>NW_019154154.1:4705906-4898127 GCF_002288905.1 Enhydra lutris kenyoni | reverse complement strand
ACAGCCTCCATTTTTGATTGCACCTCATTAATAGCTTTTTTGATTTCAACTTGGTTAGATTTTAGTTCTTCTATTTCTCCAGAAAGGGCTTTTATATCTCCCGAGAGGGTTTCTCTAATATCTTCTATGCCTTTTTCAAGCCCGGCTAGAACCTTGAGAATCGTCATTCTGAACTCTAGATCTGATATATTACCAATGTCTGTATTGATTAGGCCCTTAGCCTTCGGTACTACCTCTTGTTCTTTTTTTGTGGTGAATTTTTCTGCCTTGTCATTTTGTCCAGATAAGAGTATATGAAGGAGCAAGTAAAATACCAAAAGGGTGGCAAAGACCCCAGGAAAATATGCTTTAACCACATCAGAAAAGACTCCAAATCGTGGAGGGGAGAAAGGGGGTAAAAAGAAGTTCAGAAAAAAAAATTAAAACAAATAAAGAAAAAAATATAAAATAGAAAAAATATATACTAATTAGACTTGTGACTAGAACAGGGTCACCCCTTAATTTTGGGAGCACTTTTGTCTCTTAGAAGAAACTACCTCCCAAAATTTTAAAGAATGAAAAACATGTATAAGGGTAAATGCAATGAAGGGATGGAATATGAGTATAAAGATGAAAAAAAATTTTTTTTAAATTTCTAACAAAGGGGTCGATAAGGTAAGTTGATTGGGAGAATAAAGAAAAAGAAAGTGGAGAGAATTTGCTCAGGCTGGACTAGATCAAACCCGGTGCTAGAATTACAGTGTATTTTGATCTGTTAGAACAAGTTGTACCCTAAATTTTTTAGAAGAAAAAACTGTATGTGTATACAAAAAATAAAGTTAGATACAATGAAGGATAAAATATGAGTATAATAATGAAGGTTCAAAAAGGATTTTTTAATGAAATTTCTTAAGATAAGGCAGAAGGAAAAAAAATTAAAAAAATTAATTAACTTTGCAAGACTTAAGATTCATGGGGAGAAAGGCATGAATTCCATGCTTTGCTTTCTCCTCCTTTGGAATTCTGCTCTTCTCCTTGGTAAGTGAACTTGGGCTTGGCTGGATTTCTTGTTGATCTTCTGGGGGAGGGGCCTGTTGTAGTGATTCTCAAATGTCTTTGCCCCAGGCGGAATTGCACCTCCCTTACCAGGGGCTGGGCTAAGTAATCCACTAAGGTTCGCTTTCGGGAGCTTTTATTCCCTGAATGCTTTCCGTAGAGTTCCAGAGGACGGGAATGAAAATGGCAGCCTCCTGATCTCTGGCGTGGAGGAGCTGAGAGCTTGGGGCCCCACTCTTCAGTGCTCCCTTGGAGAAAAGCCCTCAATCACTCCCATCTCCAGCCTCCAGCCGTGCTTGGAGAAAAGCGCTCAATCACTCCTGTCTCCCTGGCCTCTGACTGCATTCCGAGCTCACCTAGCCTGTGACCAAGCATCTCTGTCTCTGGCACACAGCTCCACCTGGAGTCTCCAAACCCTGCAGACCCCTGAGCTCTTCCAGGGCGGGGTCTCCTCAGATCATGTGGGGACCCCACTCAGCAGTGGCCTGTGCCACAGATTACGGTTCAAGGTAACCCTGAGTTGAGAGCTCACTCCTCGGCTGTCTCTGTAGTTGGCTTCCCTGCTCTAATACCTATGAGCTCTGTGACACTCAGACACCCCCGATCGGGGCCTAGGGCCATGCTGTCCCCACCTGGGCTTAACTCTAGTTTAGCCTCTGGAGTGATGTACCTTAGTGGAGCAGACTTTTAAAAGTCCTGATTTTGTGCTCCATTGCTCTGCCACTTGCTGGCACCTGTCCCCTCCTTCCATGGTCTATCTTTTCATCACTTTGGATTCACTTCTCTCCCAGTCCTACCTTCCAGAAAGTGGTCGATTTTCTAGAATTGTTTCTAGAATTGTTGCTCTTTTTCTCTTTGATGTCTTGTTGGATTTGTAGGTATTCAGAATATTTGGTAAGCTATCTAGCTGATCTCTTGCTACCTGATATCATCTCAGCCTGCTATTTCTCTTCCATCTTCAAGCCTGTCCCCTTGACTGATTTTTAGAGATATACTTAATTTTACTGCTTTTTTGGCTTTCTATTTCTCTTACTCCTGCTTATGGTCTTTCCTTTCCACTTAGAGTCCTATTTAACATTTCTTATAAGGCTGGGTTAGTGGTGGTGAATTCCTTTAACTTTTGTTTTTCTGGGAAGCTATCTTTTCTGTTCTGATGATAGCTAGATAGATAATTCTTGGCTATAGATTAGTTTTAATGTTTTGTTTTGTTTTCAACACTTGGAATATATCATGCCACTCTCATCTGACCTGCAAATTTTCTGGTGAAAATCAGTTGACAGCCTTGTGGGGGTTTCCCCTTATATGTAACCATTTTCTTTTATTTTGCTGCTTTTAAAATGCTTTATCACTATTTTTTTTTTCCATTATAATTACTCTGTGTCTTGGTTTGGATATCCTTGATTTGATTTTTCTGGGGGTTCTCTGTGCCTCTTGGATCTGGATTTCTGTTTTCTTTCCCAGATTCAGGACGATTGCAGTTGTTATTTCTTCAATAAATTTTCTTCCTCCTTTTCTCTCTCTTCTCCTTCTGGGATCCCTATAATGTGAATATTATTACACTTGATAATGTTGATGAGTTCCATTAATCTATTTGTATTTTTTATTCTCTTTTCTCTGTCCTATTCAGCTTGATTGCTTTCCATTACTTTGTCCTCCAGGTTGCTAATCTATTCATTTGCATTCTCTAGTCCACTGCTTATTCCAACTAATGTATTTTTAATTTCAGTTATTGAGTTCTTAATCTGTTCAGTTCTTTTTTATGTCTTTTTACTGAGAATCTCACTGGTGTCCTCCACTTTTTCTCAAGTCCAGTGAGTATCTTAATGACTATTACTTTATTTTTTTTAAAGAATTTTTTTTTAAGATTTTATTTGTTTATTTGACAGACAGAGTTCACAAGTAGGCAGAGAGGCAGGCAGAGAGAGAGAGAGAGAGAGAGGGAAGCAGGCTCCCTGCTGAGCAGAGAGCCCGATGCGGGACTCGATCCCAGGAACCTGAGATCATGACCTGAGCCGAAGGCAGCGGCTTAACCCACTGAGCCACCCAGGCACCCATGATTATTACTTTAAATTCTGTATCAGGCATATTACCTGTTTTGTTTGGTTCTCTTATGATGATTTTTGTCCTGTTATGTCTTTTGGTACGTATTCCTCTGTCTCCTCATTTTCTCTAACTCTCAGTGTCAGTCTCTCTGTGTTAGGAAAAATGGCTCCATCTCTTGCACTTGAAAGTAAATGCCTTACAAAGAAGAGGTCTTGTAATACCCTGCCATGCATGTCCCCTATTCACCAGAAACTGACACTTGAGGGTTGTCTTCTGTGATGCATGTGCCCTTCTATTGTGAGAGAGCCATTTTTTTTTTTCCCTGTCATTTACAATGTCTGTCTTTGCTTTTGTGAGCAGTAATCCCTGTGGTGTTAGTGGGCCCATCTGGGGACACCTTGGGCTTAAATTGACTCAGACTAGGTATTTTCCAGAGTTGTAGTAGTACCAAATGGCAGGGTGTTTCCCTGTGTTGTCCCCTGAGAAGCTTTTGTTGATGGGACCTGTAGTCAGACCAGCTGTCTGTCTCCAGCCCAGTGCTGGGAACTCTCTCTGACTAGTGTGTGTGGTTTTCTTTCCCTCTCTCTGGGCCAGGAGTCACTTTGGAGTGGTTCTGGTTCCTATGGGAGCTACTTACACCCTGCTAGGCTTATAGCACTGCTTTGATGGACTCCTTACAAGGGTATGTTGGAGGGTGAGGGTCTATAGTAGAATGCAGGGAGTGGGGTGCATGGTGTGAGTAAGGCTTGTGCTTGTCTACTGTGGGAAGGGATCTGCAGCAGCATGGGAAAATTTCTGCTGAGGCCACCTGGGTTGGAAGGTGTAGATCTACAGAACTATGTGGGTCAGGATGCACTACTAACAAACTAGATGCAGAGTGTTGATGCTTTGCTGCTTCCTCCAGGTGTCTGTCCCTGAGTTTAGGCTTGAGGATAGGGGAAGGGGGAATGGTGACTTCCAGATCCTTTATTCATGGAGAAGTCTCCTAAATATCCTTTCTCCTCCAGTACATGTTCTGAGATTGGTAAATAAATCTTCCTGTATACCTCAGACATTTTTCAAACAGTTTCTTCTGTACTGTATCTCCATGGGTCTTTGTTGTGCTGTCTCTTTAAAGGCTGATAATCAGGGGCACATGGGTGGCTCAGTTGGTTAAGTGTCTGCCTTTGGCTGGAGTCATGATCTCAGGGTCCTAGGATCAAGCCCCACCTCAGACTCTCCACTGGATGGAAAGTCTGCTTCTCCCTCTGCCTCTGTGATCCCTCTCCCTCTGTGATCGCTTTTGCTCTCTCTAAAATAAATACAATCTTTATTTTATATATTTATTTATTATTATGTTATGTTAGTCAGCATACAGTACATCATTAGTTTCTGATGTAATATTCCATGATTCATTGTTTGTGTATAACACACAGTGCTCCATGCAATAAAATCTTAAATAAATAAATAAATAAATAAATAAATAAATAAAGGCTGATAATTAGTTTCCTATTACCTGCTAGGCCTGCCAGGGCTGAGCCTGCTGATGTTTAAAGTTCCAGGTGCTAAGTCCTACAAATTATAAGAACTGAAAAGCCAAGCCCTTCTGGTTTTCAAACCAAATATTTTATAACCAAATGTTATGGGCATTTGTCTTCCCAGTGCACATTCTCCAGTGCCTTGGGTGACTGGTATGGGATCTGCTCCTTTCTTCTACCCACATCCATGTTGTCCCTCTCTCCCTTGGGTAGTCTCATGGATCCATTTAGTTTCTGACTGTGTCTGCCCTTCCTACCCTCCTTGATGTGGCCTCTTCTCTATATTTTGTTGTGGATAGTTTATTCTGACAGTCTTGTGTCATTTTCTGGGTTATTTATACTGATATTGGTGTTATCTGGTTCTATTCATGTGACAAGGTGAGTCCAGGATCCTCTTACTCCACCATCTTCCCTCTCTGTTTTTCCTTTTTAAAAAAGAATATTTATACTAAAATTGTTCACTAAATGAATAAAATATATATATTTTTTAAATAATACAGCCTCCACTTCTAAATGGGCGATTGATATTGCTATGGACTGAAAGTTGATGTCCCCCTAAAACTCCTATATTGAAGTCCTGATCCCCAAGGTGATAGTACTCTGAGGTGAGACCTAGGAGGTAATTAGGTCATAAAAGGAGTCCTTATGAGTGGGATTAGTGCCTTTGTAAAAAGAGACCTGAGAGAGATGATATCTCTCTTTGCTGTCTGAGGATACAAGAAGGTGACTATCTTGCAAACCAGTAAGGTGGTTTTCAGCACTGAATGTGCTGTCACAAGACATTTTCCAGAACTGTAAAACACAACCAATGGTATTTTGTTATAGCAGCCCATATTGACTGAGCAATTAAAAGTGCTTCTCAAAGGATTTACCTCTCATTTCTTTCTTGGAATGAACAGGTGATTAGAAAGGGCTAGTAACAAGTAGAAATTTTTTTCTACTTTGTTTTCACTTTTCAAAATTCTAACAAGAGATTATAAGAACTGCCCACTGCTAAGGTCAGTGTGCCCTAATTAGTTTTGCTATATTGCCACCATAATTTTGCTTGACATGACATTGAGGGGAGGCTCAGAAGCCAGTCAGCATCTAACAACCATGGTAAGTTTTAGTTACACCAACTGACAGAGTAATTAGCAACAGGATGCACCACTTAAAATGAATGGAAAGAAAAACTGTGATGCCTTGTCCCCTTATAAAAATGCCAGTGACTATTACCTTCCTACTAAAAATTTCGAATTCATTGGAATCTTTCAATATTAATAACAACAACAACAACAACAACAATAAATCTGTGTCCTTTACTGGTTGTATAGACCCTGGGTTGACTGCAAGTTTGGGTAATGATGTAATCTAGTAATTTATCAAGTTCTGTGGTATTAAATTCCTTTCTGATTCTATATCATCAAGATCAATCTTATTTGAAGAATTGCAGAAAGCTTTTTGCATGATAAAGTGAAATTTAGCATCTTTTTAGTGACCATATTTTTGTCCAAGGGTCTGTTTAGAGAAATATTCTGGGAAATTGAATTTTCATCAAGCTTATATTGAAAGACTTTAGTCAAATCCTTTCCTCAAAGCTGAAGTGAAAACCAAATACTTTAATTTCTTGATAATCTATTTTCCCTTGAAGATATTAGAATTTACCTAAATTTCAAAATTTGTTCTGATTCTTAGTGATTAATTCACTTCATTAGGTTGATCTATTGAAGTTTGATTCATAATATTTTAATTTCTTGAGTGTCTACTCAAGCATACTACTCAGTGTCTTTTAAGCATATGAGAACAGGACTTATTTAAATTCTGAGAGGTTTCCTAATTATTTCACAAACTCTTCTATTATGGAATTTAAAAAATTGAGAAATTTTTCTGTTGAAGTTTAAATGATTTCTCTTGATTCATTGCTCAGAAAATCAAAAGTCTTTTCATCATTCTTTGTGATAATTTTACATTTGACAGAAGTCTCATCTCTCACCTTTTTTTTTCCCCCTCATAAGAATAACAAAATATTTACACTCATGGGTTTTCCTCAAGGCATCCATGTTTTCATTTGTGAAAATCTTGCCTCTAGAACTGTAAAACTGAAATGTTCCCTTTGAATATGTAAAATACCTGCTGAATCATAATGATGGGAAATAAAATAAACGGTATTTATTATGTCCATTTATATTACCACATGGAAGTATAGTAACACTCTGCTTGGCTTCATTAAACATGGTCACTTTGTGATACTCTAACTGTAGAAAAACCTGACTTCCTCCATGTGCTGCAAATACATAGATGGTCAGAGCCACTGATGGATTGCCATTATCCTATAATTAATAATTTCAATTAACCAGTGACCAAACATCTATTTCATTTTAAAAATATTCTAGAATGTTTACATTTTAGTCTCTAACACAATTGGGAAAAATTTAAATACCATCTCTAGATGGTTTCTTATCTATGCAACTGTATTTTCATTACTTTATCTTCCCTCAGACCATTGATCCTATGGGGAGGAAACCATATTTCACAGAGAAAAAATAGTACAAATTAGCTTATTCTTTTTTGTCATTAGTATTTATTGAAGTACAATTTATATATTATAAAATAAACCAATTATTCAAACTTTTAATCACCCCAGAAGTTTCCCTCAGAGTCTTGTGGTGAATCCTCCCAATCCAGAGCAGTCTGCTAACACCACAAATCGTCTTTCTGTCACTTAGGTTAGTATCTCCTGTTCTTGAATTTTGTATAAAGAGATAGATTCAAGATACATTCTTCTGTGCCTGGCATATTTCACTAAGAATAATTATTTTGAGATTTATTTGTATTGTTATATGATTTTGTAGTTTACTTTTTTTTGTATTCCTGCATAGTGTTCCATTTTCTGTATTAACACAATTTATTTCCAGTTGTTAAGGAGAGCTGGATCGTTTCCAGTTTGTGACTATTATAAATAAAGCTGTTATGACCACTCATCTTTAGGTCTTTTTCTGAACACATATTTTAATTTCTCTTGTGCAAATGCCTAGGAATGAAACTGACTAGTCTTATGATAAGTAAATGTTGAGCTTTATAATATAATCTGTCACTATGTGTTCCAAAATTATTATACATATTTTATGCTCTCATCATTGATATATAAGGATTCCAGCTGCTCTTCACCAATACTTGATACTAACATTATTTTTAATTTTAGTCATTCTAATGGATATGCCACTTTGGTTTAATTTGCATTTTCATGGTAATTAATGATAATGAATATTTTTAAGTGTTTTTGACCTTTTGTATATCTGCTTTTTAAATGTGTCCAAATTATTTACTCATTTTAAAATTGTCTTATTTTTTAGTAGTGGTTCATTTTATGTATTCTCTTTTTAAATTCTACATATTTTATATATGTACTATATAACACACACACACACACACACACACATATATAATATTCTTGTAGTCTCTGTGATTCATTTTCTTCAGAAAATCTTTTGAAAAGTTTTAATTTTGATAAATTCCAATGTATAATTTTTTATTTGTGACTTGTGGGTTTTTTGGTCCTATCTATGAAATCTTGGCTTCTGTAATTTTCTTCTGTCTCTGATCTATTTTGAGTTAAATTTTTTTGTATGCAAAAATAATGATTTTTTTCAAATACATATCTGGGTTGTTTTTTTTTTTTTTTTTTTTAAAGATTTTTTTTTTTTATTTTACAGAGAGATCACAAGCAGGCAGAGAGGCAGGGAGAGAGAGAGGAGGAAGCAGGCTCCCCTAGACAGCAGAGAGCCCGATGCGGGGCTCGATCCCAGGACTCTGAGATCATGACCTGAGCCGAAGGCAGCGGCTTAACCCACTGAGCCACCCAGGCGCCCCGCATATCTGGGTTTTTTAAACTCCATTTTCCCTTTGAAATATATTGTTACCTTATCAAAATCAATTTACTATATACATGTGAATTTATTTCAGTACTGTGGTCTTTTCCACTGATATACATATCTATCCTTATTCCAATTCACATTGTCTGAGTTGATATAGTTTTATAAATCAAAAATCCGATAGTTAGATTCCTTTAATTTTCTACATTTTCTACATGATTATTGTGACTATTTTAGGTCCCTGGCATTGCTGTTGCATCAGCTTGTCAAATTCTACAAAATGAATTTGTGGATTTGATTGGAATTACCCTGAAACTAGAAAATTTGGAGAAAATACCAACTTAGTGAGTTTTCTAATTCAGGCATATGGTACATCTCGCCATTTACTTACATTATCTTTCATTTCTCTTTTTGTAGTTTTCAGTGTGTACTTATACATGTTAAATTTATCCTCAAGAATTTCATGTATTTTAGACTAAAAAAAATCATTTTCCAATTTTATTGTTTAACCAGTGTATACAAGTATAATTGAATGTTATACATGAACTTGTATGGTACTGTTTTTCAGTAAATACAGTTAAATAAATCCTGGGTGATATAGAAAAGATACTGGGCTTGAAGCCAATGGCCAAGAAAGAATTCTTGAGACATCTTTGGTGCAAAAAGGAGGTTTTATTAAAGCACGGGGAGAGGACCCGTGGACAGAAATAGCTGCACTGGGATCAAGAGGAATGGCTGATTATATACTTTCAAATTAGGAGGGGTTTAAGGATAGTGTAAGCCTCTGAGGAATTTTGGAAATGAGATTTCCAGGACCTTGAAGGGGCTAGCTATTGTTAAGAAAAGGTTGTTTATTACTGGCTAATAATTTTTTTTTTTTTTGCATACTTTGCTTCACTGATCTTCTTTCTTCTAAAACATATAACCTGTTTGACATTAAGAAGTGACTTGGTTACGCTGTATTTGACTTCTCCATCTGTTTATGAGCTAAAATGAGATGGTAAGTGTACAGGTGCTTGCTTAACTGTGTTAGAGGGAGGATAGAAAAGGAAATATATGAAGAAGTGAATTGGAATAGGAAATAAATCATGTTCTAGATTTAATTTCTTTTATAATATGTATTCCATTTTCTGCATGCAAGATGTCATATAAAAAAGGTTTGTGGAGTAAAATAATGCTGAATGATTTTTAAGTTTGGCTTGTCCAAGAGTCTATTTATTTACATTTTTTCAAAATGTTAAGTAACTATTGCAATAACATGAATGTAGCTATGATTCTTACATATCTTTTGACCTACACAGACCTTATGAATTATAAAGTTTCAGGAGTGGACATAGGGTTATGAGTCTGGACAAGGGCATTCAGTTAATGGGGGATATAATACTATCGAAGGCAGAACAATATGCTGATGTGTATGAAATATGGACCACACCCATATAGAGAGAGGTTTTATCAGTCCTCATTATATATGGTGTATGTTTCATCAACTTTGTGTACCAGGGGCACCAGATTTTTGACTGAAATTGCCAAGTAAGGTTAACCTGAACTAATTCTATTCATATTAATATGTAAAATTGGTGTTATCTCAGAGAGCTCTCATTACACCAAAAAGGTTAAGCCTGGCTGTAACCACATTGCACAAAGAACTAAGCAATATTTACTATGTAGGTAAAAGGTACAAAAATATATAGCCAAATATGTTGTGCAACTAATGTATTTCCCCAAATCCTTTTTCCTAGGAAAGTAGGAAATCTTACTTAGCAAGGTTAAAGAAGAATGTACTGTATTTATACTTCACTGGAACTTTTCATTTATTATCCTCTTTGTTATTACAAATTAAGCTCAGTCAAACAGAATTCTGTATCCCTTGCTTAAAACCAAATTTCCAGTCTCTCACAGAATGTTTTATGCAGTACTTGGGCTATTTGGAACACTTAACAATTGCTTTTGAATCAATACCTGTTTTTCTTGGTCTCTGTCATTTGGAGATTCACTCCAGTATCCTTCCACTAAAATGTATATTATCCCTTCATGTATGTCCTCTTTTTGTGTTGAAGTAAAGATTTAATGAGGATTTATAGATACCAGGATTAATGCAAGGTTTCCAGGAAACGAAGAAGAAGGGCAAAACTAAATAGAATAGACATTGTCCAAAGTGCAGAAGATCTCCATTCTGCAACTGAGACCTCATCTGCCTTCTTTTCTCTATACCTGTTGTTACAGAAGCCCCACATTACCTAAATTTCCAGTCCATAGCATGCACTTTCTTATCTCCAAGGCTTTGGTTGTATTAGTTCTTTCCTGTCAATTGTCATACTTTGATTACGGTGTCTAATAATTCTTTTAATATGTTTGAAATGTGCCTTCTTGAAACACATTTCTCAGATCCTGGGCCCTGCTTCTCTCTGCTACAGTAAGTTCTGTCACCTTATTGCTTTTCTTTGGGTGATCATGTTTGACTTTGTCCCTAGATTATAAACTCCTGGAAGGCATGACTGTATCTCATTAATCTACGTTATATAATATGACAGAGCTCACTATATATTTACTATATTACTGAATGGAGATAGCCCACTGACAATTGAGATTTCTTCCCATTTGCTGCATAGTGCCCTTTGCCTATTTACCTGAGAATGATTTCTCTGTATGAAGTTATTGTATTAGGGTTCTTTAGATGAACAGAACCAATAGGATATCAATCTATTTAATCATCTATATGTCAAATGATATTTATTTTAAGAAATTATCTGAAATCACACAATTGTGGGGGCTGGTAAGTCTAAAATTTAGAGTGGGGCAACAGGTTAGAAATTCAGAGAAGAGTTGGTATTACAGACTTAAGTCCAAAATCTGCAGACAAGAAACTGAAGCACAGTTGCAGTGTTATAGTCTTGAGACAGAATTAATGCTTCTTTAAGAAATCTCTAGTTTTGAGTCAAGATGGCGGAGAAGTAGCAGGCTGAGACTACTTCAGGTAGCGGGAGATCAGCTAGATAGCTTATCTAAAGATTGCAAACACCTACAAATCCAATGGGAGATCGAAGAGAAGAAGAACAGCAATTCTAGAAACAGAAAATCAACCACTTTCTGAAAGGTAGGACTGGTGGAGAAGTGAATCCAAAGCAACGGGAAGATAGACTGTGGGGGGAGGGGCCGGCTCCTGGCAAGCGGTGGAGCAACAGAGCACAAAATCAGGACTTTTAAAAGTCTGTTCCACTGAGGGACATTGCTCCAGAGGCTGAACTGGGGTGAAGCCCATGTGGGGTCAGCGTGGCCTCAGGTCCCGTAGGGTCACAGAAGGATCAGGGGTGGCTGAGTGTCACAGAGCTTACAGGTATTAGAACGGGGAAGCTGGCTACAGAGACGGAGCCAAGAAGTGAGCTCACAGCTTGGGATTACCTTGAACCGGTCGTAGGCTCGGTGAGCTCAGAGTGCAGCCAGAGGCCAGGCAGACAGAAATAAATGGGCGCTGTTCTCTGAGGGCGCACTGAGGAGTGGGGCCCCGAGCTCTCAGCTCCTCCGGGCCAGAGACAGGGAGGCTACCATTTTCATTCCTGTCCTCCGGAACTCTATGGAAAGGGCTCAGGGAACAAAAGCTCCCGAAAGCAAACCCGAGGATTACTCTGCCCAGCCCCTTGTAAGGGCAGTGCAATTCCACCTGGGGCAAAGACACTAGAGAATCACTACAACAGGCCCCTCCCCCAGAAGATAAACAAGAAACCCAGCCAGGACCAAGCACCAACAAGAACCAAGGTCACCTACCAAGGAGTGCAGTTTCAATACCAAGGAGAGCGGAGGAATTCCAGAGGAGGAGAAAACAAAGCACCCCATGATTCTTTAGTCTTGCAGTTAATTTAATTTTTTTTCTTTTTCAATTTTTTTTCTCTCTTCTTCTGCTAAAATTTTTTTAACTTTTACCCTTTTCTTTTTTAACGTTTTAAACTAGTTTATCTAATATATAAATATATATATATTATTTTCTTTTTTATATTTTTTCTTTATTCGTTTTCTTTTTTTTAATTGTTTCTTTTCTTTTCTTTTCTTTTCTTTTTTCTTACTGAACCTCTTTTTATCCCCTTTCACCCCCTCACAATTTGGGATCTCTTCTGATGTGGTTAAAGCATATTTTCCTGGGGTCTTTGCCACCCTTTTGGTATTTTACTTGCTCCTTCATATACTCTTATCTGGACAAAATGACAAGGCAGAAAAATTCACCACAAAAAAAGAACAAGAGGTAGTACCGAAGGCTAAGGGCCTAATCAATACAGACATTGGTAATATATCAGATCTAGAGTTCAGAATGACGATTCTCAAGGTTCTAGCCGGGCTTGAAAAAGGCATAGAAGATATTAGAGAAACCCTCTCGGGAGATATAAAAGCCCTTTCTGGAGAAATAGAAGAACTAAAATCTAACCAAGTTGAAATCAAAAAAGCTATTAATGAGGTGCAATCAAAAATGGAGGCTCTCACTGCTAGGATAAATGAGGCAGAAGATAGAATTAGCGATATAGAAGACCAAATGACAGAGAATAAAGAAGCTGAGCAAAAGAGGGACAAACAGCTACTGGACCACAAGGGCAGAATCGAGAGATAAGTGACACCATAAGACAAAATAACATTAGAATAATTGGGATTCCAGAAGAAGAAGAAAGAGAGAGGGGAGCAGAAGGTATATTGGAGAGAATTATTGGAGAGAATTTCCCCAATATGGCAAAGGGAACAAGCATCAAAATCCAGGAGGTGCAAAGAACCCCCCTCAAAATCAACAAGAATAGAGGCACACCCCGTCACCTAATAGTAAAATTTACAAGTCTTAGTGACAAAGAGAAAATCCTGAAAGCAGCCTGGGAAAAGAAGTCTGTAACATACAATGGTAAAAATATTGGATTGGCAGCAGACTTATCCACAGAGACCTGGCAGGCCAGAAAGAGCTGGCATGATATATTCAGAGCACTAAATGAGAAAAACATGCAGCCAAGAATACTATATCCAGCTAGGCTATCATTGAAAATAGAAGGAGAGATAAAAAGCTTCCAGGACAAACAAAAACTGAAAGAATTTGCAAACACCAAACCACCTCTACAGGAAATATTGAAAGGGGTCCTCTAAGCAAAGAGAGAGCCTAAAAGTAGTAGATCAGAAAGGAACAGAGACAATATACAGTAACAGCCACCTTACAGGCAATACAATGGCACTAAATTCATATCTCTCAATAGTTACGCTGAATGTTGATGGACTAAATGCCCCAATCAAAAGACACAGCGTATCAGAATGGATAAAAAAAACAAAACCTATCTATATGTTGCCTACAAGAAACTCATTTTAGACCCGAAGACACCTCCAGATTTAAAGTGAGGGGGTGGAAAACAATTTACCATGCTAATGGACATCAGAAGAAAGCAGGAGTGGCAATCCTTATATCAGATCAATTAGATTTTAAGCCAAAGACTATAATAAGAGATGAGGAGGAACACTATATCATACTCAAAGGATCTGTCCAACAAGAAGATCTAACAATTTTAAGTATCTATGCCCCTAACGTGGGAGCAGCCAACTATATAAACCAATTAATAACAAAATCAAAGAAACACATCAACAATAATACAATAATAGTAGGGGAGTTTAACACTCCCCTCACTGAAATGGACACATCACCCAAGCAAAAGATCAACAAGGAAATAAAGATCTTAAATGACACACTGGACCAGATGCACATCACAGATATATTCAGAACATTCCATCCCAAAGCAACAGAATACACATTCTTCTCTAGTGCACATGGAACATTCTCCAGAATGGATCACATCCTGGGTCACAAATCAGGTCTCAACTGGTATCAAAAGACTGGAATCATTCCCTGCATATTTTCAGACCACAATGCTCTGAAGCTAGAACTCAATTACAAGAGGAAACTTGGAAAAAACCCAAATACATGGAGACTAAACAGCATCCTTCTAAAGAATGAATGGATCAACCAGGAAATTGAAGAAGAATTGAAAAAATTCATGGAAACAAATGATAATGAAAACACAAGGGTTCAATATCTGGGACCCAGCAAAGGCGGTCCTGAGAGGAAAATATATAGCGATACAAGCCTTTCTGAAGAAACAAGAAAGGTCTCAAATACACAACCTAACCCTACACTTAAAGGAGCTGGAGAAAAAACAACAAAGAAAGCCTAAACCCAGCAGGAGAAGGGAAATCATAAAGACCAGAGCAGAAATCAATGAAATAGAAACAAACAAACAAAAAAATAGAACAAATCAACGAAACTAGGAGCTGGTTCCTTGAAAGAATTAATAAGATTGATAAAACCCTGGCCAGACTTATCAAAAAGAAAAGAGAAAGAACCCAAATAAATAAAACCATGAATGAAACAGGAGAGATCACAACCAACACCAAATTAATACAAACAATTATAAGAACATATCACAAGCAACTATACGCCAACAAATTTGACAATCTGGAAGAAATGGATGCATTCCTAGAGACATATAAACTGCCAAAACTGAACCAGGAAGAAATAGAAAACCTGAACAGACCCATAAGCAGTAAGGAGATTGAAACAGTCATCAAAAATCTCCAAATAGACAAAAGCCCAGGGCCAGACGGCTTCCCAGGGGAATTCTACCAAACATTTAAAGAAGAACTAATTCCTACTCTCCTGAAACTGTTCCAAAAAATAGAAATGGAAGGAAAACTTCCAAACTCATTTTATGAGGCCAGCATCACCTTGATCCCAAAACCAGACAAGGATCCCATCAAAAAAGAGAACTACAGACCAATATCCTTGATGAACACAGATGCGAAAATTCTCACCAAAATACTAGCCAATAGGATTCAACAGTGCACTAAAAGGATTATTCACCACAACCAAGTGGGATTTATTCCAGGGCTTCAAGGTTGGTTCAACATCCGCAAATCAATCAATGTGATACAACACATTAATAAAAGAAAGAACAAGAACCATATGATACTCTCCATAGACGCTGAAAAAGCATTTGACAAAGTACAGCATCCCTTCCTGATCAAAACTCTTCAAAGTGTAGGGATAGAGGACACATACCTCAATATTATCAAAGCCACCTATGAAAAACCCACCGCAAATATCATTCTCAATGGAGAAAAACTGAAAGCTTTTCCACTAAGGTCAGGAACACGGCGGGGATGTCCGTTATCACCACTGCTATTCAACATAGTACTAGAAGTCCTGGCCTCAGCAATCAGACAACAAAAAGAAATTAAAGGCATCTAAATCGGCAAAGAAGAAGTTAAACTTTGCAGATGATATGATACTATATGTGGAAAACCCAAAGGACTTCACTCCAAATCTCCTAGAACTTGTACAGGAATTCAGTAAAGTGGCAGGATATAAAATCAATGCACAGAAATTGGTTGCATTTCTCTACACCAACAAGAAGACAGAAGAAAGAGAGATTAAGGAGTCAATCCCATTTACAATTGCACCCAAAACTATAAGATATCTAGGAATAAACCTAACTAAAGAGGTAAAGAATCTCTACTCAGAAAACTATAAAGTACTCATGAAAGAAATTGAGGAAGACACAAAGAAATGGAAAAACGTTCCATGATCATGGATTGGAAGAATAAATATTGTGAAAATGTCTATGCTACCTAAAGCAGTCTACACATTTAATGCAATCCCTATCAAAATCGCATCCATTTTTTTCAAAGAAATGGAACAAATAATCCTAAAATTTATATGGAACCAGAAAAGACCTCAAATAGCCAAAGGAATATTGAAAAAGAAAGCCAAAGTTGGTGGCATCACAATTCCGGACTTCAAGCTCTATTACAAAGCTGTCATCATCAAGACAGTATGGTACTGGCACAAAAACAGACACATAAATCAATGGAACAGAATAGAGAGCCCAGAAATAGACCCTCAACTCTATGGTCAACTAATCTTCGACAAAGCAGGAAAGAATGTCCAATGGAAAAAAGACAGCCTCTTCAATAAATGGTGTTGGGAAAATTGGACAGCCACATGCAGAAAAATGAAAATGGACCATTTCCTTACATCACACATGAAAATAGACTGAAAATGGATGAAAAACCTCAATGTGAGAAAGGAATCCATCAAAATCCTTGAGGAGAACACAGGCAGCAACCTCTTCGACCTCAGCTGCAGCAACGTCTTCCTAGGAACATCGCCAAAGGCAAGGGAAGCAAGGGCAAAAATGAACTATTGGGATTTCATCATGATCAAAAGCTTTTGCACAGCAAAGAAACAGTTAACAAAACCAAAAGACAACTGACAGAATGGGAGAAGATATTTGCAAATGACATATCAGATAAAGGGCAGTGTCCAAAATCTATAAAGAGCTTAGCAAACTCAACTCCCAAAGAACAAATAATCCAATCAAGAAATGGGCAGAAGACATGAACAGACATTTCTGCAAAGAAGACATCCAGATGGCCAACAGACACATGAAAAAGTGCTCCATATCACTCGGCATCAGGGTAATACATATCAAAACCACAATGAGATATCACCTCCCTCCAGTCAGAATGGCTAAAATTAACAAGTCAGGAAATGACAGATGCTGGCGAGGATGCGGAGAAAGGGGAACCCTCCAACTGTTGGTGGGAATGCAAGCTGGTGCAACCACTCTGGAAAACTGCATGGAGGTTCCTCAAAATGTTGAAAATAGAACTACCCTATGACCCAGCAATCGCACTACTGGGTATTTACCCTAAAGATACAAACGTAGTGATCCAAAGGGGCACGTGCACCCGAATGTTTATAGCAGCAATGTCTACAATAGCCAAACTATGGAAAGGACCTAGATGTCCAACAACAGATGAATGGATAAAGAAGATGTGGTATATATACACAATGGAATACTATGCAGCCTTCAAAAGAAATGAAATCTTGCCATTTGTGACGACGTGGATGGAACTAGAGGGTATTATGCTTAGCGAAATAAGTCAATCGGAGAAAGACAACTATCATATGATCTCCCTGATATGAGGAAGTGGAGACGCAACATGGGGGGTTAAGGGGGTAGGAGAAGAATAAATGAAACAAGATGGGATTGGGAGGGAGACAAACCATAAGTGACTCTTAATCTCCCAAAACAAACTGAGGGTTACTGGGAGTAGGGGGCTTGGGAGAAGGGGGGTGGGGTTATGGACATCGGGGAGGGTATGTGCAATGGTGAGTGCTGTGAAGTGTGTAAACCTGGTGATTCACAGACCTGTACGCCTGGGGATAAAAATATATGTTTATAAAAAATAAAAAAAATAAATTAAAAAAAAAAAAGAAATCTCTAGTTTTGATCTTAAGACCTTCAACTAATTGGAAAAGGCCCACCAATATTATGGAGGTCAATCTGCTTTACTACAATTCTAATTTAAATGTTATTCACGTCTAAAAAGTACCTTTTCAGAAACAACTAGACTGATGCTTGACCAAAACACTGGGAACTGTAGGCTAACAACAAAGTTGGCACATGAAATTAACCATCACAATTGCTATATCCTATGTCTTTCTGCCTTCCAAACATGATTTTTATTAATTCATGTAATAAATTACATAAGTAATTTTAGAAATTGGTGAGAAAAGAAAAGCATTCATTCTATATACAATAGGGAAAGAACTCTCTCTTTTGCAGAAGTCTCTAGTCATAAGATACTTCCCATGTCTTCCTCTCAAATATCACTCCTGGTGGTGCCTACATGTTTAGGAGTCTTTCTGTCTAAATGCACACCTAAAACACATGTTGTTAATGTGTTTGTTAAGTTGGAGGCTGTTCTTTTGTGGACTGAGTCAGAGGTATATTCTCTAATTGGAAAACATCCACATTGGAAGAAAACAAACTTACTGTGCTGAATTATTTTTCAGAAAAGAGTGGCATAGGGTCTAAGTTATGGAAGTGCATAACATTAAAAAATATAGAAGTTGAGGTCTATTAACAATAACAAAACAGTAAGAGGTTATATTTATATAATGCTTCTGTGGGCCAGCATGTACAAATCATCCTAAGTGATTTACAAGTAGACTCATTCTCATAAAAATCCTACAAAAAATAATATTAATCTCTCAGAACAGATGAAGAAATAAAAGCTAATTAAGTTATTTTTAAGTTACATATACAACACTTGCTATGGTATCAACTAGCTATTGCCATATTAATGCTGCATAATACAAAATCCTGACATTTAATGGATTAACTCAGTGGCTGACAACAGAAATTATTTCTTCTCCATCGCATACCTGGTTTTGCTAGGTTGATCTGTTTCAAGCCACAGTTCCTCACTGAGGAACAACCTCAAGTTTTTTCCAGGTGCAGAGCACAGACTGGAAGGGCAATGATAGTTTTTCTCATGGAGATGGCAAGCCCAAATGTATATGAACATTAAAAAAAAAATTTTCATTGTGTTATGTTAGTCACCATACTTGCATATTTTGAACCTTTGAGTATGTCACATGTGGTAACATCTCATAGGCTGAAATAAGTCACATGGTCAAATTCAAAATCACAGCTGAACTGCAAGTAGCATGGTAAAAGGTAGAAGCAAAAACCAGTAAAGAGTTTGAGTTAAGGTATGCTTCCATCAAGTGCCTTTGTGAGTTAAGAATTATGGCAGCAACTTCACACATTCAATTCCCTCACTCACCACTATATATCTATAAAGCAGATAGTATAAATACCATTTTATAAATGATAAAACTGAGACTCACGTATTTTCTCAAGGCTACACAACTAATAAATATTATAGTTCCATGTATTAAGCCATTCTGAAAACATGGTTGTGGCCTATTATAATATATATCCAAACTTCTTTGTAAGGTTAGTTATCATTCATGTGAATTTCAGTTGATCTTATTTCAGTATTCAGTATTTTTAAATTTGAGTTTTCTGTGTTCAAAAGTTAATATAAATGAGATTGCATTTGAGAAATAACACAATATATTGGAAACAAGTTTCTGTTCTTCTAAGCAAAATTCACGGCTGGATAGTGTGAAAAGATAAAATAGAGATTAGTTTGAATCTGAGAGATCCCTTAAATCGTTATAATTTGGAAAGTGTTTAATCTCTAGGGAAAATTTATTAAATAGTTTATAAATAATTCTTCTAACAAGAATTTTTCAGTGACAGGTAATTTACTGATTTAGATATAATTCTGAACGACTTCTCCTGACAGTCAGTCATAACACCCTTATAGAAGTGTGTTAGAATTGTTTATTTAAAACTGCATTAATTATTTTATCAATAAAACCATCTTGATTTTTATGGTCCTTTAGGGCTTCTCTTTTTAGGGATCTGTCCTATCATACATATAACACTTTACAATTTTAGTACAATCAGAGTTTAAATATACTTCCCAGAATCTTGAAGAGCAGCAGATCATTCAAGAAACCTCCAGGGAATTACTTCACCCTTTTCTCTAGCTAGAATCTCTTTTGTCCCAACAGCGGAGTTTGTAAGGATAAAGAAATAATCATAAATGAGTGCAGGACCAGACCTAATAGGAGAACCAGCAGCAGTTTTGATTCTCTTGGTTTTAATATACTTTACAACCTCAGCCCTTCTGGAAGTGAAAACAGTGTAAAACTCTGGGTTCCTGGAATTTCCAAGGCACAGGGATAGCCCTGAGTGCCTGCTTTCTTCCACCATTCAGGATTTGGTATGAGAAGGCTGAATTCTGAATGAAAGAAACACTTCCCGTTTAGTAACCCATATTTGTTTGTTCTTCCTTTATAAAGGTAGTAATTGACAGGTAGAAAGACTGTTGTATTTTTTCTTGGCCAAAAGGCTGAGAAGTGATAAACTGCTGTATTTCTGAATGACAAATATAATAGAGAAAAAACTCTCATTGAGCATTCACTATGTTTTAAACAGTATCTTAAATTCTTTAATAGTATTTCATTTAAAATTCACCCCATTCCCGAGGGAGATAGGATTACCCCCATTTTACAGAGATTTAGTAAGTTTACCTGAAAATTAGTAAATATATCAAGCTGATAGCAAGGAAAGGATTTTATTTCAGGTATTCTGACTCTGGGACCCATGCTCCGAACCTTTATGTTTTGTCTTTATGACAGATATATTCACTGGGTAATAGGGAATCCTAGGAAAAAATCCTAACCCAGAGAAGGAACCTGGAGGAAGCAGTTGAAGGAAAGTCTTGTGGGAAAGATGACATGTTTAGATTTACTGAGGGGACAGCATGATGTAGTAGTTAAGTTTATCATCTGTGGGACAGTTGGTCTTTTCTATACTGGATTTGCCATTGATTGACAGTGGCACCTTGTGTCTGTTCTACCTGAGTGCCTTAAACTCTGTGTCCCCTTCTGTAAAATAGGTTTGAAGGTACTTACCTCACACTGTTTCTGTAAGGGTTTAATGAAAAAGTTAAAGCATTTGGTACATAATTTGGTGCTTAATAAATGTTTGCAAAATTATTGGAGTTTAATTATGAGTGGGCTACTTGAAAGGTAAGAGGAGGAGGGAGCTGGTAGACAGAGTGTGACAGGCAGAAGGACTTGCATGCTCTTTCTCTCTGCCCCTTAATGTCTTAGGCTTGTCTTTAGAAAAACAAGATATCCAGTTGGTTTAAGCCAGAGAATAAATAGTTGAGAATTTGTGTAAGATGAAAGAGATGTGGGCTTATTTACATATTGGGAGAGATGGAGATATTAAATATGATGGCTTCCCTCTGAGGGTCTCTAAAATGTGGTTTCCAACTGTGACAACATCAATATAACCTTTAAAACAAGTTCATTCCTCTATAAATGATTGAGATATACGTTGTAAGTAAAAACTGTGCTGTTGAAGAGACCAACAATTTCTTAGATTTATGAGAAAGTGGATTCATTGACTATTTTTGAAGAAAAAGCACTAGTTTTGGAATCAAAGGCATTTTAATTTCATCATTCTTTATCAACTGTGTGACCTTGAACAAGTTGTTCATCTTTTCTGGGTTTTGCCTTCTCTTATTTTCTATTAATTATAAGAGATATATACACAAATAGGAATATAAAATTTATATCCACATTTTGGGGAAAAACCCCCAAATGCTGTAGTGTATTCATTAACCTTTCTATTCCCCTCTTTCTGTTTGGCAGTTCCCTTTTTCCAAACCCACACCTTCCAGAAGTAGCGTATTTTTGTGTTAATTCTACTGATTTTCTTTATCTGTCTTCCCTGTGTATATGAATCCCTTAATCATTCAGCATAGTTTTACTTTCCTTCAATGAAAATCACTTTCACTTTTTGTTCTGTGACTTGATTCTTTTGCTCAATATTATGTTTTTAGGATTGGACTATGTTAAAGATAAAGCTTTAAAGATTTATTTACTTACTTATTTGAAGGAGAGAGAGAAAATGAGTGGGGAGGAGAGGCTGAGGGAGAGGGAGACAAGTGGCTTCCTACTGAGCAAGGAGCTCCATGTGGGGCTTGAGATCATGACTTGAGATCATGACTTGAGCTGAAGGCAGAGGCTTAATCCACTGAGCCACCCAGGCACCCTAAAGATAGAGCTTTATTTCATTTTTTATATGTTGTAGAGTTTTGATGGTATGAATATACCACAGTTAATGTATTACTTGTGCATTCTACTATCCATGGGCAATTTTATCCTCCTGCATGCCTGTGTGTATCTCTTAAGAGAAAAGCTATTCTGAACATTCCTACATGTATATTTTGGCATGTCAATATAGACCTAGGAGTATATTTGCTGTGTAATTTAATGTGAGCATCTGTAGTTCGTTAGTTAATTAATGCCTCTTTCCAGAGTAGTTGTACCAATTTATACTTCTACTAGTTGTACTTCCCATGTCTTTCATTCCACCATTTTTATTACCACTCATTATTTTATACCAATCTGGCAGGTTTGTAATCTTATCACATTATGGTTTTGATTTTCATTTTCCTAATTATTGAAGTGGTTTGTCTTATCATATGCCCATTGGCCTTCCTATTCAAGACTCCTGGCAGTTGTTATTTTAATTGGTTCTGAGTAATAGATATTAATTAGCTATATGTGTTGCAAATATCTTAGCTCAGTATGTGTGTCATGTTCTTTCATTCATTTACTGAATCTATTGAGGAGCAGAAATTCTTAATTTTAATGTGGTCAAAATTATCAGTATTTTCCTGTATAGTTAGTATTTTGGGTGTCAAGAAAATCCTACCTACTCCAAAGCTGGAAAATATTTTCTGTATTTGTCTTTTAAAAATTTTGTAGTTTTTTTTCCTTTTATTATTTGTTCTTTACTCCACCATGAAATGATTTCAATGCATGGTGTGAGGTCAGGGTATGTAGTGACTATGAAAATGTGTCACTCAAATCTCCTGATTTGGGAGGGTAATCAAGGGATGACACTCTGAACCTACTGTGTTTGTACGGGGCATACTTCCTCATGAATTAGTGTAGCAGGGATACTAAGGCTCCTTCCTGGGAGAGAGTGATCCCCTCTTGTTACTTTGGCTCACTCCATTGACTTGACCAGACATTAAAAAATTGAACTGAAGGCTGGGCCTCTTCCTTCTTAGGGGTCAGACCTACATCACAGTCTGATGTTTCTCCCTTCCCCTTTTAACTCGCAAGTGTTTCTCTCAATAAATCTCTTATGTGGCAAATATTTATATTTGTTTCTTGGAGGATCTATTTTATTATATATATATGTATATATTAAATATACATATATTAAATATGTATATGTATATATTAAAATATACATATATATTAAAATAGATAAAATAAAGATAAAATAAAGATAAAATTAAAAAATATGCATGTATAACACTTGTGTATATATAGATATATATATATTTTTTTTCCCCAAAGAGATAGTTGTTCCTACATCTGAGCTTTAGTTTTCTTATCTGTAAAATGGAAATTTTATGTCTACCCAGTATGCTTCCTCTGAGGGTCAGAGAGCTAAAGCATTTATCACAGTGCTTCAAGATGTTAGCTATTAATTTATTTCTGTACCTCAGGATGTCCTTTACAGAATGTAGATGAATTGTATTTTGGTTCTCATGAACTAAGTACTTTTGGGTAAACTCTACCGTAGAGTATCTCTGTGCATTTGAGCCAGCTACTTGACCCTCCTGAGTCTCTCCATCACTGAATAAAAAGCTAAAAGAAGATAATCTGCTCTACGTAGTTGATTACTTCAGTTTAGCTAATTAGTTACTGTATTTGACTCTTTTTTTTTTGGTAATTGGTAACTAATTAATTAGTTAATGGACATGAAAATATTTTTAAGGCTGTGAAGAGTTACATAAAAGTAAAGGACAGTCAAATCTTAGTAATTTAAAACTATTTATTAATTACAAGCCAGTACTATATACAGTGTCATCATGTATTTGCTTACATCCTTTCTACCTATTCCATGGTTCCAGACTACTAAATTTAAATAAATTGCATGCAGGTGATTTTTTCTCAATAATAGACAAAGGTTGGTAGGTAGACACATGGGGATATTAGTGTAATAAATATTTCTTAACTCTATAATGGAAGCTTTGCTTTGTGTAAGCCTATAAAATGTAGCTATATATTTATGGATTATATGGTGATTAGAAGAAAATCTCAGATGTGCAGCATATAGTTTTTCTTGATTTCTCTTCTGGTAGTTTCATTGTTTTGATAGCACACCATATAATATCTGATAGTTGTTAACTTTGAAAAATGACATCAAGTACTCACTCTGAATATAACCACATTTCCAATACATAAGCACTGCCTACAGTAGAAACAAGAAATATGGAGGAGGGCTTTGTTTTCGACAATTACAGATATTGCCTCAACTTTCAGAGATATGATTCAAAACTTATTTATGATTTAATTTTAACTTCTCCCATTACATTTAATGTTATCTTGTTTATCTTTGATATTTATATGTAGCTCAATATCTTTCTATTATTGAATTCCATTTCTGTACATATTGCTTCTTAAAAAGTTCTCTATGAAAATACAAAGGCAAAGATTTTCAATATCTGGTTACTACATTCAGTGTACCAATTACATATTTCAAGAAGTATTTGACACAGATTACATTGTAGCCAAATAATATACAGTGATCTCCAAAATGATTAATTAGTGTATATAATTCTAAGGTAAGGCCAGATTTGGATTTATACAGGCCTGGTGAGTGATGACCAAATAGGCCATTCAACTGAATAATTTTTAGAGCCCCAAATTACCATGGTGATGATATTCCAAAAAAATTGTAAGCCTCACCTTCTTTTCAGTAAACTGAATTTTTAATAGAGCATAAATTAGGTTGTAAAGATTCAACTTGAGAAAATAAATAAATCATTTGATTTTCTGTCTGAAATTTTAGTGTGATATTTGCCTCTGAGAAGAAAATTTGTAAGAAAGATGAGGATTTAATAAAAACTTTATAACTTCAAAATATACACAAAGCATTATGATTAATTCCATGATAAAATTGAAGATGCTGATTATGTTCTCAGTTGGTATCTCCTAGAAACATAGATATATGTTATTAGATATAACCCAAGAAGAGTCCCCAGGTGCTCTTCTAATAAGAGGTTCTCTGGCTAAATAACTTAGGCAAATGTTGACTTTGGCAAAGTTAATCAGGTTTTGTTTGTTTGTTTGTTTTCTTAAGTTGTAGAGCTTCTCAAAATTCTATGATAATGTGAATCCTCAATAGGCAGCTCGAGTTTGCCATGGTTTCTAAACTTATTTGACAATGGCACTCTATTTTCCCTCAGAGATTTTTGTGGTACACACACTGACAAATGTTGGTATAGGCATTAAATGTAATTGGACTTTGAAGATGAGAGAGGTGACTCTTGGTAAGAAAGTGGACAAAATTTCTGAGGAATTAGTAATTAAATAATGGGTTAGATTTGGGGAATGGAGAAAAAGGAAAGAAGATTCTAAGAAACAGTTCAGGAAGCATTGTGGTATTGATGGGTTCATAGAAGCATGACAAAGTTTTCCTATTAGGAAAAAGTGGGCAATATATCCATATCTAAAGAATATCTATAACCAGAATTTGTGCAGTTCTTCACAAGTAGAAAAGAATATTGGTTTTTATCTTAATTTTGACTTTCCTGTTTGACTCTTTAATCTATCTGTAATAAAATTTCATGCATAATGTGAGGTAAGAATTGAATTTTATCTTTTCACCATAAGGTTAAGCAGTTATTTCAACATGTATATTGAAATGACTGTCTATTCCCTACTTTTGGGTAATTAAGTTGTATCATAAATCATATTTCCAAATACTGTGTATTTCTGTGCTATGTTATTTCATTTGTCTGTTTGTCCATCTCTTTGCTAATAATGTACAATTTAGTTCCCAAAGTTGTTAGGGGTAGTCCTTGATCATCTTCAGAAGTATGTTGGAATTCTTTGTGCTTTTTTCATCAAGCTCAACAAAAACAATTAAATAAAAATGGGATTTTGGTTGAGATTATGTTGAATCTATTGATTTATTCTGTGTTAGTTGACATTATTATGATAATGAATCTCCCAGTTCATTGACATGGATTCACTGCATGGATTGAAATTGGTAATCCTATTTTTATTAGGTCTTTTAAAATATATTTCAGTAACATTTTGTATCCTTATAATAATCTTATATATGATTTATTAGACTTATTCCAACGTATTTACCATTTTGATTACCATTTAAAGTATTTTTTTTAAGATTTTATTTATTTATTTGACAGACAGAGATTACAAGTAGGCAGAGAGGCAGGCAGAGAGAGAGAGAGGGAAGCAGGCTCCCTGCTGAGCAGAGAGCCGGATGTGGGACTCGATTCTAGGACCCTGAGATCATGACTTGAGCCGAAGGCAGAGGCTTTAACCCACTGAGCCACCCAGGCACCCCAAAGTAGTGTGTTTTTAACTATACTTATTTCAAATGTCCCCTGTTGGTATAGATAATCAAATGATTTTGTATACTAATTTACTTTCAGCAAATATATAATGATCTCCTGTTAATTAAAATAATTAGTTTTTTTAAATTTTGGATTTTCTTCATAAAAAAAATGTTAATTTCCTATTCAGCTAGATGGTTCCCAACTAGAATGACTGGGTCCCTCTTGTTCTCAGGTTGTAGGCTTTTTTCAGAATTACAGGAGCTGGCTGGGCCTCAGGCAGGCAAAACTCAGTAATGTGAGAGAATTTATAACACAGAAAAATCCTTAAGCAATAGGAGTCGGGGTTAATGGATTGATCTCGCATCATTCCTTCCCTCAACTGAGGTGATCCGAGGCATGTCCCAAAGGGTTTCTTAGGTATATAGTACGATTGAGCTCAGTTGCTCACAGCTTCTTATTAATGGTCCTTCTTTGGCTTTCTCTCTTCTCTGCTTTGCTTTTTTCATATCATCATTTGTCCTTCTGGGATTGCCTCTGAAATAAATTGCTTGTACTGAGATTTTTTTTTAAAGCCTTCACCTTTGCATTTGGTGGTATATTAATTAGCATTCTCCAGTGAAACAGAACCAATAGGAGATAGACACAGAGGGCAAAAAGATAAGAGAGTGCTCTATTCATATTCGTATTTCTATTTCTATTTACTATTACTATTTCTATTTACCTATTTATTTATAGAGAGTTGTTATAAGATTGGCTTATGTGATTATAGAGACTGAGAATCCAACAATCTGCTACCTGCAAGCTGGAGACACAGAGAGTCTGAAGTATAAAGAACCAAGAGAACTGATGGTGTAAATTCTAATTCAAGTCCAAATGCCTCAGAACTGGGAGAGTTGATGAAATAAGTTTTAGTCACAAATGCAGAAGACCAGTGTCCTAGTTCAAAAAAGTCAGGAATATGCAATAGAATATTATGCAGCCATCAAAAAAACCCCACAGAAAATCTTACCATTTACAATGACGTGGATAGGACTAGAGGCTATTATGCTAAGTGAAATAAGTCAGTTAAAGAAAGACAATTATCATATGATCTCACTGATAGGAGGAATTTGAGAAACAAGATGGAGGATCATAGGGGAAGAGAGGGAAAATGAAATAAGATGAAACCAGAGAGGGAGACAAACCATAAGAAACTCTTAATCTCAGGAAACAGAGGGTTGCTGGAGTGGAGGGGGGGTGGGAGGGATGGTGTGGCTGGCTGATGGACATAGCCGAGGATATGTGCTATGGTGAGCGCTGTGAATTGTGTAAGACTAATGAATCACAGACCTGTACCCCTGAAACAAATAATACATTATATATTAATGGAAAAAAAAAAACATTGGACAAAAGAGTGAATCTCCTTTATCCTACCATGTATTCTATTCAGGCCTTCAGGAAATTGCATGAGGTCCACCTACATTGAAGAGAGCAATCTGCTTGCTCAGACTACTAATTCAGATGTAAATCTTACCAAGGAACACCCTCACAGACATAGTGAGAATAATGCTTAACCATTTATTTGGGCTCCTTACAGCCCAGGCCAGTTGGTACGTAAAATAAACTATCAGAGCTAAGAATCTAGTCTATGGTTTTGTCCCCTTAGGTTGGTAGAAAGGATCTTCTTGAACCTTTTCTAATAAGAGATAAGCTATCTATAGTCTTTAATTTAGTAGAAGTCCCTCTGCTCAATTTAAATGAAACTGGACCTTGTTGTTTATCTCCTAAATCCTATGAGGGTCTGAAAAGTGAGGATCAGATTTATGGGGTTTAGGTATAATCTCTAGACAGGGATTAACTTTAGGATAGAATTTTCCTTTCTGGATTCCCTTCTTGGCTTTGAATTTTGCTGGTTCATTTGCTTTTGTTTTGTTTTCTTTTTTGAGTAACCATTTGTTATTTTCAGCTTAGAAATTCATTTAATGGGCCACCCAGGTGGCTCAGTTGGTTAAGTGACTGCCTTCAGCTCAAGTCATGATCCTGGAGTCCCAGGATCTAGTCCCTCATTAGGCTTCCTGCTCCTTCTGGCCCTCCCTCCTCTCATGTACTCTCTCTCAAATAAATAAATAAAATCTTAAAAAAAGAAAAATTCATTTAAGAAAAATATATATGGTATATGTGTAAATATATATTGTATATACATAAAAAATGATTCTGTGGAAGGATCACTATGTATCTAGTAATGGACATGGCTAATTGTAGCTTTTTTATATTGAATGATAGTCTTCTTTAAAATTATTTTTTGGGCACCTGGATGGCTCAGTGGGTTAAGCCTCTGCCCTCAGCTCAGGTCATGATCCCAGGGTCCTGGGATCGAGCCCCACATCGGGCTCTCTGCTCAGCAGGGAGCCTGCTTCCCTTCCTCTCTCTGCCTGCCTCTCTGTCTACTTGTAATCTCTGTCTGTCAAATAAATAAATAAAATCTTTAAAAAAAATAAAATAAAATTATTTTTGTATAAACCAGCTTCATTTTTATTTAAATTCACCTAAAATACACTTTTGGATTTTTAAAGATTATATTGTAGACAATAGCCAACTCTCTCTAGAACCAATAGTAATGTTTTCTCAAGAATTTACATAGATATGGTCTTTATCGTAGATATCCTGTACAGATTATATTAGTCCTTGGTTCCTTTTGTTACTTTATCATGCAGAAAAGTTCCATTCAGAATTTATTGGGTAGTGAGTTGAAATTCACCCTGCAACAATTTTTAGAAAACTAGAAATGTGCAAAATTGGCCAATTTTCCTGATATTTAAATATATGCTAATGTGCAATTTATTTGGACTATATTCATTTTGTTGGACATGTTTTATACCTAAGGATTCATTTTATGAAATGTAAAATGCATGCAAATGTATACCTCATAAAAATGCTGGTCAGATTTTGCTTTTGATTTTATCTGTTGCTTTAGATGCCAATTTTTTCTAATGTATATAGGATATCAGTAGTGTGGCTTATGATTATTTGAAAATTCATCATAACTAATCCTGGCCCAAAAGTGAAAACTCACCCTGCTCAATAATGAAATATTGTGTTGTTTTGTGTCCTACAGTGACACTATGGGGGTTTCATTAATTTATTTATTCACCACATATGTATTGATCACCTATTATGTTCAAAGCAGAAGAGATATAATAGTGACAAATTAAGCAGAGTTAGTGTCTAATATCAGGGAGCTTACAGTTCAGTAAATGAAACTTTTAGCTGAATAAATAGAACTCGCAGTAAGCAATTACACGTTTTGGTAATGTCACTGAAGGAAAGTAAAGGTAATCCCAAAAAACAGTTTCAGGAAATACCTGATTTGGATTCAGGGTCAGGGTGTTCTCTGTTGCAGTGATGCTAAGACATAAAGGACAAGATGTATTAGTAAAAATTCAGGGTAAGAATGGTTCTATAAAAGGGAGGAATAGGAATTGAAATAGGGCAAGGTGGTTTGAGGGACAATAAACAACAGAATGAAACTCATGTGGTTGGGGCGTCTGGGTGTCTCAGTTGGTTAAGAGTCTGTCTCCAGCTCAGGTAATGATCCCCAGGTCCTGGGATCCAGCCCTGTATCGGGCTCTCTGTTCAGTGGGAGCCTGCTTCTCCCTCACTCTCCCTCTCCCTGCTGCTCCCCCTGCTTGTACACTCTTTGTCAAATAAATAAATAATTTTTTATTTAATTTTATTTTTTTAATAAATACTTTACAAAATAAAGAAAAGAAATTCATGTGGTGAGCTGAGGCCAGATCACATGACATCTTTGTCATGCTAAATATTTGAGATTTATCAGAAGAAAGATAGAAAGAAAAGCCATTCGAGGGTTTTATATTAGGAATTACATGATAAAATTTTTGCTTCTAAAATTTACTTTGGTGGGATGCCTGGGTGGCTCAGTAGGTTAAGCTGCTGCCTTCAGCTCAGGTCATGATTCCAGGGTCCTGGGATGGAGTCCTGCATTGGGCTCCTTCCCCAGTAGGGAGCCTGCTTCTCTCTCGCCTCTGCCTGCCACTCTGCCTGCTGGTGTGTGCACGCGCTCTCTCTCTCTGACAAATAAATAAATAAATAATCTTTAAAAAAAATAAAATTTACTTTGGTTACTTTGTGGAGAATGGATTAAAGGAAAAACCTGTGGAAAATGAGAACAAGTTAGATGCAAGAAAAGCATAGACTTGACAGACTAATGGACTGGATGCCCTCTTATCTTCCTGCCATTCCATACCAGTAGTTGAATCCACTATTGCCATCTTGTTAAATTTTAACTATATTCCAATGTCCTTGGTCTCTAAGTTATAACGTGATATCTAGAAAGCATTACATACAAGATGGCAAATAGAAAGACTGTCCCTTGGTATGCCACCGTAGTGAGAGTGAGAAAGTGACCCAGGCAGGAAGACAGAGTGAATGTAAACTCAGTACCTGGGAGACAGAGGGAAGTGGATGGAAAAAGAAAGGTCCAGGTAGTATGGTAAAGACAGACTAATTTATTTCCCAGTTCCCTTTCCTTTTCCTAAGTATATAAATATGCAAATGTAGTTTGGAAATCTGATTTCTCTTAATTTCTTATCAATTCAATAGAATATGATTTAATAAACAGAGTTTACCTCAGGGAGCATGCTTGCCTGGCTCAGTTGGAAGAATATAAGACTCTTGATCTCAAGGTCATGAGTTGGGGCCCCATGTTGGGTAAGAGTTTACATAAAAACAAAATCTTAAAAAGAACAATAAGCAAAACCAAAATTTATTATCTTATTTTCTGTCCTGGCTGGTAAAGATACTGCTAAACAAAACAAAACAAAACAAACACACACACACACAAAAAAAACGGGGTGGAGGGAGAAAACCCTTAATTCTATTTACATACTGTAAAAAACTGCCATCTCTAGTATCTAAGGTGATAGGAAAATGTGGTTTTGGGGAACATGAAAACAAGAAATTCATAGATTCTAAATTCTTCATTTTTCTAGTTGCAAGCTTCTATCCCTTCCCAGTAATATTTTTATTTAACTTACTTTAAAGTAATGAGATCAACTGGCTTTATATTTGACATTATACTTGACAAGCCTCATTAATCTTTTCAGTATCTGCGTCTTCAATTATACTCAGCGACTCTTTGCCTGGAAAAAAAATTAAACATACTCTTACCATATGATGCAGCAATTGTACTCCTTGGTATTTACCTAGGGGAATTAAAAACTTGTGTCCACACAAGATCCATACCCAAATGTTTGTAGCAGCTTTATCCTAAATTGCCCAAACTTGGAAGCAACGAAGATATCCTTTGATAGGTGAATGGATAAATGAACTGTAATATATTGAAACAGTGGAATATTATTCAGCACTAAAATGAAATGAGCTATCAAGCCCTAAAAAGACATGGAAGAAATTTAAATACGCATTACTAAATGAAAGATGCCAGGCTACATATTATATACATATATACATATTTGTGTGACTCCAGCTACGTGACATTTGAGAAAAGGCAAAACTGTGAAGACAGAAAAAGGATTAGTGTTTGCCAGGGCTTAGAATAGGGAAAGGAGGAATAGTAGGTGGTGCACAGAGGATTTTTAGGACAGTGAAAATATTCTGTGTGATATCATAATGATAGCTATGTATGTGTCATTATACAATTATTCAAATCCACAGAATGTACACTAAGAGTGAACTGTAATGGAAACTGTGGACCTTGGGGGATTATGATGTGTCAGTGTGAGTTCTTCAGTTGTAACAAATGCACCATTCTGGTAAAATTGTTGGTAAATAGGGAGGCTGTGCATTTGTGAGGACAGGATATATAGGGAAAATCTCTATATCTTTCCCTCAAACTATCTGTGAATCTTAAATTGCTCTAAAAAAGTCTTAATAAAAAAATATGGACTACTGATTTTTGCTCTGGAAAATTTGTTAACTTATTCTAAATGGAAATAAGGTAATTTTAAGTTCTAGTTGTTGGTTGTTGATATGCAGCTAGATTTTAAAATTATTATATAAAATGTTACTTTCTAATTTAAAATTTAAGGATTTTCATAGGCAGTCCACTTGGGAAGCATGCTACTCCTTGAGATACATTTTAGCTTTCATTTTTAGAGATTTATTTATTTAAGAGCTATTTATTATGAATGTAATATGTGTCTGAGATTGTTCAAGGTTCTGGGTAACATGAGTGAACAAAGAAAAAAAATCCTTGCCCTCATGGAGAGATAAGATAAAAGTGGCTATAGTGGGGCAGCTGGGTGGCACAGTTGGTTAAGCGACCAACTCTTGATTTCAGCTCACGTCATGATCTCAGGATCATGAAATCAAGTCCTGCATAGGGCTCAGTGCTGGGTGTGGAGTCAGCTTAAGATTCTCTCTTTCTCCCTCTCCCTTTGCATTCTCACCCCCATCTGCCCCCCTCCTCCACCCTCTTCCTCCTGGTCCACTAGAGCATGCACTTGCCTTCTTTCTCTCTCTCTCTCTCAAAAAAAAAAAAAAAAAAAAAAAAAAAAAGTTTTTTGTTTTTGTTTCCTTTCAAAAACTAGTTTGAGACCCCTATAATAGGGTCCCTGCATCACTTATTTTCTAAACCAAGACACTTTTGATAGTATAAGGAATTTTATTAACAGTTACTTTTAGGCAGTGGGCAAAATTAGGGATGGATTATAACATTACTTTAAAAAATAATGGTTCATAGTATTAGAAGTAGGAATGTCTGAAGATTCTGATTCAGTTATGAAAATATGCATACAAAAAAACGATCATCTGAGGATTCTTATAGCTTTCTGAGGAACTTGAAACATGTGCCGTTTATATTTGATTTCCAATGCAAGGAAACATTTTTTGTAGGGGATGCTTCAATTCAAACAACCACTAAAACTGCGGTTTAGGCATGGCTTAGGGCTATAATGCGTTATATTCCCCCGAGGTTCTTGTTCAGAAATGAGATACTATTGTTCAGAAATACTTTGTTGTTTAATATCCCCAAACATTCTTCCCCCTTTTTTTTTTTGCCACTGAAAAGTGTTAGAAATTTTTTGAAAATTGGTTTTTATGATCAAAGGCTACCCACTCTCAAAAGTGTCTTCAATAAATTATCAAAGATCTTCCCTGCAGTTTCTTTAGGATATATTGTGTTTTTCCCACCGCGGTTACTTTAGTTGAGAGTTTTATGTTTCAAAGAGAGCAAGCAAGGAAAGAGATAGTGAAAATGTGTGTTGTTCAGGTTTCTTCCAATACATGATTGTATTCTACTTAGGCAGAATGGACTCCTAATAACTTGGGATGTGTTTTGTTGTTGTTGTTGTTTTCTGTTTGGTGAGTGAAGGGGGAGATGGGGTGGTTTATTTAATTAGAAAGGAAAATTCATCTTGTGTTAATTGAAAAACCTAATTAAATTCCTTGGGAATCATAATTTACATTGCTTATTTTTTTTATTGCCATATTTTAGCCCTTGTATCCCTTTTTGTGATCTGATGATTTATTAGTAGAAATTGATCTGGAAGAGAAAACAGGGCAGGATCATGCTGCATTAGATTTACTAGTTAAATTTTTAATTCAATGCTGATATTGAAAATACCAGTAAGTTATCTTCCTGACACCATCAGGGAGTGTCATTTGAGTGATGCACTTTATTGGTCTAGTTTACTATATTCCACTTGTTTAGGTTTTCTCCCTTCTCACTGATTTATTTAAAGCCATAGGATCATAATTAATAGAAGGAACAAAATGAGCCTTCAGCAAATTAATTATAATTATGCATGCCATGCATATAAATAATCTGGTTGATAAATTTATAATGGTGGAAACTATTATCTGGATTAAAATGATGAAGGCAGTTTTAGCAGGGAATTGGAAAGAATATGTAACTTAAAGATACTTGCAATCTGTCCTTCAGTCTAATTTGGCTCCCAGCTGTTATTCAAGTGTTGATATGAAGCTCTTTATTTTGAGTGCAATTGTCATAAATACTCAGAGTTGTTATGTGGTGCCATTGTGTAATATTTGACCAGTGAACTGTTCCACAGTACAATACTGTGCTTTTGGAATTATTCACTTTACCAGAATTTGCCAGGCACATTAAACTAGACTTTTAAAATTCTTTTATGTATGAAGCACTGTTTGTAATAAAGTAACCATTGTCTTATATACTAAATTTTAATGATAAGACAGTGGCATAAGTGCATAGGGTAAAATTCTTATTATTTCTTGGTATCTGTTTTTAGTCCACTATCGAGCTAATCAGCTAATCCATTTTTATGACAAAGTTTGCATAATATTTTGATAAGGCAATAATTCTAAGGAGTTGGTTGTCTTGGCATCCTCGTCTATATGGTAGTTATATTTTTGTAAAGTTGATTTTGGTCATGTATATTGAGTATCCTAAACAGCATTCTTACATCTTTTCTATCTTGGATTCCAAAGTTGGCCATACAACCAATGGTGGATTTTAATCCAGTTTAGTCTGGAGCAAGGAAGTGGTAGAGAAGTAAGCTATAGTAAAGTTCACTAATGAAAACTGAGATCTGATTCTGGAAGAGATTTAAAGTGAATGCTAAATTCAAAGAGTTCAAAGCAAAAGTCATAGAGGTTGTAGAGACAAGAGTAAAGAGTTGAGAAGATATTATCATATGACATTAGGAAAAAGTGAGTGTAATTATGTTTGTGTGAATATGTAGAGATTGCATGTATGACTGGCCATGAAAGTTAATTCCATAGTAATCACCTACAAATCAGTTTTCTGATAGTGTTTCTCAAATGTGACTATTCAGTACAATCACTTGGGGGAATTTTTTAAAAAAATTTAATTACCTAGAGTCCCATGCAAGACCAATTTTATCAGCGTTTTTGGGCATGAACACAGATAAGAGTATTTCTTAAAAAACAAATATTTTTGTTATGAGGGCAAAACAGAGAAATCGTGCTTTATGACAATAATATGTACTTAGACTACTTGTGATCTGTCTCTGTCAAATAAATAAAATCTTTAAAAAATAATATGCAGTTAGAGAGGTTTAGGGTAATAATCCTGCCTTTCTGTCATAATTTACATTGACATGAGCCATAGGAAGCAAAGGTTTGATATCAGTATCCAAATGGATCATACATAAAGGAAACTATTGCCTCCCTCCCCACCCTTCCTTCATATTCTAGAAACTGATATTATTCGCCATTCACCATATTCTTCTCTACTTTGTAGACTACTTGGTAGGTCATACAGATTCTGGAAGGAAAAATTATGTTGTTCTATTGAATGATAAAGCCAATGTTTTCATGTTCAGTGAACTAACTTGAAAAAGCTATAGCAGTCCCAAAACAAAATGATTGTCTGCCAATCAGTTATATCCTGAGTGGTTCATCCATATGAACACCATCATGGGCTTTCCTGCAAACTAATTTGCATCTGTTCTTCACTTTGTATTTATTGGTGTATATGCTGTTGAGGAAAAGACATGGATTTTATAAAATGTATGGATTAGCTACAGTGATTATGTATAATTAGCTTAATATTTTTACCCCTCATGGTTGTTTTTCCTATGAGCTCTACTGATAATATTACAATGCTTAAATACTATATGTAATTCATTTAATATAGTATTTCTCAGAGTAGGTGATTGAAAAATACCTGTGTTCTACCTTCCATCCCATACCTTTTCCATTTCTAAGAAGATTTTAAGACATTTTATGATGAAAACCTACCTACAATAAGATAGACAAATATAAACTGGAATGAAATTAATGAGGTGAGTATATTGGCCCTAAGAACTTATTAGTTACATGAGTTAGTATTGACATACCACTCTGAGCTTCCTGGCATCCAGGACAAAATTAGAAAACAAACTTTCACTTTATTTATAAAAAGAGAATGCAAATCACTTCTACAGAAAACATTTTCCCCCCGATATGATGTACTAAAAGGATATCACTCAAGGTCTTTTTTACAGGGAACATTGAATAATGTAAATGGATAATGCCTTCAAAAATGATTTTATAGCTGATGCAGAAGCCATCTGCATATGACTGTTCCTTGCATCAACCCTCAATAAAACCCAAGGGCATGGCTTTAAAGGGTAGCAACCTGATCATTATTACATTTTTATGGATGACTCAAAACATCCTTCTCCATTGTACAGGGAAAAAAGTCAAATGAGAGATCATCTGGCTTCATATAACTCAAAAATATTCCTCTATTAGGGACTAGGATGCATCCTACATTTACAATTCTTCTGAAACTCTTCTGTTAGTAAGTTTGTACACTTTATCTCTCATATATTTCAGAAGATTAAAATAGAACATATTATAATATTTTAGTGCAAATAAAATATATTTGTGTTCCATGGCCCATGCTTTGATATCACAGAAATAATAATGACCTTGGTCTATGAAAGTAACAAGTTATACAATATACTAAATTACAGATGTGCTAAAATTATGTTTCAGCAAAAGAACTGAAGATTAGCAAAGCCAACAAAGTGAAAAATTTCTTAATGTTTATTTTGACTGTCACATTACTTGAAATGAATCTATAAATATGTAGACTTTCAGAAAATTTAACTAATAGGTGGTTGTCAATGGGAGAAGGTAGTGAGGTGTAAAACACATTTCTCTTCATTTGCTTTATAAAAGATTTTTATTTTTTGAATATTTGTAAAGTATTTCTTCTTGAGTGCATTTGTCCAGTTGCTGACTGTATGGTATTTATAATGTGACACCATGAATGCAACAAATGCATTTCAGATCTGTACTCAGAATTGCAATGTTAAAATGATGGTAAGATACAGTGTGAGAGCAGTGTAAAATAGATTATTCTGAAGTATCAAGAAAATGGTTCAGATGTTCTGTGACTTTAATTCATAGTAAAACTGAAAGAGAAAAATAGAAAAATCACCCAATTTATGAATAAATTATACACTATAAATTTCTCAAATTATGAAATTCTTAAAGAATTTGTATAATTTCTCTGAGGCCACAGAACTAGATAGAGGTAGAGCCAAGAATTCAATTTCTTTTCTCCTTATTACCCCAGCAGGTGTCGTTTGATGGATTGGTGTCACACGGTCACTGTGTCCAAGTAACCACGCCTAAAATGTTCCTTTCAGACTGGACAGCTTGGTTTCTTTTAAATTGTAGAGAAGGAATTAGATTGTGCATTCAATTTTTCAAAGATTCTAACTTCCAAGTGTATAAGTGAGTAACAGAAACATGATGGCATATATATATATTATATAATATATACAAAATATATATATATTTCTGTGTATAAATATATGTGTGTGTGTGTGTGTGTGTGTGTGTAATCAATGACAGACACGCAATTCTGGCTCCATTGGTGAGAATAGCTGTAGGAACTGCCACCTTCCCTACTACAATTGTCCACTGGAAATAACGTGCTACCTCTCACTGTTAGCAAACTGCCCAAGCTACATGAAAGTTCCTGCACCCATTGTTTTGATTTGAGAAAGAAAACTGAGACTAGTCCCTTGTCCCATTCAAGGCATAAGCAGATAAGTCCCTGGTATAAGATTGTATTCAGAAGACTGCATTTCATTATGTTTAAGAATCGTGTCAAATCTTCGAGCAATGCCAGGCACACTCACTCTGTGAGCTGGAGCAAAACTCATATAACCTCCCTGTGCATTGGTTCCCCATCTGTAAAATGGGGTAATACAACCTATCTGGTAAGGTTGCCTGGATGACACATGTGAAGTGCTTGGCAAAGTGAGTTAAGTGTCTCCCAAAGATCAATAAATGTGAACCATTTTTATTATTAGACAAAAACTACAAATGTTTTAGTTCTAAATTATTAGAATTGTAGAGGAGGTAATTTTTAAAAAAAAATAAGTATTAATGGACTAGCAAGATAAATCAACTTCAAATGGAAACAGGGAGTTGTAGACTAAAAACCGCTTTTGGAATTTTCTAGGCTTATAAGTGCCAAGAGTTAAAAGGACCTTAAAATTGTTCTAGAGCAACTGCCATTTGCTATTTGGTTACCAAACAAAATGCCCTGACAATGTGACAAAACTACCCTACATGTGGACACTTCCCACTACCCACAATTTCATCTTCATACATGAAACTCTAGACTGATTTGAATACTACAAAACCGTGCTTCATTGTGTTGAAACTGAAATCTGACAACACTTTTTTTTATTACAATTTATTAGCACTTTGTTTCCTTTATTTTTTTTAAACAATGGGTAAGAAATACATACACATTTTAGAAAAATTTATTTAGAATTCCATCTTCTGAATAAAGCTATTGTTAGTATTTTGGCATGTGTTACTCCATTTTTTCTATGTACGTTTTCATTGTTTAGGTATTACATAGTCATAGGATCATTACTTTTTTTAGCTATCATGAATTGTATTAAGGACTGCACCATGTGAAAATATTATATGATTTTTAGTGGCCACATAATTTTTCATTTTGTGAATTTGTTGCTTCTATTGCTATATAGTAAATTGTCTACTTTTGTTATCGTAATCTCCCTAGGAATATACTATGTGTTAAATATCTGTTGCATAAATTATAACATTAGAATAGTCTCTGAGATGAGCAGTAGGCGATCAAGGCTATGAATATTTTTAGGGCTCTTGATGTACATATTTACAAGTTGCTTTCCATAACAGTTGTGGCAAGTTAGAACCACATTAGCGGGCTGTGTGACTGATTGCACCGCTGCCATCTAGCCACACTGACCTTATTCTTGTGTCAAAAAACACTAACTGATTAATGCAGATCATGGAATTCCAAATCGTAATTCTCCTTAAAAATTAATATGCCTAATTTTTTTATAAAATGAGAAAAATAATTAGATAGTAACAGCCAGGTTTTAACAGCTAAAGAACTAGAAGTACAAAGAGGTTAAACAATTTAGCATTTGTCATAAAGCTAAGGCCAGAACCAGGATTAAAATTTAAGGCTTTTCATTCTCAGACTACTGCAACTAAAGAAAAAAAAAGTTCTGAACTCCAATTAGGTTTATGAACCAATATTTGTAACACAACACATTCAGTAAATTTTATCCAGACTGGATATAGTAAAAAAGTTTGAATGGGTTAGCAGTATTAGAACAAAAAGCAAATGGCAAAGAACCTGGAAAAATTATCCAAATGAAAATATTCAGATTCCTTAAATATCAAGGAGAGAAGTTTGAATATACATATAATATTGGAATGATGGTGATAACTGGGAGAAGTGAATATTTTGTAAACTCAAGGGAAAACAAAGAAATACTAGTGGTCTAAACAATGCATAGGCTAACAGTGAAGCACGTGAATTCAACTAACATTTATTAAGATTCTGTTATCTGGCAAACTGATTCGCAGCATATCATAAATACATTATCATAGAGGTATAGATATTATTGCAATATTAGCCACATGACTAAATCACAGATTTTATTTGTGTACTTATATAGGGACTTTCAGTTTGTAACAAGCTTGATATTCACCATATATATGCATTCACATTTAATTCTCCAAACAACCACCTATGTACCTGTTGAGCTGATCAGATACTATACTGGAACTCAGGGAGGACAGATGGCTACACAATACATTTTTACAAGATGAGAGATTCAAACATGGGGTAAATCTTTTACTCCATGGGAAAATGGATCTCATCTCCTGTTTTAGGAAATGCTTCCTGCTGTTCTTGACTTCAGTGGCTTAGCATACAGGGTTGCTGTTGCCTGATTCAAGATTTTACTTGAAATGTCATTTTACTTAAACCTTCCAAGTATGAGACATCCCATCTCTTTACATGTGTTAAAGTATCAGGATGAAGGCTTGTTTTATAATGCATTCATCACAAATTTATTGAGCACTTGTTCTGTGTACAGCATTCCAGTAATTGTTAAGAAAATGACAAATGATCTTCAAAATATAGATCCTACTCAATTGATAAGTATATTATGGCAGATAGGACCATTGAACTCAGAAATAGGATTTGGGGCTTTATGACTAGCTTTGTGTGTAAGTAGTTAAAGGACTCTATATATTGTAATTCTCTGAGCCTTTATATATGGTTTAAAAATATACATACATACTATCTATACTTATGTGATCTATCTTTAGTATATATGGCATCTATGTTGCATTATTATATAATTAAATATTTTATATAATGTTTATATGAATGCATTTATTTATATCTAGATATGAATCTTCTCTCTCACCTTTACCCACAAATATGTTCCTTCTAACTCCAAAAGTTGCAGATTGGCATTTCCAGATTTCTAGATTTGGCCTGAGAAGACCTACTGGTTTGTGCTAGGAAATATTCCCTACCTGGATCTAAGGAGACTGCATTCTTAGTAAGCAGTGGATGGTGGGAGTCACCTTTGCATTTTCATTTATTCACTTTTTTCCTCATCATTGAGATCATTTACAGACCTCTGTCATTCTGCATTCTGTATTTGATCCCAAATGCTTGATTTTGACCCTCTCTAAGTTGACATGTGATAATTATGTAATTTTGGAGTTCATCAGGTATATTGAGACTGAAACAGGGATTACTCCAACTGCTATCGGTGCTGGGTGTTAGGTGTTGAGTAAAGCTCAGTTCTGTGCAGCAAAATTTTTAGTGCTCTGAGTGCTTTGAACTTGGGAGTGGACGGTTATAGGAGCTCTCAGAGGCCAAAGGTAGGTCTACATATGACTCTCGCAGCCTCTCTTGCTGTATAGCTCTTTGCCTTTATTATAAGGTTGCGTATAGTGATGAAGAAGATCATGGAAGTGATAAGCACCAGAACTGGGAGAATAAAAAAATAGTCCAACAAAAAAGGAGGAAGTTTGATGATATACAAGTTCTGTTTCCAATTGCTCTAAGAAGGAGATGCTCATGTCTGGCTCATATGAGGGTCTAGGCAAACTGATAGGAAAAATATGAATACGATATCCCAACATACTGTAGTGGTAAACTGGTTTTAAATGTCTTTGGGATTCCAGAGGCCATATTTATTCACAGATTATATCTTGGCATTGTAATAGAGATGACCTTTTGCTTGCATGAGTCATTGTGTATGATGAGGAGTGACAAAAGTGAATGACCAGAGGAGAATAGAGCCTCTTTTGCCAAATATTTGAATTTAAACATAACTAGTGCGATGTGCCCATGTGTTTCTCAAGATATAAAAAATAAGCTTGTGTAAATTCCACCCCTCCCCCCATTTTCCTGGGAAGAAATAGAATCACTATATTCCAATCCTGCATTTGATTTTTCTTCTGTAATATAGATACATCCAGAGTGATTTACTCCGTGTTTTTCTCCTCTTATTTCCAAGACTGTCTGACAGGTGAAGGAGAGAGAGTCTGTCAAAGCATAACATTTGAGAGGTTGGATTGAGACAGAGAAGAATTCATTTTTCTGACAAAGATATAACAAGACAAAATGGATTTTTTAGTTGTCCCTAGCAGATATCTCTATAACACAACATATTAGACACTTTTAAAAGAAGTGTGGAAAGAGAAATCGGAGGCACGAGTAGGGAAGTGATTCTCTAAGACTAACCACCTGATTATGAAATTTTTAAGAGCTGAAACATAAAGCTTGACTTTAAAGAGAGTTGTTATTCTTATCATGCCTTGTCTCTGCTGACATAAATATATGTGATTCAGCAAAAGAAAATATAATTAGAAGTATATGATGAGAAAAACTAGATATAACTGAAGTGAACATAGGAGTGGTCGGGTGGGAGAAGGTATAACCCATGAGCTTGAGAGCTTGAGCTAGGTCCCAAATTTGACTTTAAGCACTTTTGAGGTCATTACAAAGAGGAGCACATGGCCACTTATAAAATTCATAGACTTCATTACATAAAATCAAATTAATTACTTAAAAGTCACATGGCCATCTTTAGTATTGGTATAAACTTTTCTTTCAAAGTGGAGTCTACATTAAAGGGATACAGATAATGTTTTGAAAAGCTTCCTTAGTATAAATAGTATCCAACAACACACTTTGTCAGAATACTCCATAAATGTCTTACATAGACCAGTTGTGTGATGCCATTCTGTATTATGGTAGATCCAGCCCTGGCTTTGGATTGGAGAGAAAAAGGCTCAGGTGTTTGTCTTGGGACAGTTACTTTGATCTCTCTGAGTCTTACTCTCTCATCTGTTAGATTAAGAGAAAGGATGATTATGTCTTCTGGTACAAAGACAGCCTAGCTAGTTCCAAGTGTAGAATGCACTGAGTAAAGGTCAATCTCCTTCCCCATGAAGTGTTGTATAAAATTCTACGATAGTCGAGTAGTGCAATAGTATTGTGTATCATCCCCCAAGTGATTATGTGGTGGTTGCAGTGGGGTTGTGAGATTATTAGTGTATAAGGACTTCCATTTGCAATGCATACCCCTTTCCTCTGCAATTCCAGGACTCAATCATGCTTAACTCCAGGACTGAGAGACCTTCCGAGGCCTCCTTCCTTTTGTTCTATGCAAAGAGCTTGGCAACCATGGAAACAGTCCAGACTGTTCATTTGGCACATTTCTTCCCCAGCGTATTAATCAGCCACAGCAAGCAGATAACATCCAATGCCCCGTGTCTGCTCACTTTAGAAAGGAAACTACTCTAGCTTCTCCCTAGTACCTTTCCAGTAGTCTTAAAGAGAGAGAGAAAGAGGTGACAGAACATGTGATATACTTTATTTTGAGTCAACATTTCTCAGAGAGAAGGTACCGAAATCCAGAGAGGCTATTTGGAGGCTAGCACAAATTCCAGCTGAAGTGGTGGGTGTTTTGTTTATTTCTTCTGAAAGTGCTATTTAGTGTGATTTCACATAGTGGGATGCAGCATTACTTTTTGTTCCCTAGCAGATGAATAAGGCAATGAACTGTGTGAAATAATACAGACAGAAAAGATATTAGTACTGAGCAGTATGTTCACAGCATCAAGTATTTTACTGGTTGAATATGGTCCATAACAGGAAAGAGAAATGAAAGAGAAGACTGCAACTAGCCAAAAGGGGGGGCGGGGGACTACAAACCTTAAAATAAAAGTAGGTGAGGGACACCTGGGTGGCTCAGTTGGTTAAGCGGCTGCCATCAGCTCAGGTCATGATCCCAGAGTCCTGGGATCGAGTCCCACATCGGGCTCCTTGCTCAGCGGGGAGCCTGCTTCTCCCTCTGCCTCTGCCTACCACTCTGTCTGCCTGTGCTCATGCTCTCTCTCTCTCTAACAAATAAATAAATAAAATCTTTAAAAAAATAAATAAATAAATAAAAGTAGGTGAAGCCAAATAGTAAACAATGCATTGTCTTCCTTTGGTGTGACCAATCCTAAGTTTTGTGATACTAATTTCTTGTTTTCTTTACAAATATGTGCATCTTTAACCACATTTTGAGTTTTGCCTGAGGTTGTGCTCTACATGAATGGAATTACACTATGTGTGTTGTTTTGTACCTGTTTCTTTTGTGTAACCATATGTTTTTGAGATTGATTTGCTATGGGTCAGTGTAGTTTGCTCTTCATTTCGTATAGTATTCAATTATAGGATTTTATTACACTTTATTTATTCATGTTAGTGATGACTACTGAGCATTTTCCAGGATAGGTCTATGAGGAACAATGCTAATATGAGCACTTTTACACATATGCAACAATCACTAATTTCTTGAGCGTATATATCAAGGAGTCAAACTGCTGGGACAAAAGATAAGTATATTTTTGAATTAACTTGCTAATGTCAAATTGTGTTCCAAAGTGATTTATCAGTCTGCATCCCCTCATTCATCCCCTCCATGTATTGGAACTCCCATTGCTTCATATACTCACTAATAGAATTGTTGGTGAACCTAACATTGTTTGGGGTGAAGGCATCCACACTGGACCCAACCAACCTGAACCTCAATGGAATGGATCATATACCCATTTTTAGAAACTTCCAAGGTGTAACAATTGCCAGTCCACTTTAGATTTTAGATTAAATCTAAAATCACAATCCTTAGTCTTAAAATTGTGATGCCTACTTCCTGTCAATGGGAACGAAATCACTATATGTATAGTTTTAAGTTTCATTTGCTTAGTGTTTTTGAAGTATATTAAGAAGCATTCGACATATATATATCTAAAGCAAATCAAAATTAGTCCCTTTCTTCCTTAAGGAGGGAGTATATAGATCCTTTTCAGAAACATACCCTTTAAATATTTTATAATGAAAGGTTGCTTGTAAAAGTTCACTACTCAATTTGTAATTAAAAACTGGGGGGAAAATCAGGATTATTTTTCTTTTACTTTATTTTGTACAGCAATAAAGAAAGTAACAAAAGTAAAGTGGGGAATGAGTGAAATCTAAAATCCATAAGTTAGATTATTTACTGACCATATTTTGTTTCTTAGCTTCAGGGCAAATATAAGGACAGAGAAATTTTCCTAATGTGTCTTGCTCAATTCATGCCTGGATTCAGGTGCTCTCAGACACGATCCTGTATTGATTGGCTAAACTTCACCCGTAGCAGAACATGGCTGACTGCTGCTGTTCTGTTTTTATTCCCAGCATCTGCTGGCATCCTGCACAACAAATCTGATTATTTTCCTTTTGTTATTTTGTTTTCTGTGAGGTCAGCCAAATCATCCTATTGTCACAATCCATATTGGAACTCCAGGACACAATACAGAGAAATAGACTTTTTTGAACATGAAGGCTGTGCTCTTTGGGGTACTACCACTTCCCAGATTGACTAGTTGATTTACCATATTGTAAGAGGTAGTGCTGTGCAGGCAACTGCAGTGTGAAAGGAAACTTCTATCTCTCTGTAAGAACTGAGGACACTCACGCACCTTCACACAGTACTTCCAGAACTCAGGGAATTCAAGAAGTGTCCAGAGTCACAGACATTTTGCTGTCTTTAGCCTCCACAGTTCCCATCCAAGAAACAAATGACCAGAGCGGTTGCTGTTGATGTGCTCTACAAGAATGGAGGACTGTCTTTTCCTCAAGCACACAACCGTTCACGTAGGCTATTCCAAAACAGACTGAAGCCCAGACTTCAGTCTGAGATCCATAAAAGGAACAATTAACCAGTATTCCATATATAATATCTCTTTATAACCAGTGTTTTTTCTTAGATACGTAAGCAGGTGGTTTTTTTGTTAACTGGGGTTTTTAAACAATGACTTTCACCAATTTTGTAAGATGAGGAATATGCAAGGTAATATATTGAAATAAGTTATTTTTAAAAAAGTTCCATTCATATATTGCAGTCAGGTCTATCTCCTATACTTCTTGCACCTTCTTTTCAAGCAGATCAGAGACCTTTGGATGATGATTTTCTAAGTATTATGTCCACTTAAATATAGAAAATAAAGAAGCAGAGATTGCTTAGCTTGGAAAACAGCTGCTTTCAAACCAATGTTCATTCAACATTCAAAATCTGTATTTTTAATGCCTACTATAGTGCAGAGAGTAAACATCGAGGATTGCTCTTAAGTTGGGGATGAGGATCGAAGGTTAGGAATTACAAAAAGGGATGTCTTGACTCAGTATAAAACACAATGTCTGGGGTGCCTGGGTGGCTCAGTGGGTTAAAGCCTCTGCCTTCAGCTCAGGTCACGATCCCAGGGTCCCGGGATCGAGCCCCACATCGGGCTCTCTGCTTAGCAGGGAGCCTGCTTCCTCCTCCTCTCCTCTCTCTCTCTCTGCCTGCCTCTCTGCCTACTTGTGATCTCTGTCTGTCAAATAAATAAATAATAATTAAAAAAAAAACACAATGTCTGATGGCAAAATGGAAAGAATAGTGGACATTAAACCTAAAATTGTTTTTTTAATTTTTTTTAAGATTTTATTTATCTATTTGACAGAGAGAGAGGGAGCTCACAAGTAGGCAGAGAGGCAGGCAGAGAGACAGGGGGAAGCAGGCTCCCTGCTGAGCAGAAAGCCCGATGAGGGACTTGATCCCAGGACCCTGAGATCATGACCTGAGCCAAAGGCAGAGGTTTAACCCACTGAGCACCCTAAAGGTTGTTTTTGTTTTACCTGTCAGCTGACTGATATTTCTCGTGGTATTTGAGCCTCTCCAAGCTTGAGTTTATTTCATTATTTCACCTGTAAATGCTTTTGGGAAAATAAGTTATTATTATTATTTTTACATTTTCACTTTTTTTTAGGGGGAGAACAAGTGCTTTTTAAATGTCAATTTAATATTTAAATTATTTTATTATATAATCATGAACTATTATGTAATGAATATTAACCTTACATAATGATATAAACTATTATATCCTAAACAGTCAATATCATATAATTATAAATGTGTGTGATATTCTATAGGTAGAGATATATATTATATATGCACTATATGATAGAATTAAATTCTATATTAAAATAAATTCTGTATTTATTTATACAAATATACATATACTATATATACATTCACACACAAACGTGGACACCCAGATCAGACACATGGATCAGATGTATATAAACACGGATCAGACATTCCAGGAACACAAAAGCAATATGTCATTGGAAATGCTCAAGGAGAGATAGGATTCACATTTATCCATAATTCTGTCAGGAACTTAAGTCAATTTATTATGCTGCCACTATCCATAATAATTCAATAGTTGAAGAAATTATGAGTGCAGAATAAGAGAACAGGATGCATTTATAACGAAGAGTTTCATCTAAACTCTCAGGTCAGGAGATTGAGGATAATATACAGATTCTGCCACATCATAATTGTAGGCCTTGGACATACAGGTTACATCTCTAAGCCTCAGTTGCCTCAATTGTAAAATGAGGACCTATGAAACTACCTATTTAGCATGATGCAATGATTAAAGAGAAAATGAATTTTGATCATTCACAGTTTTTAATTACTCATGGAATCTGCAAGAATGTTAGAAAGGACCAATATTGAATGCTATAAAACCAGGAACAGTGAAACCAGAAAGAATGTAGTCACAAGAAAAAGCAAGACACCATATGAGTGTAATAATAATTTGTGTCTATGACTCCATGGAACGGATGCTAAAAACTACATGACAGAGAAACCGTATTTTTGTTTATTTTTTTAAATTAGGCTCTATGCTTCTCATGTCCCTACTCAGGACCCTGAGATCAAGACCTGAGCTGAGATCAAAAGTAGGACATTTTTAACTGACTAAGCCATCAAGGTGTCCCATAAGAAAGCCTATTTTTTTTAAATACATAGTAGTTGTTAAATACTTTTAACATGTGGTACTTTACAACTCCCCAGATAGTTTCTTTAATATAGATATTATTATTACTGTTGAGCAAAAAGGAAACAGAGCCTCCAAAAAGAATATTTTATGCATGTTCCCTCATCTAAGTAACTGAGGTAAGCTTCCACATATACCAATAATAACATAGAAAGTAGAAATGTAACTCATCATAGTTTTCATCATTCATTAACGGTGAATACATTATTCATTCATTTCATTACTCAATACTTATTTAGGTCATGGTATATCCTAAGCATTTTGAGGAGTGGTAGAAATAGAACTGTCTACAAACCATATACAAGTATTCCCCATCTTCTAAGACTAGTGGGCGTATTAAATATATATTCTGAATTGTTCTCATGTTTTCAAAGATACCCTCTCTTTCAAACGAAGATTCTCTGCCCTTGTACCACCCCAACCCCTTTTTGGTATTATATCATTCACTAACTTTGTATTTTATTTAGTTATATACAAAAGTTTTGTATCACTTTTTAAAGTACATCAACTGCATGAGGATAAGAACACTATCTTCTTTACACCTATATTCCCCCTGACCACTACACTCAATAAATATTTGCCAGATAAATGACTTCAGGGTCATGCCCATTAAACATGCCATAGAGGCTTAGAGAGGATAGTGTTTGTCTTGGTGGTTCCAGAAATTCTTTCCCAAAAGAGTTGAGGCTTAAGCTGGACGTTGAATAATTAATCAGAGTTACCCAAGTGAAAAATGGGTGAGTAAAAAAATTGACTAAGTTTGTTCCTGATATTAGAGATTAGAGGTCGTTGACACCAGATGAAAGAAAAGTTAACGAGAGGGAAAAGGATATGAAAGGAGGCCTTCAAGTCAGAAATTTGTATTTCCTAGTCTCAGAATTTAACCAACTGCCGAACCTCTGGAAAGCAGACTTGGAGATGGAGGGCGTGCAGGTTGATCAGAGTTAGATATTTCTGCCTTCTGAGACTGCTAACAGCCAGGCATAAGGTCCTGAATGAAAGTGTAATAAACAGGCAGAGGGTGTGACTTGATACTGCCCTCTTACCATCAGGGGCATTGACTTTACTCATTCTAGATGAAAAGTTTTATTCTGCTTGGAGCAAAGTGCTTAATACATACTAATTTTTATTAAGCCTCTGTTACTCAGTTTTGGTTGCCACTTCCTTAAAAACAACACGTAAATTTTTAAAGCAGGTAAGAAAATATAGTTACTCCTTTTTTGGTTTATTATTAGAAATAGAACATGTGAAAAATGAATTTGCTATATCCAAACACAGTTAGGGAAAGGAACTGAGTGGGACCTGGATAAAAGGAGGTGAAGATAGATCAGAATGCTGTTACTTACTTTACTTTCTAGAAATCATTAAGTTCACGAAGGCAATAAGGAATCCTCCTTTTTAAGGCCTCGGTTTTCCTTTTTATCCTTTTTGCTTCCAGAATTGAACTTTAAATTTGCATTACAAAGTCTGTAATTGGAAGTCTAACTTGCAAATATGAGCTGCTTTCCACTTTAATTTCCATGAAAACTAAGAATCAATCTGTGGAAATAAAGTCTATGGAGATTTCTTAAAATGTATACATAATTTTGGCTTATAAAACTTCTGTGTGTAGTTTGTAAGATGCTCAGAGAAATAAAACATTTTAAACTGATTTGTCATCAAGTTATAGGCGTATTTCCCATTGACTCATGAACTTTTCTAGCTGGAAGGAACATTACAGATTATGAAACCCCATTTCTTCAGCTGGCAGAGGGGACTTGGGGCACAGCAAGGTGAAGTAAGCTTGACAGGTGGGGCTGAAGGGAGGGCTTCTAGACATGTCGACCTCATAGACTCTGTCCACTAGTGTAGTCTGATGTAGTTGCCAGTGCAAATTGCTTTGCTGATACTTAGGAGTCCAGACTTTTTGTCCAATGATCTCCTTACAAGCACTTTACCTTTTTCCTGCATAATATATAAAAGACAAAGATAACTATTCCTTTCTTATAGGATTGTTGTGAGAATTAAACGAATGTAGTTACTCATCCTGGAGCATGATAAGAGATCATCAATACATGCATTTATTTAAAAAAATGATAGATTTCTCTGTTGACTTTCATCATTATATTAAATTAACATATAATATTTTATAGTTAACAAATCTGTATGTGTGTGTGTGTATTCCTTTATGATCCACTTATGCTTCCTAGTGCAAAAGAATATTCAAATAAATGAAATTAATTAATCTCCAAGCAAAGGAGGGAATTACAGAACAGGAGTGCAAAGGGAAACGGTACCTCAGAGATTGTGATCAAGTTTTTCAGGGGTTTTGAGGAATATAGAGTTGATGATGTGACAAGCAAAATGGCAAGGCTCAGGAGATCTCCTTTTTTATAATGTAACAAATGACTGGATGGCTTTGTCGAGGATATTTGAGAACACCACACACATTGATGTACAAGTGCAATTTCCCAAGCATTTTCCTTTTCACTATTCTCAATGCGTTGCTGTGATGATTTTATTCATATTCTGTTTATTGTCTGTTCTCCTCCAAAGACTTCAAAAAAATCCTCAAAGTAAACATAATCCTCTAAATCACCATGCAAAGTATGTAGAGTTGCAATTATTTCATTAAAATTCTAATTAAATTAAAAAGAAAATCAACAACAAACTTAAGCATCCTGTGACTACTGATGGGAAAAGTGACTCTGATTTTAAACCCTTATTGCAATATTGGGAGCAGGGAGGGAGGAGATGATGTGAAGCAGACAAAAAGCCAGAATCAGAAAGTATGTCGTAAAGAACAAAACAAAACAACAAATTGTCTTTTGCCTAGCGATCATGGTTTACATTTGGATAATATTTGCAACATTTTCTTTCTTTCCTTTCTTCCCTTTCTTTCTTTCTTTCTTTTTTTAAGATTTATTTGTTTTAGAGAGACAATATGAGCAGAAGGGCAAAGGGAGAGGGAGAGAGAATCTCAAGCAGATTCGCTGCTGAGCACAGAGCCAGCACGGGTCTTGATCTTAGAACCCTGAAATCATGACCCAAGCTGAAACCAAGAGTTGGTCGCTTAACCAACTGTGTCACCCAGGCTTTCTTGGAACATTTTCAAAGCATTTTTTCATCTGTCATTTCATTTAATGTAAACATGATGGACCTGTGGCTTCACTGTCATCATCTTTTGTTGCTAAAGGAGTTTGAGAGTCAAATGGTAGATTATTTTGGGATATGTTGAAAATATCAGATCTGGGACTCAGGTTTCTGAACGCTTTACTTTTTTTTTTCTTTCTTTCAAATGTGTAGTATATAATCACTTTATGGCATAAATTCAGAGTATACTTAGGTCTAGAGATACTAGCTTTTTATCCATGTCCAGAGTTACATGGAGTATTTGATTTTATTAAAAGAGAGAGCGGTTGAGATTTCCCTAGAGAAGGGACAAATAAAAAGTCTGCCCTTCTAGATGGGTGTGGCCCTAGGGAGTGTGCCTAGGAGAGTGAAGGGTGCTTTGGTAGGAAGAAAAGAGCATCTTTTCCTCCAGGTTCACATGACCCAGAGTCAGGATTCAGGCTTGCATAGTGGCTTGTGGTCGTTCCTTAGCCCTTGGCTGAGTTTTCGTATGATGTGCAGCCACATTCAGTGGGCTCATTCTTTTCTATCTTAACTTTCCTTCCTGGGGCACCTGGGTGGCTCAGTGAGTTAAACCTCTGCCTTCAGCTCAGGTCATGGTCTCAGGATCCTGGGACCCAGCCCAGCATAAGGCTTTCTGCTCAGTAGGGAGCCTGCTTCCCCTTCTCTCTCTACCTGCCTCTCTGCCTGCTTGTGATCTCTCTCTGTCAAATAAATAAAGAAAATTTTTAACTTTCCTACCCTGTCATTTTTTGTTTTGTTTGGATCTCCAGTTAAACTTCAGGGATAGAAAAACAAAAAATTCTTAGGCTGACACAAGAATAAAGTGATCACAGAAAAGTCAGTGTTGTCTGATTTTTCTGAAATGAAGTTATTTCAATAAATTAAAGATTCAGACCTCCATTATCCTGGATTGAGATCATGCTTCTGTGATCTTAGGCAAACAAGGCCCACCTGTAGAATACAGCTTGCTTCTTGTTATTTCTCAAAGGTTAGACCCGCCAGTCAACAGGGGGAATGCATATCATATGATGCAGTGGACGAAAGAAAGCATAATCTTCCTGAAGTATTTCACCAGAATTTTCCAGGTTATCACATTTAAGTAGCCTTTTTAAAAAATGAAAATGACTTATCTGGGAAGCACGTGATCCAGGATTTTCTGTTGATGAATGTTGATTCAGAAAATGCAAGGTTTGTGGTGCAAAGATTTTACATATCATAAGGGCATATGTAGTTGTCACTCAAATGTATTTTACTTTGTTTTATCTCCTTAAGAACCTAGTTTCATGAAGAAATCATATATAAACAGTACCACATTGTAAAATTAATTATGTTAATTTTGAATCAAAATCACTAATTGATCGAAGCTAGTGGTTTGAGACCTAGTAGTCTTTGCCATTCTGGGATATAAAGTAAAAGAAAAATTACACTGGATACTTGTTAAGTATTACCAGTTTTTCAAAATATTTCTATCAATTTACATTTCTATCACTGGTATATAAAAGCAATGCATGAGAATTCTGATTACTGTACATCATCATCTGTACTTTGTATTAGCCATCTTTTAATTTTTATTCAGGTTCTTGTGTAAAGTATCTTATTTGGCTTTAATTTACATTTCTGCAATAATTAATACTGAGTGGCTTTTCACAAACTTACTGGAGGTTAGAATAGCTTGTGTGTGAAATACCTGTTCAAGTCCTTCAGCCATTTTCTAAAATTTAGGTCTTCCTGTCTTTTATTATTGATTTATGGGAATTCTTTACATATTTTGGTATTAGTTCTTTGTTTATTATATGTATTTCCTAAATCTTCTTCAATCATATTCTGTGTTTGACATTTTCACTCTCTTAATATTTATTAATTTATTTTTTTATGAACAGATGTTCTTAGCTTTGATGTAATCCTAAATAGCAATTGTTTCCTTTATGGCTGGATGATTCTGTGTCTTATTAAAAGATCTTTGACTAGCATATGTTAGGAAAATGTTCTGCTATTTTATTTTCCAGAATGCGTATCATTTTACCTTTGACAGGTCTCCAGTCCTACTAGAATTTATTATTATATATAGTGTGAGGTAGGGGTTTTTATCCACTTTTAATATCCAGAATGTGGGTATAAGGCAGTAAACTTTATAGCAGTATAGTTTGTTTCTATTTTACACCTTGACATTTTCAAATGTGCATATCACTTTCAGTTGTGGTATTGATCATGTTCAATGAAATAATTATTTTTCTATGTTGTGATGATTGTATTGATGATTATCCTTGGTTATCTCTTGAATACTCCAGAAAACTTTAAATACTTTTTTAGGTATGTTCCTATATAAATTCTTTCAAAATTCTTTCTGGCCCATCTATCTATCTTTGTCTTTGCCTTAGAAAGGTCTTTGCTTTAGCAAAAGGTTTCTTTTTTTTCTTCTTCCTTTCATAGTATAGATAATATGGATTTTGAGAATAATTATCTTTTCAGGGTTTTCTAATGAATAGAAGAAATGGCCACATCCAAATCCTCCTCAGCTGCTGATAAGATTAATATACTGATTAACACCTTTTCCAAGTTGGACTGGAGGTGAAAGTAATTCCATTTGGCAAAGCCTCATCCCATTTGCTGACATCTTCATTAACCTCACTGATAAGGAAACCATTTCACAATACAAATTTCTCAAGGCTGGAGATTTTATCTTCACAGAGTCACCTAACAATACTAATTTGAAGTATGAAACATGCCAGTTCAATTGCTTCAATAATTTCACTGTGCTCTATCCTTTTATTTTTTCTTTTTAAAAGGCTGACAAAAAGAAACCATTTACTTCACACTCACTAGTAAGAGCTGATTTTCAAAAGGACATTTCACATTTTCAGAAAAGAAGCTGCAGAGATATAGTTTAAAGGGAATGAGTGTCATCATAGTAAGGGAGAAAAATCAGCAAGGAGAGAAAGTAATACCATACTGTCTGGAGCTTTATTAAACAAGAAATAAATCTTAGACATTTACCAGAAGTTTGCATTTCAGCCATGTACCCTTTCTTTTGTACAGTAAGTTTTTTATTAAATGAAAAAAATGCCAATGTTTTATTTTTATCTTACAATCAGTTGAATAAGAAATTTTTTAACAGAATAACTTTGGCTTTTATGACTACATGACATTTCCTCTCTTTATGGTAGTTTTTCCACAGTGTCTATTGTCTGTTCCTCAAAAGCAGTTTTTAATTGGACTTCTAGAAATCTTTAGTCATAGCCAGTGGTGTGCAGGTAAATATTTAACAACTGAGTCTCAAGAGAGAAAAAGTCATCATGATTTGTCATGTTTGTCAATTTTCATGGTATAAATACGCCCCTCTGACCGATGTGGACTGCACACATGATGGCAGAATTGGGAGGAAATGTGCAATATACATCATTACATAGTGTTATGATGTTTGGGTACAATCAATGTAGATGACCTTAAATCACAGAGGTTAGTAAACAGTAGGTATTTCAGTATATATTTAGTATATATTGCAGTGCATATGTGTGTGTGTCTATTTTAGTATATATATAGATTTTGTTTTTTGTTACTATGTTTATTTATATATTTTCTAATAAGTAGCCATGTTTTACAACTGGCTTGTGAGGTTCCTATTTAAAAAAAAAAAATTAAAGATCTATTTGAGAGTGTGTGCAAGAGTGAGTACATGGTGGGGGGAAGGGCAGAGGGAGAGGGAGAGAGAAAAATTCAAGCAGATTCTGCACTGAACATAGGGCCCTACACAGGGCTGATTTCATACCCTAAAATCATGACCCAAGCCAAAACCAGGAATTGGAGGCTCAAAAGACTGTGCCATCCAGGTGCCCTCGCTTTGCAGTTCTTTAAAAATAAATCAGTTCTGGGGCACCTGGGTGGCTTAGTTGGTTAAGTTGCTGCCTTTGGGTCAGATCATAATCTTAGGGTCCTGGGATCGAGCCCCAGATTGGGGGGAGGTTGCTTCTCCCTCTCCTCCCTGTTTGTGCTTTCTCTTGCTCTCTCTCTCTCAAATAAATAAAATCTATTTAAAAAAAATTTCAAGTCTGAAGAAAAGATGTGGCTCAGTTCTAGCACACAACTTGTTTATGACTGTGGTCAAAACGGATAACAGCAATAATTTTTCAGTAAAAGCTTACAAGATTTTTAAAAATCTTATGATGGGGAAATCAAACAGTCATCTAGATTTTTAGCTGCCTAGCAAAGTCTTGATTTTGTCTCATGGTAGAAAACCCCTGTTCCATGTTCTGGGAGGACTGTAGTCCTGAATGTCCAGAGTATGAACCACAAGGAGACTCATAGGTAAGGTCCCAGAATGCATCATCCCTAGAACTCCAGTCCTCAGAGAGTTCAGCCTGAGGGGCCCTGACTGGAGGACCCTGAGAGAAGTTAGGGTGTTGGGCAGAGAAGAATTAGAAATGTAGCTATAAATGAATTCATGCCTTATTGAAAAATGCAAGGAAAAAAGAAAGAATATGTCTGTAGCTTTAGATTTTTATTTTAGAAAAGTTGGTTCGTCAGCACTCACCTCAACTAACATCAGTTGATCTGTGTCCTGTGCCCTTTCTGGAAACATTATTATACAACCATCTGAGCAAAGTCTGCAGATTGCTCTACCTGAAAAGGTATAGTTTCAGTCAGAGATTTTTAAACCTCGGTATGTTTTAGAATCATTTAAAACACAAATTTCTGGACACAACTCCCAGAATTTCTGATTTCGTGGGTATCTTTTGACCCCTAAGAATCTGCATTTCTGCCAAGCTCCCTGGTGATGCTGTTTCAGATCTTGGGGACCACATTTTGAAAATCAATTAGTATTCTTTAGTTTCATTCTCTTACCATAAAAAGTAAACCCCATAATGAACAGAGAATCTGACATTCATTTATTGTATATTTTTATCAGTGAACTATAGTTCCCTTGCATTACAGAGTCAGAACCAAGTTTTACATAATGGAGATCCTAACTAGCTAATCTTGGCCAAGTTTTACATAATGGAGATCCTAACTAGCTAATCTTGGCCATAACAATTCCTTATTCTATTTCCCCTTCCCCCCATTTTTTAAAATAGAGACAGTAGGGGCACCTGGGTGACTCAGTCAGTTAAGTGTCTGTCTTTGGTTTAGGTCATGAACTCAGGGTCCTGGGATAGAGTCCTGCATTGGGCTCCTTGCTCAGCGGGGAGCCTGCTTCTCCACCTCCTCCCCACCTGTGCTTTCTCTATCTCTGTCACTATCTCTGTCTCTCTCAAATAAATAAAATCTTAAAAAAAAGAAATAAAGACAACAAATATTTTCTAAGTGGTTGTGCTTTCTCTTTTCTTTTCCTTTTACTTCTTTCTTCTCTCTTTCCTTCCCATTTTGTTCATGACTTCTTTGCTTTATCCTCCCATCCTTTTCCCTTCCCTCACCTTTCCTCCACAGTTCTCCCTTTCCCTTTTATCCTCTCTTCCATTTCTTGCTCCCTTCCTTCTTCCTCAAGCCTTTATCATTCCCTCTCCACAGTTATTCTCATAAATGACAGTGCTTTCTCCTGCCCTAGTGGCTATTAAAATCTATCCCATACTTATCACAATTGGTGCCTACATTGAAAACTATTTGTTGTAGTATTCTGTAAATCCTTTTATTTGTAAAAATGTAGAAATGTGACTTTACATGAACAAAATAACAAATGTGTACTTAGTGAAGCATGCTATAGTATCTACTTTTATAACAGTTTAAAGAGACATGAGGGTAGGAAAGGGTAAAGTAGTTTTAAAGTTATTTTCTATTCTCCCAGATATTATTAATTTTATTTTTGTTTTATATTTAGAATATTTTTGTAGTACCTGTCCTAAAAACATTATCTAAATAATAATGTTACATATACCATATACTGATATATTATAGGCATTTACTATAGAAATATACTATAATGATAATTTATGAGTATACTACTACCTGAATAGCAGTGCCCAAGTGTTACTAGACATGTTGTGAGTCAGAAAAAGGAGAGTGGAAATCAGACATTTGAGATGTTTTTGTTTGTTTGTTTAAAAAAAAAAAAACACAGGTTTTTGATTGCAAGGGAAAAAAAAAAATAAAGTTAGTTGTTCTTTTCATTGAAGAATTGTCCAGATTCTGACATTTGGATCCAAAGAGCCAGGAAAGGAGACTGGATAAGAAATCAACAGACTGAACAGCCATTTGTTTCCCAGGAGTTGCAAAAAAGATAACAACAACTACTGATTTTATCTCTCTGGCTTTAGTCGTTGACTTAAGAAACATACAAGGGATTGGCCGGGGGAAGGACTGAGTCACTAACTCCAGCAAGGTTGTATTCATCTGGGGCACTGGGGTGATGGAGGACAACACTATATTTGAGTCATGCCCAAGTCTCTGTTTGCTAGTTCACACAGGGATTCACACATCCAGTCTGCTCAAATAATTTCTGAATTGTCAGTTGTTGAGTACTCTCTGTGGATTAACAAAATGTTGATAATTTTATATTATTTCAGCTGTATTTAGGAGGGCTGGGAATTATAGGTCCTAAAATAAATCATCTGAGTGATTACAGGAAAAAATTCCTATGACAAAAGATAGAGATTGTGGTATATACTTGGCTGGACTTAGAAAAACATGTGAAAATGTTTTTATGTAAACCATTAGACCTCATTCTGAAAATACTATATATATATTTTTTAAAGATTTTATTTAATTATTTGTCAGAGAGAGAGAGGGAGAGAGAGCAAGCACAGGCAGACAGAATGGCAGGCAGAGGCAGAGGGAGAAGCAGGCTCCCTGATGAGCAAGGAGCCCGATGTGGGACTCGATCCCAGGACGCTGGGATCATGACCTGAGCCGAAGGCAGCTGCTTAACCAACTGAGCCACCCAGGCGTCCCTGAAAATACTATATTTTAACACATGCATTCTATTAGATTGTTATGGCACATCACTGTAACATTCTTATAAACTACTTCCTTAGCAATTAATTTAGAATAATGAATGGTTTATTGGTCCTGTGGCCCAATACTCCTGAGCATTTGTGCAATATAGTATAGTATGGAGAGTATTGTGTTTTCCCACATGCTAGCAGTCTCCTAGGGCTGACGTAATAAAATACCACAAACTGGATTGATTAAAATATCAGAAATTTGCAGGTTTTGGCAGACTTGGTTCCTTCCAGAGGTTCTGAGGGAGAATATTCCATATATTTCTTCTACTTCTGGTAACTTCAAGCAATCTTTGGTGTTCCTTGGTTTGTAGATGAATTACTTTAATTTCTTTCTCCATCTTCACATGATGTTCTTCCCTCTAGGTATCTTTATGTTTTCACAACACCTTCTTAATGGGACAGTGGCCATTGATTTAATCTAGTATGCCTTCATCTTCCTAACTAATTACAACTGCACACATCTTATTTCCAAATAAGGTCACATTCTGAAGTTCCAAGTACTTGTGAATTTTGAGGGCACTCTGACTCAGAATGAAATCCTAACCAAATACTATCAAAGATTACCAAAGAAGAATGTATATTATGTGTGCCAAGTATCATATATGAAGAATAGACATGTATGCTAAAATTTCCTCTGACTTTGGCTTGTTGCAAATTCATAAATGTTTGGGCACTGTAAAGAAGGCTACTGTTCTGGAAGCCAGATCTTATTTGCCCATCGCTGCTAAGCCCCATATATACCTAGTCAATACTTTAATAATTAGTGTTTTTTTTAATGGCAACAGAATATTTTTTAGCTCTAGTAGCTCTGTATGTTTTTTTTTCTTTTTGTTCTACCTTTCCTCTTTCATCCTACTAGAATATTTGACCCTCTTTTTGACATTTTGCTGCAAATGAAATTGTTTTCAGGCTTAATGTCCTTCAAAGAATCCCTGCCTGTATTATTTACTCATTACCTACCCTTCTATACCAAGTAACATTCCATTGTACATTGTTTAAGTCCTTCACATGGATATACACTATGGAGCAAGATTTTTGCTTGTTTTTTTGTGCTTAAATATACCATTATAGTTTAATATTATAAATGAGTTGGACAAAATTCTGAGAATATGTAAGAAAAGGTTGATTATTTCTGATTTCAAATAGCAGGAAAATATGAAATACAAAGCAACTTCTGTAAAGAATCACACAGTGATATGGAGTACGTATTTGTGCCATGAGTAATGGTCAAGTTTCTTACAACTCACACCTTGGATATCTTGCATTTTGTAGAATTCTGCATACTGCCTATTAAATTCTAGAATATATAATGTTTTGAAATGGCCATGAAAATATAATCATACTCTAAATTTTTAAATGATTATTAAAAAATTTTTCCTGGAATATGTAAAATTGGAATGGTACCCAACCATGTTGTTGAATATATCCTAAACTCCATTTCCAAGATGATGATAACAAGAATTAAAAATAATAAAAATTAAAAATGGGTTTTAAATTTATGTTGTTAATGATTTAAAGAGTGAGATTCCATAATTATTTGGTACTCTGACAAAGTCTTTTGGACTTCTCTCTTCAGGCATGGCTTCTAGAATATATGGGGGAAGACTTTTGGTGTGAGTTTCCTGCTTCCTTATTATGATAGAAATTCTAAGACAATGTCTCAAGTGCCAGTAATTTGGTGATTCTGCTGGTGAAAAATAATATTTTATAAAATAACAGTTTTTGGAAATTATTTCAAACATGGCATTTCTGCCAAAGTCAGTAGCCAGCTTCTTAGTACCTAAATGATGTGCATATATGGGTGATAGAGGAAGAAAGAGATACAAAGAGAGAGGGGGACAAACTCGTGCGTGTAGTGGGGGGGTTGATTGGTGGACGGGTCGGGGAGGTGTTTTTTATCCAGTGCCCACTTAGTAGGACAGTAGTGTATCAAGAAAGGGAAATACATGTTTTTCATTAGAAGAACAGTTTTAATTTTTATGGGGAATATGATTTCTGTACAGATGTGGTTTAAAACTGAAGTTTAGATTAAATATATCTGTTGTGTTATTTAAAAAAATTAAAGGCATTTACTACATAGTTAGAAATTGAATTGCCATCTAAAACATCTGGAAAGTATCAGTTCAGCTATAGCAACTTTTATTAATGGAATTTAAAAAACACTTTTAATATCCTCCAGAAATAAATACGCTATTGCAACCTTAATTTGAAGGAATACCCTTTAAGAATACATTCACCATCTCCTCAATTTGCTAAAATGCTGCAGTTGATACATTCTCAGCTTTCCACTTTGGGGTCTCCTTGCTAAGATACTCTTAAATCTACTATGGCTCATTTTTCCTGTAGACACAGGTGCATATTGACTTTACACATCCATTTTAATTTAAGTTTCTTGTAAAATAGACACTGTGAGGGATAACACTGCAAGAAACATAACTAAAAAAAAGGCATTGTGATTTTTTGCTGAGGAATATTTCAGAATATTTGATAGACAGGTTTTTGGAGAACATGCTCATCAAGTTTTTAATAGGTGATTGTGATGCCTTTCTTTGCTCTTGTTGAAAGTTTCTGTGTAAAATGAAATAAAAATTCATATATATTCTAGGTTTTCTTATTTCCTTTATAAAGGCTAGAATTTTTGAGACACCTTAATACCCCTGAGACGCTATAAACAAATTATACTATAATGATCTATCCTAACTCTTTTTCTCTGTTTTTCTCCTTCCTTATTGGACTTTTAGCTCTTCTTGTCACCTGTATTTGATATATTTAGTTTATTTTACTTACTTGGCACTATCCTCTTTATTTTTAATTTTTAAAATCAATACATTTCTATGATAAAAATGTTATTAATCCTTTTATTAGAGGTTTTTTGTTTGTTTGTTTTAGTTCCGGTAGAGTTACCATGCAGTGTTATATTAGTTTCAGGTGTACAATATAATGACTGAAAAATTCTATACATTACTCAATGCACATTGTAGTAAGTATATTCTTAATCCCCTTCACCTGTTTCACCCAATCCCCAACTCACCTTTTTTCTAGTAACTATCAGTTTGTTCTTTATAGTTAAGAGTCTGTTTTCTGGTTTGTCCCATTTTTCCTTTGTTCATTTGTTTTGTTTCTTAATTTTCACATATGAGTGAAATCAAATAGTATTTCCCCTTCTCTGACTTATTTTGCTTAGTTTTGTACACTCTACATACATCTATGTTGTTGCAAATGGCAAGATTTCATTCTCTATGGCTGAGTAATATTCTATTTTATGTATGCACTCCTTCTTTATATATTCATCTATCAACAGACTCTTGGGCTGCTTCCTCAATTTGGCTACTGTAAATAATGTTGCAGTAAAGATGAGGGTGTATGTATCTCTTTGAATGTATCTCTTTGAATTAGTACTTCTGTATTTTGTGGGTAAATACCTATTAGTGCAAATACTGGATCATATGGTAGGTCTATTTTTAATTTTGGGGGGAGCCTCCATAATATTTTCCAGAGTGGCTGCACAAGTTTGCACTCTCACTAACAGAACCTGAGGGTTTCTCCCCCCTCCCCATCCTTACCAACATTTGTTGTTTCTTGTGTTTTTTATTGTAGCTATTCTTTCAGGTGTGAAGTGATACCTTATTATGGTCTTGATTTCCATTTCCCTGATAGTGATGTTGAGCATCTTTGCATGTCTGTTGGCCATCTGTATGTCTTCTTTGAAGAAATGTCTGTTCGTGTTTTCTGCCCATTTTTAAATTAGGTTATTTGTTATTTTGGTGTTGAGTTGTATAAGTTCTTTTTATATTTTGAATATTAACCCTCTATCAGATATATCATTTGCAAATATCTTCTCCCATTCAGTAGATTTTCTTTTGGCTTTATCGATTGTTTCTTTCACTCTGCAAAGCTTTTTATTTTGATGTAGTCCTAATAGTTAATTTTTTTTAAAAGATTTTATTTATTTATTTGAAACAGAGAGAGAGATCACAGGTAGACAGAGAGGCAGGCAGAGAGAGAGGGGAAAGCAGGCTTCCCGCCGAGCAGAGAGTCCAATGCGGGGCTCAATCCCAGGACCCTGAGATCATGACCTGAGCTGAATGGCAGAGGCTTAACCCACTGAGCCACCCAGGCGCCCCCTAATAGTTAATTTTTTGCTTTTGTTTCTCTTGCCTTCAGGACACATATCTAGAAAAATATTGCTTTGGCTAACGTGAGAGAAATTACTGCTGTGCTCTCTTCTAGGAGTTTATGGTTTCAGGTCTCACATTTAGGTCTCTAATCCATTTTGAGTTTATTTTTGTGTGTGTTTAAAGAAAGTGGCTCATGGGGTACCTGGGTGGCTCAGTGGGTTAAGCCTCTGCCTTCAGCTCAGGTCATGATTCCAGGGTCCTGGGATCAAGCCCTGCATCTGGCTCTTGGCTTGGTGGAGAGTCTGCTTCCCCCTCTCTCTCTCTCTGCCTGCCTCTCCACCTACTTGTGATCTCTGTCTGTCAAATAAATAAATAAAATCTTAAGAAGAAGAAGAAGAAGAAGAAGAAGAAGAAGAAGCAGAAGCAGAAGAAGAAGAAAGAAGAAGAAGAAGAAGGAAGAAGAAGGAAGAAGAAGAAGAAGGAAGAAGAAGAAGAAGAAGAAGAAAGAAGAAAAAGAAGAAGAAGAAGGAGGAGGAGGAGGAGGAAGAAGAAGAGGAAGAAGAAGAAGAGGAGGAGGAGGAGGAGGAGGAGGAAGAGGAAGAGGAAGAAGAAGAAGAAGAAGAAGAAGAAGAAGAAGAAGAAAGTGGTCCAGTTTCATTCTTTGGCAAGTAGTTTTCCCTAGCAGAATTTGTTGTTGTTGTTGATCTTTAGTTCCTAAATAATTTTCTTAAAATGCTGAAAATATTGATTCAATTTTCATTTTTTTGAAGCATAGCATCTTTAGTGATTTCTGGAGAATATTGTGACATGAACATAATTTTGCTTCTTTCTTCCTAACCTGATTGAAATGATTAAGGGGAAATAAACAGTAGGGCAAGGCTTCATCAGCACTGAGATCTAGTGAAGGATATTAAATACATGTCAAGAACTGTACAGAAGCAATAGGTACTCAAAGGAAGGAAGTACAGAAAATTCTTGAATTTTACATAGATTCTAAATCAGAGCAGTAATAAGGCTCTATACGAAGGAACTCCCTAAGAAACAGAGATCCTTAATGAATAGTTCAATAGAACTGGTTAGTAGAATTATGGGGGCCTATGCTTTCTTTGTATGATTGTACAGGTGACTTTTTTTATTTGAATTTTATTGTGTTTCCTGCTTATTTCAACAATGAAGATAAAATATTTTATAATTAAGAAAATGTATTTTGGTTGTATGAAAAAACTGATAGCAGGCCCTGGTTTAATAAGTTTGTTAAAATTCTATGATGTCCTTTGAAGGAAAATGATGCAGATTATCTGAAGATTTCCCTTATTTTCTAGGTCAAGAGTTAAAATAATAGAATCCTTTCCTTATCCTGGTCACTTCTTCTATTGATGTTGATCCCAGCGTTGGCAGGTGTAAAAAGGTATGTAAATTACCTCTTCATCAATCTGATAGGTAAAACCATAGTGGCAGACAAAAGTGTCAACTTGTTGAAATTTTTGAGAAAAACTCTAACACTGTAATGAAAAAGAAAGCTCTAAGAGGCATTAACATGAAATCACTAAGTATATGATTGAATATATAGTATATAAATTCTAAATCTGAGAGTCTTATTTAAACTTAAAGTTCTTTCTGTAGAGATAAAATCTCCACACTTTTTGTGGAAAATGTAGTATCACTGTGTGCTGCATTATCACACCCATACCCAGGGTTTTCCCATGTTAAAATAATACAACCTCTACTGTAGTGTAAGTTATTGCCAGCAGTACTGTAGTGTGGCTGAAGAAATAAAAATAGCCAGGGGACAAAAAAGAAAAAAAAAGAAAAAAAGAAAAGTAGAATGACAATGTATATTTTCACCTGAGATCCAAAAAGATGAAGTGAATGAGGAAATTGTAAAGGGTAGAGACAAGAAATTTCTAGATGAAAAAAATCTATAAAGCAAAAGATTACTGTTCCCACAAGATTTTAGCATGGAAAATAATTTTCATCAAAATAGGAAATGTGAATATCTATGAAAAACCGTCTCTCTAGTTTTGTTTTCAGAAACCTGTTGACCAGATCTTATTTCAAACAATTAAATAATGAGATAAAGGTCTCTCAGCCCCTAACAGTTATTTTTTTTAATTTTTTTATAAACATTTTTTTAAATTTATTTTCAGCATAACTATTCATTGTTTTTGTACCACACCCAGTGCTCCATGCAATCCGTGCCCTCTCCAATACCCACCACCTGGTTATTTTAAAAGATAGTCTACACTTTTAAAATTGAAATTAGGTTGGTTTAGGACACAGTTGAGTTTTGACAGAGAGTAAGTTTAAAAAACTGGTTTCCAGTTAATTCACTAGCTATTTAATTCTTATGTAAGTCACTAAAATTGAGACAATTTGTATGAAAGCACTTTGAAATATTCAGAGTGTCATATAAGTGGTTGTTGTTATAATATATGATGATACAAGTAAGTGCATTTTAATTATTTAATTTAGTTTAAGTCAGAACAAGATTTTTAAAATAGTGGGCCTTTTAAAGGGCAGTTATATTGAGGCCCCTGGGTGGCTTACTCAGTTAAGCATCTAACTCTTGATACCAGCTCAGGTCTTGATCTCAGGGTCCTGAGGTGAAGCCGCGTGTTGGGGTCCACTCTGGGCATAGAGCCTACTTAAAATTAAAATAATAATAATAATAATAATAATAAAAGTTAAATCAAGTTGGTAGAATATACTGGAAATAAGTATTTTTACATATATTTGCTTAATAGTCTTTAATGTACAGAAACTTCATTTTGGATGAATCCTTCCTTGAAAACACCAAAGCTATTAACCTGGATTTTTAAAGTCTTATCAAGTCCTGAATGATGGGAGAAAAGTCTTTAATGTTTAAAATTGATAAATAGGTGTTTAATAATGTTTATGGTTAATTATTCCATGTATAAACCATCCATTTTCTTCCTAAAAAAACTGTTCTGAAGAGATCAGTCGTTACCAAATTATCAATCATTTAATAAACATTGTGGTTTAGAAAGAGGGGTGCTGAGAGGTGGTACCAGAAAGTGAATTCTGTTTATTTGGCTGTCTTAGCAATGACTGAATCCTGCATTCTGGTACCAGGTCCTCTCTTGAAGTAGTTCTGTGCTCTTTTGTCAACAAGCATGTCACAGGATGCAATACTTTTTATTTCCTTGAGATATATAAGGATTGATAATTGTTTCTTGTCACTTACAATATCATAAACCAAAGCCTAGAGATATAAGGACCTTGCTGAAGGTTTCTTAGCTAATCAGTCATAAGTAAAGTTCAAGTCCCCTGATTCTCAGGCTAGTACTATTTCCACTGCACCATGCAGTTTGTTACGAATGGAGCAATCACTAAGTGAAATAACATTGCAGCGTTGGAAGGAAGTGGTGATTCTTTTTGATGTTGGCAGCAGTGCCTTAGGAATAGGAAAGTGAGCTGTTAGAATCGTGCTGTGTGCTCATTGAATCCTAAAAAGCTAATTGATTCTTCTGGATGCCTTGGTGTCCAGAATTCATACCAGTGGCTCTAATGTAGAACTTTGTGCTACTCCGAAGGTATGCAGGGGTACAGGAAGAAAAAATAATTAAACTATTACTAATTTAAATTAAGAAATCTAGATATTAATATTTAATATACAGACATAGTTCATGTACATACATTTAAAAAGATAGGTCTATATCAGAAGTTTAGGCTCAACATTATTTTAGTGGTAAAAGTACATAAAAACATATGGAGATCAAGTTCAAATTGTCAACATTGATGAATACACTGTTTACCTTGATGAAATTAAGATGTCCAGGGTAAGTTTTTGGGAATGCTTTTCTAATGTATTACCAAATTGTGAAGGTCATACCTTTATCTTTCAGTTGATTAATTCAGATTCATAATTTTAAATATTTGTTGAGTGATTTTGTGTGCTAAACACCATGGCAAAGGCTGGGAATGAGACAGTAAAGGAGAATGGGCCTCACCCTCATGGAGCTTGTTATTTAGTAACGGAAAGTTTAAAGTTTAGGAACTAGATGTAGCATTTCCGAGATTGTAGCAACAGCAAGCCCCTAATGTTTATGATAGGGAAATAGTGGTTAGATGTCTTCTATGTGTTTAGCTTAAAGGATTTTGGTTTCTAGAGTTCTCATAAATTTCCATCTTCATCAATCTTCTTGTTACTCCTCCTCTCTTCAAACATCAAGCACTTGGTGGGCACCTTGTACCCTGGTCTTTACCCAGGTAAATTCCTAGACTCTTTGCCAATACTGGCTGCCATAGGCCTGCCTTCCAATGACAGTGTTCTACCCCCTCTCCCCAATTACATTCCCATTCTCAGAGCTAGTTATTAGGAAGAAAGTATCTAATAAAATTTATTTATATTTCAGTTATTTATGACTTATGCTTACTTAATATAAATAAATGATAAGTGAATACAGTTCACATTTATTGAGTGGTAGTAGGTTTCAGAGACTATATTATCAAAGGGGAATGATTCATGGAGTCCCTACTCTGTGCTTAGAATCCATAGTATAGAACTCTCCACAGTCTTGGTGCTTAGTAAATGTGGATTAAATGGATTAATAACTTTTCCATAAGTGTCTGCATTTTATGAAATGTATTCTACTAGAGTGGAAATAGGATGAAATTTGGAATAAAAGATTAATTTGGCTCTAATTTTTTCTACTTACTTTCTAGTGACCTTTGCTAAGCTATTTAACTTTGATAAGCAGTCTCTGACTACTTAAAATGGGACTAGGAGTATCTCATTTCCAATGTTACAAGTAACATGGTGTTAGTATCACAACAAATACAGGCAAAGTACCTTGAACATCGCATACAGTAGGCACTTATTAATTTAAAAGAAGAGTTAAAGAAATAAATCTCTAATAGGAGAATTTTAGAAAATATGAAACTTCCAGGGAGAATTGATTAAGTCAAGTGTTTCTCAATGAGGGAAAGAAGAACACTGGCCCTTTGACTGAGGACGTTGTATGGATAGAGGTAGATCATATAAGAATCTTGAAGTGTGGAACGTATGTTTTAATAAAATTCACTTTATGTGGTTTTTGCTTCCTAAGAGAGAAGAAATATTTTTCCTTTAGATGATAAACAGGAGGAAGTATACGTTATATAGATGGAGGTTAGGGTTCTTTACAGATTATTGTGTAGTCCATAGTCTTTGTTTCGAGCACATTCAGTAGTCATGAAAACAGCCTGAGATAAGCAGGTTACAAATACCAGTAATAAATTACTCTTCTAAAAAAGCAATATTTTAATATTCATGAAACTTTGTTTCTAAACCTTTAATTTTTTTCATAGAAAAATAAAGTTCTTGGAGAGATGTGAATGTACCTCATAGACTTAGAGAATAATTTGAAAGGTAAGCATCCAGAAGCCCAGGAATGAGGGAGGCTTTAGAGGTTCAAGTACCAACAACTAAAAGTCAACCTCTTTGGCGTTCCCACCTCAAATCAGTCAGTTCCACAGATGGATGATTGGGACACCTTGACTAACAATCCTACCAAGTTTGTATGAGGTGTGGAATGAGCAGTTTACTCAAAGAAAATTTAAGAATCCTCAGGTATTTTTGCAAGTATTTAAAAAAAAACACTTTTATGAGCCAGGTTACTGTAATAAATGCATGTTTATTTTAAATTGAAATATGTGACCTTAATATTCTTATAACTAATATATGGCTATGGTATGAAACAATTTTATTTTCATTAGGGTACTCCAAAAAGCAGATACTTAGATGTGATTAGAAGGAAAAAAGATTAACAAGGCAAAACAGCTATGAATGGTAGAGAAGAGAGCAATAGTAGGTAGGGAGAGCTTTCAGTCCACTTTGCAGGGCTGATGGCTGAGAAAGGAAATGAATTATTTGCTAGGAAGATTCTGATTACCGAGTAATTTTAAGAAAATTTTAGCCAGACTGATGGGAAGTCTTGTAGTCAAAACTGTCAAAGTACTGAATAATAACTTATTAGTGGAGATGGCACTAGAACCACAGAGATGGTGCTCAGTAATTAGCTCTGAGCAATTGGGGAAAGCATAGCTTCTGTATGAATCTAGTTGTGCATCCAGAGGGTGGCATCTCAAGCCTTCCATTGACTGTGCTTCCTGTTCCAGCAGATCTGAGTGATGCCTTTCTGTAGTTGCAACAATTACACAGTAAAAAAACCAACCAACCAACCAAACAAAAAAGGCAGCTAAGACTCCTCTATTCCCCAGTTTCCCAGGCACTCAGTTTTCCTCCTTCCATCTTTCTACAAAAATAAATAATGACTCACTGTACAAAAGGTTTTGTAACATATCTTGCAGATCGTTCCGTATCCCTTCAGGAGAGGTACTTCATTCTTTTCACTTTTTTTCACTTTCACATTCTTTTTGCATCTCACACAATGAATAACCCCATTGTGTAAGATGCAAAAATGTCCCAGTCCTCTCTTGGAGAATTTTTAGGTTGTTTTTCAATCTTTGGCTATTTTGAACAATGACAAATAAATTTTCTTTTATTCACCTTTTTTGGTTTTTTGTTTGTTCATTTTTGGCTTTATACCGATGTGGATGTAATCTAGAAGTAGAATTACCAAGACACAAAGTAATTTCTTTTAAAATAAAACATTTTATTTAGAGGTAGATTCCCATGTAGTTGTAAGAGATAATACAGAGGCCTGCCCAGTTTCCAAAATGGTAATAATTTGCAAAACAGCCATCAAATACAGAAATGGGGATATTGACACTGATACAATGCAGCTATCTTATTCACATTTCCCCGTGTGTACTCATTTGTGTGTATGTGTAGGGGTGTGTGTGTGTGTGTGCGTGAAAGTGTATGTGTGTGTGTGTGAAAGTGTATGTGTTTGTGTGTCTATGGTGTATATAGATCCATGCAATGTAATTTTAAGTATAGGTTCATGTACTCACCAAAACAGTCAAGATACTAAATAGTTCCTATACCACAAGGAAAGCAGCAACTTGCTCTAGGAGTTACAGTTGAATCAAAGTTAGATTGAAGCGTCATATCTTAAAGAGCACAACCAATCCCTTTCTAATCAGTGATCTACCCATAAGCAATCAAAGCAGTGTTGTCTTCCTCAAGAATTTAAGAGACAGATTATAGTCCTGAAGACAGTTGATGAGATAGAAATATTGCGCAGAAGTACGTACATGTCAAAAATGTGAAGATTTGTGCAATTTATGTTAGAGGTTATAGGGTGCCTGGGTGGCTCAGTCAGTTAAGTATCTCCTTCAGCTCAGGTCATGATCCTGGGGTCCTGCGATGGAGTCCTGCTTCAGGACTCCTCTCCCTTTGCCTTCCCTGCTCCTGCTTTCTCCATCTCATGTGTGCTCTCTTCCTCTCAAATAAATAAAATCTTTAAAAAAGTTACATTAAGATGATACAGTGTATTTACAACTATAAAATTTATTTGTTTCAACTTTGTTTCTAGAACTTAGGGTATTCTGAAGAATAATGCCTTCAAGTATTAAGATTTCAATGTTCATTGCAAGTGTCTTGACATCAATTTCTGGTATCTTTGAATTCATGCTGATTTCTAGTTATAATTTAACCTGGTCAAATAAAGTTGAAGGAATGAAGCAAGAGAATAAGGAAAAATGGGGAATAAAATAAGGGAGGAAGGAAAGAAGGAAGGATTAATAACAAAACAAAACAAACCTCTCTTTTATTTTTGAAATTTGTTTTTTTACCCTACTACCTCCAATGCCTTTGCACAGAGTTCACAACTATTCTATTGGAGTGGCAATTGCTATGCCTTTTTGGAAAAAGCATGGGGATTGCTAATGAAAAATTAATGGGCGGGGCATGTTTCTATTATTTAGACCTAAAATATTTTTATTTTCACAGTTTCCTCTTAGGACCACATTTGGTTATGGGGGTTTCATGAGAGTTCAGCGTGGGTTCCATACCCACGTGGAACTCTGCAGGGAAGGTCATTATTGATAAGTGGACTATCTATGGACTCTTTATGGTGATATTTATGATTCGTTTCTGAATAGCTGCTAGGAAATAAAAGCTTTATTTTTATAATTTCTTGTATTTTTCCTATTTAAGCATATTTTATTTATAGGAGCCAAGAACTATAAAGTCAAAAACATTTGATTATTCTGTACTGTTTGTGATACAATATATGGCTCAATAAATTCAACAAATGCAAAGTTGATGAGAAGGAGAAAATGTGTTTTTGTTTATTTAATTTGGAAGGTAGCAATGTGACCATAAAATTCATACTAAACTCAGAAAAAATACATTAAATCATCGCTTTTTAGTTTTTTTATTAAATCCCAATTGTTTGCTTGGTGGGGATAAGGGAAGGGAGGCAGTGAGAAGTTTACAAACCTCCCTTACAAATTCAGGAAACATTGAATAAAGATTTCACTTTCATTTTAGATGTGATAGTAAACCAATGTTATTTCATGACTCATCCTTATAAAAATCCTCCCATGATATGATTCTATTTTATGGATAAATTTTTATCAATCTCAATCCATCCATTCATCCATTGATCAATTACTTTTCTCCTTAGAGCCATAAGAATATGAAGTGAATAAATAGCAAAAAATTGAATCATAAGAACCAAAAGAGACAAGTGAAACTGCAACAGTTAATATAAGGCCAATTATTATGTAATATAGTGTGAAGAATTTTGAAAACATTTTGTAATGAAGTGCAAAAATGACAAATTATAATTGTGTCCCAATGTATTCCTGATTTGGCTAGAAGGTTTCAAATTGACTAAAACTCTTATTAGCTGCTTCTGCACTCATCAGTAGTCTTAGGTACTACAAAGCATTGAAGATGAAGGAATTGCTGTGTTTTGCTAAATTGTAGAAATCTCTGATGATGCAGTACAGGATGGAGAAATTAGAAACTTTTCCTAGATGAGTACTAGACAACTCGACTAGACATGAAGGGCTCCCTGTTCATAAATGCAGGACAACAGGACCATCAAGTAGTAGGCATTGGGGGAAAGTGTTTAAAAGATTTTTGGGACATATTTTGATCTAGATTTGACACTTACTAGTCATGGAAAAAGCCTTCAGGACTATCCTGCCTCCTGATTTCTATTGTACCTTTTTTATTATTTGTCTGTTTCTCTGCTAAAATGTTAACTCACTGAAGGCAGTTACTATATGTATCTCCAGGTGTACTGGAGGTGTACTTTTATCCTTGAATAGGTCTTAGAGCACTGAGAGTAGTTGCTATATTTTTCTTTTGGGATATGAGTTATTCTAGACTTGATTAAAAGGCTTCAAATACACAGATTAAGCCATGACTTGAAGGGAAAAGAAATTGCAGTTTTCAGCTAGACAGTATATAACTTCTCAGTGCATTGAGAAGCAGTACGATGTAGTGGTGCAGGTTAAACTTTCTGTATGCAGATCTTAATTATTATCCTTTAAACAGCTTAATCTTTCCATGCTTCTATTTTCTCATGTACAACCTGCTGATTAAAAATGTAAGCCAATGGGTTAAGTACATTATCAAGTTTTACAGAGTACAGAATTTCTTGTGTTGAATTGTTCTGTCACAGTCTAAATTGGTACCACCATGTTATAGGATATTTCACAAATTATACATAGTTAATCGTTAGATACTACATGAGTTTTACTTAAATGGTACTTCCACACCAAAATTTGGCAATCAGAATACTTCTGTGAGCCATATAAAAATTTAAATTAGAGCTATGTTCACTACTTTTGCTCTTGTATATTAAAAGTTGATACTACTCAATGCCCACAGTGTTATTGTACATCTCTAGCTATCCAATTTGCTACAAAATTGCCAGAAACTATCCAATAGTGCAACTCTGCATGACCTTGACACTAAGAATTAATAGTTTCCATATGGGTAGAATCTTAAGGTCATTTGAGTTTTTATTACCTAAATAATTTGTAACATCGAGCCAGTCAAAATGCATATATTTTTTTCAGGCAACAAAATCAGTAAAGCTTTTGCAATTAGAAATTTTATTGACATCAGCTATATGACCTAAGCTTTAGTGGAATCCCTTGTTGTTATTATTGGATTCTTATCAAAGAATCCCACTGATAAGAACAAGGGATTCTTTGTTCTTTTGTTCCTTTGTTCACTTCATAAGGTTAAACAGGATTTATTGTGCTAGGTTATCAAAGCTTGTCTTCATAAAATGTATATACAGCTTGATGAGTCAACTGATGTTGAGGACCTGTTACGTTACTATTATGTGTAGAGTAAGTAAAGAAAAAAGTGATCACAGAGCAGTTACTGTGCTTTGAAAAAAATGTGATTAATATAAAAGGAATCAATGTGTTCAGTCATACCACAGACTTCTTCAGGAAGCCTGGGTAGCCAAGGATGTTTTCGGTTGGCTATAAAAAGCAATCAGGGTGTTTTTGTGTCTGTGGGAAGAAAGTATCAGAATCATAAAATGTATGTTGAACCTTCACGTATTTGCTACTTAGAATTTATAAATTTTCTGTGGTGCTATGCAGGATAAATAACATCAGAGGTATACTCTGAACTTTTGTCTCCTTGGAGGTTTTATCAGAGAAATAGATACTAAGCAAAAGATCCTTTGACAAATATATGTGAGGTAGCTCTCCCTGCCTGAGATAGTTACTAACATTTTTTTGAAAGGGGTACAAATTATATTATGGTTTAAGACCCAGCAAAAAAAAAAAAAAGAAAGTTGATTCTTCTGCCAGTAAATGTGGTAAATATTTTTTTCCATAAATAAGGTAAAAAAACATATGCACATAAGTGGGAAGAACACATTAGAATACAAATAGGGGTTCTGAAAAAACATCCGAAAAATATGTGTTAAATAAATTATATTTTCTTGAAGGAGCATTTGTTTTAGAAAATGAAAGACTGCAGTGATTGATGTGACAGTATCGGATCCATTTCATTTCTTTTTTTAAAATTTGTCAAGGGATCCTTTCCTTAGTATCTGTTCCTCTGATAAAACCTCCAAGGAGACAAAAGTTCAGAGTATACCTATGATGTTATTTATGGCACATGGCTCTGTAGAAAATCTGTAATTTAAATTTATTGGCAAAGTCTAAGTTAATGAAACTTGAGTATTTTCTTTGTTCAATTAACTCTGTTATAACTAGCAAAATAGCCACATACACAGGAATCTGGAGTGTTCTATTTTAGTGTATGGGTATGTAAAACGCTGTCCCCAAAGATATCCCAAAATATAGGATGCTTCATCCCAACTGTCCAAAAGACTGTCAAAACTGTCAAAAAGTTTAGTATTTTTTTCTCCCAAGATGGCAAGCCTAATTGCTCTTCCCATCCAAAGAATGAATGCTGTTTGCTGCTGAAACCCAAACTATTGAAAGAGAACTTCAGCTCACCCAAGTGTTTGCCGTTTCTGTGACCACCTTCATCTCACTCTGAATGGAACACGACTCCATTAATTGTGTCCAGGATCTCATCACACTGGGAAGGATTACTTCCCAGGACTGGTGGTGGAGTTGAGCTGCTTGTTTCACTTTTGTGAATTTGGGGACTAAAGATTTCCTTCCCAGGCTACCCTGGATCCTTCGGGCTCTATGAAGGAACATTTGACCTACACCCATGATTCTTTTGTCAGCTGCCTTACACCATCACACTGTCCTGGATTTCCTTCCTAGCAGCACATTAGATTAGACTGAGCCACATGAACACATCCTTAGGGAGCGAGTGTGTCCTCTGTTGGGCTGTGGCTAAACGTGATTCAGAATCTGCAGTTTCATAGGCCACAGGGAGGTGCTCCCTTCACAACTAGACTTGAAGCAGAATCAACCAATGATTGTTTCATTTTTACTTCCATGGTGATTTTTCATACTTCACTTTTTCTTGTCCCTGCGTTAGGGTCCCCTGCTTCAACCTGATAGATGATGATAATTTAGAATGAGTGATGGGATTCCTCATTCCCTTCTTCTCAAAAGATCTCTGGGTTCCTTAGTCAAGTTCCTCAGCCCCCTTCCTCTTCAGGAATATTTTAGAAATACTGATCAATGCTTCTGACAAGAGAAGAAAAAAATCCTGCCTAGTGGATAAGACCTTATTTGTATTTGACATGGGAAAGTTGTCACCAGTATACATCAGTACCAAGACTAGCAACTGCCTAAATGGGAGTGATAAAGTACATCATGGCATTTCCCAAAATAGTTCCTCATATCTTGACTAATATTGAATAATGCAATAATAGGAAAGACACTGACCCAGTTAACTCAAAATGTTTAAGGCACACATTTTATGTATTATCATTGCCTCAAAACTAAAATATATTCTAATTTTTTGTTGTTTTATAATTTAAAATAAAACAGCATCAATGAGTTTTAAAGAGACATGAGGAGGAATTTTGAAACAAATTGTAAGAAAGATTCAGACTCACTGGTCTGGCACAGATTCAGCCATTTGGACCATATTTATGAAATAAATTAGAAGATTAATGTGATTTCATTAATGCAGAATGAATAGAATTTACACAATAAGAAAACCTATAAACATTATTTGAAAAGATTCTCCAGTCTTTGAATTTGGTAGAAGGAGGAAGAAATCATGCTCGCATCTTTAAAAATAATACTAAAAGCTATTTGAACAGTGTTTTCATAAGTATAGTCAATAACTGAGAAAAACTGTGATAAACAATTAAGTGATTTGCAGGGTTTTAGATAGTTTATTTTAGACAAGAGGAGGCCAACGTGACCTGTTCTCCCTTACAATCTGTATTAGGGCTTAGAGCTCAAATATTCTTATCTTTTAGGAAATGCTGTTCCTGCTCAGGGAGTAGGGGCACGGACACATGCATGCTCTTTTGAGACCTTCTCAGTCCTTATATTTAACTGAGATTTTCTCTGAAAAGCAGAAGTGCCTTTACCATACCTTAATGATTGATAGAGATGATACTCTTTTGTATCAAGGAGAGATGGGTCATACAGATCATGTAGGGGATGCTGATTAGGTAGGAAAAATTCCTTCTTAGAGAGAAAGAGACCTGCACAGAGAGAATAAAATAACAGAGGCACTGAAGGGATTAGATGGAATTCAGAACCTTCATATTCTGCCTGACATTGACTCTGCTTATCTTCACTGCCACACAGAGTCAGCCCTACCATAACACAGCTAAGAATCAAATCCTAAGAAATTGTGCCTAAAAGAATTCAGAACAAAACTAACTCATGATCTAATACTGGAGGGTATCTGCCTCTAAATAAAGGATTGCATTTACATTAAGGCAAAACTAATTTTAATTTTTTTTTTAAGAGAGAGAGAACTGGTGCTCACGTGACTAAGGGAAGGAGAGAGAGAATCATAATCAGGCTTCAAGCCCAGTGCAGAGCCTGAGGCAGCGCTTGATCTCATGACTCTGAGGTCATGACCTGAACTGAAATCAAGAACTGGATGTGTAACCGACTGAGCCACCCAGGCATCCCTTAATTTAATATCGAATTAACTGTATGCTACTAGACTTCCAAACCCCTGTCATTTGTACTTGTATTAATTTTACATGAAGTTTTAAGCAACACCTCAGATCATATACCAGCCTCAGTCAGTGAGTCAGAATGAAGCGTGGTAGGTATAAAATGTCTTTTTATACACGCTAAAATATCCACTGGTTGCCTTTTATTTTACCAGTGGCTTAGCATTGTGTTTACCCTTTAATCAGAGTGTGACATTCACTTAGTCCTCTGTGTCCAATAGGTTCATTAAAATCGTGAACGTTTGCCACCAAAAGTAAGGAGATATTTTCATCTCAGTACAATTCCAGTGCTTTAAAGATTAAAAACAATCTTATCCCTGTCAATGTATTGTGAGCTCAAAATAGGAGCGCAGTTTCAGTTTGGTAAACTCTGATTGACTTATCTTTTATTGTACGTGGTCTCTCTCCTTAAAAGGCCTACCTTGTTTGATAGCATTCTCACCAATTATAGCACTCCTTTGTACTAAGGCATTGTTTCCAGAAGGCCCCTGTTAAAATGCAAATACGCCATCTGGCAAGCCTTTCCCTCATTAGCTCCCACCATCACAGCAGCACATATTATGTATTATATTAGATATGGAAGAGACACTGAGCTGATGAAGTCTGACTAAGAGAAGCCGGTTGGAAAAATCCCAAGTAGAGGGTGCTTTGGGATATGGCCTAAGGGCGATAGAGCAGAAAGAGGAGAGAGAGTAGGAGGTGTGGTGGGGGTGGGGGGAGTGAAGAATGTGATTCCACATTTGGCATTTCATCCAGGTCCTGGCTGTGAGGGATCCGCAGAGACACAAAATGCCTGAGCTGGAAGAGAAATTTGAAAACATGTAATCACACACCTTTCCCTTCCAGATGAGGAATGGGAGGTTGCAAATAGCTAAATGACTCCTCTAAGTGCCCTTGGCTACATTCTCATCATTAGCCATTGAAATCCACAGGGCCAGCGCTCACCTCCAGCTGTAGCATTTCTCGATGGGGAAAGCTGCAGAATTATTCACATGTAATTTCTTATGCATACTTGGTGGATTTTATTTTCTTCAACGACACTGAAATCCCCTTAAATATTTTCTTTTGTGTCTTCCCACTTCCGTTGAGAGTTAGGTTTGTCCCCGTCCCAGTCACTGCTGCCCAAGATCAACCTCCCAGCAGAAGTAGAGTTCAGTGAAGAATTGGGACAAAGTAAGCTCCCAGACAGCCCTGTCCAGAAGCCTGTGTGTAGAAGCATTTAGTGACATTTCTCCTGGGTTCATAATCCCAATCCCAAATCCTGACAAACAGGGAGAAAAGTCTAGTGTCCTGTCCTGAGAAGCACCCAACACCCCCCTGACCCTCCCCTGATCGACTGCTGTCATTGTGACTGAATGGTCAAGCTGGGAATACGAGATGGGTGCCTAAGTGGTCCCTAAGGTACTTTCCAGAGTAGGATTAGGAGAGGCTTTATTTCTGCAGGTGCATGGGAAACTTTTTCTACTAATATTTGAGCAGAAATGGTATATTTGTAACTGAAGAAATGGTTGTGTTTGGGGTTTGAGACAACAGCAGATAAGATTTTTCAGAAAGTATCCAGTAAACCTCTGGGGTGCTGACATGCTTTATTAGGAAGATAACGTGGATTTCCTTCAAAAGCTTTCTTTTCAAATATTCTCTTTCATTGTTTGTACTCATTTTAAACATAAACACTTCTTTTCTTGATTATAAAACCTACGTGCTCAGTCTATAAAAGATATGGAAACTAGGAGAATATTAAGAAGACTATAACAGTCTCCTGCATTACAATTCCATTATTGAGAAATAAACTCGGGGAAACTCATATTCTATCACCGTGCAGGATTGTTAGTTGTGAACTCAGCAGTTCGCCATTACCTCCCAGCATTTTCTCAGATTAGTTGAGAACTACATTTCCCCAAATCCTCTTCTCTCAGTGAATCTAGGTTAGAGTTTCTTAAGTGAGATTTGACTAGTAGAAGAAAATGAGAGGCTCGTTCTTTGGAGAAGTGGCAGAAAGACTCAGGGGCCCTCACGAGATTGAAAATGGCTCTCCTCACTGGGCACTGAAGAACAGAACTACCCACTTGTCTGCTTTTGACTGAAATAATTGGTTAGAGATTTTCCAAGATTATTGAGAATTGCTAAAAGTGAAACCCTTCATTCCTGGAAAATATAGAGTGCTTTCTGTCTCCCTGACTGAACTCTGACCATATAGTATTTAGTTTTAAGATTTTTACTTATATATGTAAATTCTTATTTCATTTCATAACATTATATCAAATGCAATCTACCATTAAATAATTGAATGTTTATATTTTATTTAATTACTTTGGCATATTTTAATTGTTCTCCAGTATTTGGCATGGAAGATTATTCTATTTTCAACAGTAACAAAACTGCTGACATTTATAAAAGAAAGTATAATTTTTGTCTATATATCTGATTATTTCCATAACAAATCCAGAAATAAATTCACTGGAGCAAAGAATAGAATCACTCTTGAGGCACCTGGACAGCTCAGTTGTTTAAGTGTTGATTCTTGATTTCAGCTCAGGTCATGATCTCAGGGTCTTGAGATGGAGCCCCACATTGAGCCCCACCTCAAGCCTTAGGCTCTGTGCTGAGCATGGAGCCTGCTTAAGATTCTCTCTCCCTCTCCCTCTGCCCCTTCCCTCCTGCTCGCTCCCTCTCTCTCTCTCTCAAAAAAAAAAAAAAAAAAATCATGCTGTGAGGCATTTGATATATATTGTTGGTTTTTTGTTCAGAAAGATTGTATGGATTAAATTCTTCTTAGCAATACTTCACTGCTTTCATTATTCTCCCGCATCATTAATATTAAATAATAAACCTATTCTTGTCATACTATGTATTCTGCCTGATATGTGTTTTAGGATGCATAGCCAGCCACCTCTTGTGCTTGGGACAAAGTAGATGTTCAGTAGATATCTACTGACAAAATAATAATAGGAAACTTGGCAGGGTCTTTGTAGAAATAAGAATTGGTTTTGAAAGTGATATAACATTGGTTTGTACCTAGGAGTTCCAAAAGGCAACCAAAAATATCTTTTTTGGATGGAGAGCTGAACGCTCCCATTGATTATCTCTGTTCAGTAGCAGACTGCTGAGTGACTCTCTAATTATCAAGCCAATTGGCAAGAATTTCAAGAAAAGCAGCTTGTTCTTTGGGAATTAAAATGGGGAATACAGCAAGGGACGCCAGATGCCGCTGGTAGCCTGTGACGCATGAATGGCACGCAATCTTCTCGTAGATCGTTAAGATATAAGCCCAGTGTAAGTGCCACCTATAGATTTTAGGTGAAACATTCAGTCTTTGAGTTATTTAGTAGTTGTGTAAGACCTTGAGAAAGAGTCTGGGCACTCTGAAGAAGAAAACCGTCATGATTGTTCCTGTAGCTCTGGTCCACCACTGAGAGTGTAGAAAAGATCAATATCCTGAAAATACTCAGCATTCATTGTGGTAATTCAGAAGTTTAAAATCAAAGTAGAAATGGAGAACAGCTATATGACAAGAATGAGGTTTTTTTAAAAGTATCTTCAGAACAGGCTCACAAGTACCCCAGAATTCTTCTAGGAAAGGAAAAAAAAATCAAGCAAACTTGGTTGACATTCAATAACCAGAACTGACTTTTTGAGCTTTGAACAAATTGAATGCAGAATCACGAATAGCAGTAAGACATACAACTAGAAACTGTAAATTTCTGGGTTGTAAACTTCCTATCACTTATTTTAAATAATTTCACACAAAAACTTATGACCTCACTTAGGTATTGCAAATATGAAACATTATATATAAAAATAAGAAAATACTAGAGTAGATTTTAATTAAGTATATACCAAGTAAAGTTATATTCTGGTAACTTTTTATCTCATACCCATTATTTCTTCTTGCTTTTCCCTTGATGCTGATCTCATACACCTTATTCTATATCAGAACTTTGAATTTTGGAGAGCCAAGTTCTTGGTCTAAACGCTCATATTTTCCTATGGAAAGTGGCTGTAAATTGTAACTCATAGACTCCCTCAATCCTTTGATAGATGGGAGCCTATAACAAAATGGAAGCATAAGGCAATGTCTTGTGTTTTTTTCAGTCAATTTCTGTCACAGTTCTCTTACCTTTTTGCTTTCTCTTCATACACAGAAAGTCAGATAAGGATGAGTCACCTAAGATTTCTCAAACTAGTTTATTTTCTACCTTATATTGTTTTTTTTTTTGAAGAAGAAGGAAAAGACTATTCATTCTTTAGACCATTTAGCTTTGATGTAATTTTAGTTTTGAGCTGTCTTTGTTGAGTTTTTAATAAAGTGAATTCATGTTCCTCAGCTGGTAAAAGTGTTTTCCTTTGCACCGTCAGATTTTCAGACTGCTTTCTAGGAGAATTTTGAATTTACCTTAGCAAGATAAATCCTTAGAATTTCTTTGTAATATAGATATATCTCATTTAGCACAATAATTTTAAATGAAGTTTAAAAATTGTGCAGAAATATATCATCACCCCCAGAGTAAGCTACATCATCTGCAAACTCTGGTGCGAAATGAAAATGTGGGACCTCCTGATAGACAATTACCAAGACAGCAGACAGCAACAGCAGCACACCATTAGGCCAAGCTGGGCCCTTCTAAGTATGAGCTCCTGTGGGACTGTACAGTTTGCATACCAGGAAGATGGCCTTGCCATTACCTGTAAAAGAACTATTAAAATACACAATAAAGTAAAAACCTTGGAATATGAAGGAGACGATAGGCAAATTTCAGGGAAACTGAAGCCATAATTGGATTCCCTGTTCCATTCAGGTAAATGGTCTGTGTTCAGTAGATAGTAAGCCAAAAATTGCAGTGTGTTCTACAGGTTTGCCATTACAAATTATTGATCACTGTAGATCAGTATTTCTCAGCCATGGCAGTATTGATATTTGGACTAGATGATTCTTTGTTGCAAGGACTGTCCTGTGCCCGCATATAGGATGTTTAGCAGCATTTCCTGGCCTCTATCCAGCAGCACCTGTCCCCCAATCAAAGTTGTGATAATCAAAAATGACATTGTCAAGTATTCCCTGGGTGGTAAGAATCACTGAGCCACTGTTCTAGATACTAGCTCATTTCTGGACTTTACTGTTGACAAAGAGTCTCTCCTTAAGCAAACATTAGTCGGGCTTCCCCGAATTCCCTTTCTGACTAGATCTCCCCTGAGCTCTACCCTTGGCCCCTTTAGTCCAGTTTTAGCGAGAATTCTGCTAGCTAAAAAAAAAAAAAAAAAAATTCTGCTAGTTCAGTTTAGTGAAAATCTCCATCCTTGCTATGTGATGAAATTACTCACCTTTCGCCCATGATATCTAACGTACTCTTGATACCTGTCCAAATTCCTAATTCTCCACCTTCGATATCTTATTGCCCTGGTCTACCTTCAGCAAAAATCCTGTCAAGTTGGGTTAGCAGAGTCTCTCTAACCCCTCATGTTTCCTCTCATTAATTTTCCATTCACTGACTTTCACCCTGCTTGTTGGCTTTAAAACTCCACTTGTCCTTACTGTATTCAGAGTTAAGCTCTCTCCCCAACCACAAAATCCCTTTGCAGTAGTCCCCTGAATAAAGTCTTCCTTACTGTTCTTTAATAAGTGACTTGAATATTTTTGTTTCCTCTTGTACTATTCACGAGAATCTCTGGGGCTGTTTGTTAAAAATTCAAATTCTCCAGCGTTCAACATCAGATATTCATAGTGTAGGTCTTGGGTATGGCCCACAAATGTGCAATTAAGAAGGTCACCAGTTGACTCTGAGATAGATAATCTAACTTTACCCTTAGAAAAATACTGATGTATAGAGGAATCAATGCAGATAGAGCTCTACCATCAGATGAGTAGAGCTTAATGATGGTTAGATGCTATTGTCATATTTACTTAGGACAGCACACACACATATGGCCTCTAGATTAATGTTCAAGTCTCCAATTCAATTTGCTTTTGTAGACACAGACACAATCTGCTTTGCAATTAGGTAAGCACCCATCTGGCAGAGAGAAAATTTGGAGGCTGTTAAATAAAACAGGTAAAGATTTTTCTTTGTCAGCAAGGCTGCCTGAAATAATGATCAGCTAATGAAAGTACTATAGGACTGAGCATTTGTGTTTCTTTCACGGTGAATTGGAATGGATGGCCCCATTGAAACAATATCTGATGTCGGATTATTAATGGTACCCCTTTTTCTAACCAAGTTTAATTAGTTAAATATTTTTTTGAACATAAGCAAGGTCAGCTACTTGAAGGAAAGCTCAACAAATTCACCTGATTACATACTTTATAGAACTGATTTTAGAAATTAGTTAATTTCCATGTAATTGATGGAATTTTAAAATTTGCTTCCAGGTGTTTTGGATTTCATACTACAGCATGTTCAAAAGGCTAACGGAGAACAAAAACAACAGGGAGTCTCTTTCCGTTTTGGGTACCCTCCTTACTTCTGTGAATCTACAAGTCTCTCTCAGTATATTTCTGCCTCAGGGACTCTGTCTTCAGGTTCTGCCTCCTGATTCTGCTGTTTTGCATGCCCTCATTTAGGAAGACAGTGATCAAATCTGGTTAGTGTCAGTTAATGAATAAATGAAATCTCAAAAATTTTAGTATTAACTTTAGTTACTTTCCTAATTACCACCAGTGAACAGCCTGTCATGTTTAGTCTCACAGTTAGGTATGTCCTCAAAGAACCCAAGTCAAACTTCTACTCTCATCTCGCACTCACATGGAAGGCCAGAAGTGTTTAAACCAGGATTGTTACAACCTTCTTTTCAAATAGCCTTTCTAAAGGAGACGGACCCTAGATGAAACTGAAGATCAATTAGTTGAAAAGGAGAAGTAAATCAGGTATACAGAATATTGTCATTTTCACTGCATAAAAGTACAGACTTGTAGTATCTTTAGAAATTGTTTCCTTTGAAAAGAAAAATCTATCTGGGTCTCAAAATTAGCAATTTCTTTGCACACATTTATCAATGTCAGATGGTTTTCATTACCTTTTGTTGGTTTCTTTCAAGGCATCTGCATATTGGTCAAGGTTCATTTCCCTCAATGCCATGAATGTTGCCCATTGAACAAAGCACTACCAGCAAAAGATATATAAATATATAATATACAAAACATAAGGTGACAAAATCTGGACATAAGGAGATCTGACTTCAATTCAAAATATTTGTTATTTTTTGCATTTTATTAATATGCTGAAGAGTCCAATAACTGTGGGTTAAATTATTTTTAAAACCCCCTCTAGTTATGAGTACTAATCAGAATCAGAATATCTAAGTGAGGACATTCTCAGAAAATCTGAAATACATATACCATTCAGAATGAATAAAAGTATACAGGGAAATATATGAATATGTATGTGCACAAACATGGATTTTATGAACATGCATTTCAACTTTCCATACTTCACTGCAACAGTAAAGAATTGAAAGTCATGCCCAAAGTGAGGAAAAAATGTAGATTTGGGGACAATGCAAGACTGTCCTGATACAGATAAATTCTTCACAACATGCTTCACATTGTTTCAGGTGAAACTTAATTTGTGGGCTTGCTTAAAACTTTTCTGGAGCATAGAGGGGAAAAACTGCTAACAATTTGAGAAAGGATTTGTCCCTAGAAAAGTTTGATAAAGGACCAAGTCTGACCATTAAGAGAGATGTGTTCCCCTGTAAGTCCCTAGACCTAAGACAAAGCAGAAATTTGGATAGGAGAGAAAATCCTATATATGCACTGCCACCTTTCCTACTCTTGGATTGAGTAAGTTATTCTCAGAGATTCTAATGGCCCTGGATATGCCTTGGATGTGATGAATTCAGTTTCTCCTGCTTCCTAAAGGTATAGCTTCAAGGGCATTTTCTCTTGGAGATCCAGATTCTTGTCCATTGAAAGCTCTTTGTCAGAGAACCCCACTGTAGAAATTTTCCAAGACCATGTGACCCATATTTCTTATTTTTCAATTATTTTTTTTAACTCTTCTGACTTACATCAGGCTATAGTCTCAGAAGATCTTAATGGAGAGATAACTAATTTATCTAATATTTGTAAGGTTTCATTTTCCTATCACTTTCACTTTAAGGAATCCCTTTCATACATATATTGTCTTAGTATTTTTTTCCTCACAGTAGTCCTGTGAGGTGGATAGGGCAGTTATTATTTTCATTCCACAGATTGTGAATTTTGTCTTGGAACTACTGTCACTTTCCTGAGAACATACACAGAATAAATGACAGAAAATGGGTTTAGCCTAAGTCTATGGATTCCCAATGCAGTGCTCTCTCCATTACTCTAAGCTGCCAGCTTGTGCCATCTGTATCTCAGGGACACAGGCAGAGTGATCACACCTGAGAGAAAAGCCTATATGATTAATAAAGAACTTCATAATCCCTCAAAAGAGGGAGAAAGAATAAAAGTGAAGACTCTGAAATGAGGCAACTAAATGGTTAATTTTGTGATAAAATGCCTTTTATTACTTTTATTTTAAGCCCTATTAAATAGGGCCATAGTTCAGAGTATAGCCTCACACAGGATTTTCTGAAGAGAATTGACATGTGACTTATGGATCCACTTAACCATCTTAGCGAAAGACAAGAGTAGAGGTAGGATGTGACTTATCATTTATATTTACTAATTCATTGCCTGACATGACTGCATTTTTCTGTGTATTTTCTATATAGCCTTGATCAAAATTAGATTGAGATGATTATTTTTTAGGAAAACCATAAAGTATGCTTGTCATCATATCATATGAAGACTACACATTGTTAAGATGATTTATCTCTGTTGATGTTGACCTTGATCATCTGACTAAAGTGGTGGTTATCAGATCTCTCCACTATAAACTTACTCTTTTTAGCACTTTTTCCATACTTATTGGAAGGAAAATGCAATGCACAGCCCACACTTAAGGAATGGTAACTTAGATATTTGTCTTTCTTATTTTTTTAATTTAAATGTATTTATATCAGTTTGAACTCATCGATATTTATATTTAAGATTAAAACCCAGTGCTTCTTTTTTTTATTGTCCATATTTGGCCATTGTTTATACTTTCAGTTGGCTCCTGTGTTTCTTCTGCATAGTTCTTTTACTGTGGTGTTTTTGAGCACTTCCTTACTTTCTAGCACTATGCATATTTCAGGCTCATCTTAAGTTTTTCCTAGAATCAGTCATTTATCCAAGAAGCCCTGATTTTTATAATTAGGGAATATATTGGAAACCAAGATCTGCATTCTAGATGGGCTTATTGCTACCAAGGTGTCATTGCTTTTAGGTTCTCTCAGTTGTCGGCACAAGAATATATGTGCATACGCTAACCCATGTATATACATATATTAGTTTGGTAGGACTGCCATAACAAAGTACAATTGACTGGATGGTTTGAACTACAAAAATTTATTTTTTCATAGTTCTGAAGCCTACAGTCCATGATCAAGATGTTGGCAAAGTTGAACGTTTCTGAGGCCTCTCTTTTTGGCTTCTAGACTGCTGCCTTCCTCTGTCTTCACATGGTCTTTGGTTCCCCAAATTTGTGTTGTAATATTCTCTTTTTATAAAGACTCTGGTCGTATTGGATTAAGGACTACTTTAATGGCCCTGTTTAACCTAATTGACTCTTTGAAGGCCCCTTCTCCAAATCTAATAATATTCTGAGTTGGTGGAGGTTAGTACTTGGACACATGAATTTGGGAGGACACAATTCAGCTCATAATAATACACATAACTATAAATATTTCTATATGTATCCAGGTGCTTCTATATTAAGGCAAATATGATTTTATACTGATGCCTCCAACTGTAGTCCATTAGCATGTGGATTATTCTATTTTTTCCACTATTGTCTATAAACTTATACTGCACAAGGACTACCTGGCTCCTACCATCTATTTACTTTTTAAAAAAATTCCAGTGTGCATTTATAATAGTTTTAGAACTGTTGACTAATATGCCTGTAAGAAACAACTTTGCCAGTTATAATACAGTGCTGACATACAGTTGATTTTCTTTTCATCTTATAAAATCCATATCCAAAATTTCTTAAGTCAACAACTCCTAGCCACCCCCTTCCCCTGGTGAGGTTGTTTTATATATTTGGAATAAAGTTGGATTTCTTTGTCACATTTGTTGGAACTCTACTTTATCCTTGAATTCCTCAGCCCTAGATGCTTGCTTTAAATTATAAACAGTGAGACTAACTTATTTTACTATGGGTATTGACAAGGGTCATGTATTTACCATTATAGCCTAACGCAGAGTAGTTTCACTACCCTAAAAATAAAATCCTGTATTTCAATTACTCACTTCTCTATTCCTTCCAAATCCCTAGCAACCACTAAATTGTTTACAATTTCTTTTGTTTTGTCTTTTTTTCAAATAGTCATATAAATGGAATCATACAGTATCTAGCTTCTTTAGACTGCAAAATGAATTCAGTATATATTTATTCTATAGCTGAGTAGTATTTCATTGTATGGTTGTGCCACAGTTTGTATGTTTAGCAATTGATTAAAATTCTTAGTTGCTTCCAGTTTTGGTAATTATTAATAGATATGCTGTAAATGCTAACTTGAGGATTTTTATATGGCCATGAATTTTCAGCTCAGTTGAGTACACTCAATGTGGAGTTGTGCTACTTGCTGAGTATGTCCATTCCAGTTACATATTCTGGGACTGGAGAAATAACCACAGGATGGATTTGCAGATCCACTGGACCCACTGTGAGATGAACCTAGGCTAAAATTCCATTGATCACCTGACCTCCATAAACCCCTGCTCTGACTGATAAACTACAGTTATGTTTTGGGTCTACTAGAATTAGTATCAGTTCAGAATCAGTGTCTAATAATCCTTGAAAAGGTTTACAATTTCCTTTTGCCAAATGCTCAGTTGCCCTGGGCAAAAGCTGTAGGTCCCTATGGGAAAGACTGGGAGAAAAATCAACAGTATATCATTTTGGTACAATAAGGTGGTCATTCTCAAGTGTACACAACCTCTCCTTCATTCAAGGGTTTCTATATGTATGCATGCTTGCCCTGGATTCCTGACATACAGCTCCTAGGACTTGCAATTCCTGAGTGATAGAAGAGTCTGACAGAGGGCTTAAACCCTTGGAATTTCCTCAGATTTCTTTTATAAATTTAAGGATAAGTTGCTCCATCAGGCTCTTCCTACAACCGAGAAAGAGGCACAATACCTAGTGGGTCTCCTTGCTGTTTGAAATCAACATCCTGCTTATCTAGGCATGTTGTTCTGGTTGATTTACTGAATGACTCAAAAAAGCTGCTGGTTTTGAGTGGTGTTTAGAACAAGAGAAGGCTTCATGATAGGTCCAGGCTGCAGTGTGAGTGTGATGCCACTTGGTCCATATGACCCAGCAGGTCCAAAGGTACTCCAAATACCAGTGGGAGGTAAGAATGCTAGTTGGAGCATTTGGCAGGCCTCTAGAGGTGAATTGCAGCGTGGATCCTAGGGTTTTGGAGGAAAGTCCTACCATCGTTGACAGATAAGTACTTTAATTTTAAGAGACAGCTTTGGGCCCAATAAAACTATTGGGCCATAGTAGACACTGAACATTTAACCATGGGCAACAAAGTTATCATGTGACCTAAATTGCCCATAACGAACTGGGTGTCACCTGACCCACCAAGTGACAAAGCTGGGTGTGTGGAGAAGTTCATCATCAGATGGAAGTGGTACGTGCATCATCTGGCCAAGCACACCCTGAAGACACAAGTTAAGTTACGTGAAGCAGCTCAAATGCTCACGGCCCCTAATCCTGCCACATTGCCGCCTTCTATTCTGCACCTGTGGCTTCATGGAAAGTTCCCTATTATCAGTTGACAGAGGAAGAAAATACTTAGGTCTGGTTTACACATAGGTCTGCATGATCCACAGGCACTATCCAAAAATGGAGAGCTATAGCACTACCACCCTTTTTGGATATGTGCATAATTCATATTCACAAAGGAATAGACATATGGCACATTGATGCTTGTATAATCTGCATTATCAACACATAGAGTGCTTATATATTTGAACGAGGTGTAAATGATATCCAAATATTTCTCTTATAATTTTACATATTGGATGCCTGAAAATATTTCCAAGGTTAATGCCTAGCTCCATACATCCAAATCCTATTTTTCCTCAGCAACTTAGACATTTCGTGGAGACCTTGCATATACTCATATTAGCCCTGGCCTTGCCATATTTTTCATGTTTCTGGGTGAGTCAGAATGTTGGGTAAGTAGTAATATTCTTGGAAACCATTCCTTCATCTGGGTGGCTAGCGATAACATCATTATACATGAAGGTAACTGCCCATCACATAAAAGTATTCTACTAAATTAAATATTTCTATAACTCAAATTTCCCATATCCAAGTCCTAAAAGTGCTGATGGTTATTTTCAAAACCTCTAAACAAACAAAAATGGTTGTGTGCAGGTATATATTTTTAAGTAAAAATGACTAGTAGCCTGAGTCATGGTTAAAATATTTTACTTTTTCATCTATCTGTCTTTCTGTCTTCTGTCTCACTATGAGAATATGCTTCCAGGGTTCCTCCCAAGACCTTGGAAAGGGCTCTTTGAAAGTGAGGAGCTCTGAATATTAATCTTCATTAGCTTTATGGTACATCTATCTCTGCTGCATAAGAGATGTGAGTTATATATTTAAGGATGAAATGAATTGGCCAGAACTAATGGGGAAAAAAATGTTTTAAGCAGTAGCACCACCCTTCTTTGAATACATAAAATAAGTTTAGACATGGAAAAATGTGAATGTCTGTGTGTGGGAAAACGTAAATATCTGTGTTTGAAAAAATGGAAGAAAATTTTAGAAGATAGAAGATGTTAAATCATAATTTTTAAACAATTAAAATTAAAGCTATTCATCTCATCTACCCATCTGTCTACCTGTATCTAGCATCTATCTATCATCCATCATCTATCCAATATTGGGATAAGAGTGCAAAGTTAAATATAGAACTGGTTAATAAAAACATAATATTTTCTACCAAACAAAAATAATTTGCACCTCTGTGGACAAAAATTAATGGCAAGTTAACAATTTTCTAAGTTCCCATTTCTTTGCCATCTTAAATAATAATATTGTTAATAAATAGTAACAACATTTCAGAGCCTGTATCACCAGAAAACCCAACAGATGGGCTTGTTAGATAGTGTTTTATTGTATCATTGAAAAGGCAGAAAATAACTTTTCTGTTTTATTTTCAAGTTTGGTTAGTTTTTCTCAAGGGGTAAGGTAGGGTACTCTTTAATGTTAAGTAGTCTGGTTTGATGTCCAGGACAAAGAGAAATATTTGGGCTCTTCTAAACAAGGTAATAATAAGATTGTTGTCATTTACAATTAAAACAACTGTTTTGGTAGTTGGGGAAACGGCAAGTTGTACCAAAATAGACTGGTGATTGAACTTAAGCATTATTGTCAAATTATATCTGGGATAGGTAGGTGAGGGTAGGAGTTTATGATACTGTCATAGAACAGAATTAAAATGAATTGGCATAAACTGGGTCTGAACTTTTCAACCAACTGACCAAAGTTAATTATGCTGCTGATATTCATTGGGTGTTCTTTGTATGAAAGTTTTCTACTTGGAAAGGATTTATGAGATTTTTTTTCCTTTTTATTGCAAAATTCATAAAGTTTCTACTGTAATTCATTGAAATCTCTTCTATTTGAAAAAATATATTTTGTAGACATTCTAGCATTGTTCTGAAGATTTATGTTATATAAGTTTTATACTTTCCTGTAAGCTTATGTAATTGATTTCCTTTCTTTTGAAATGTAGAATTGTTTAAATAGGCATTAGGGGTATTACTATTATAGACTCATTTATAAATGTTACTTTTTTTTTTTTTCATTTTGACTCCTCACCAGTACTCCCAAATGATAAAATGTTATCATGCTTTTTTAAAAACCAAACTTTGAAGGAAGAATAATTTAAAAATTTCACAAAATATAATGATTCAGAATTGCTATTAGCATTCAAAGATTCTAAGATTACCACGGCTTTTTTCTACAGCAGTGAGCTTTTATCCTGTGTGGTTCATATGGGAAGTCAATCCAGTTTTTCAAGCTGGATTTCCCTTGTTGACAATTTATCAACAGAGTATTCCCGAAATATCACTTAACTCATCTCCTGATGCCCTGCATGAATCATAGGTCCGGAAAAGTAACATCAGCACACTTCACTAATGGGATCAAATAACTAAAATGATAGTGCAACCCCAAGATTGCATCTAATTGAATTTAGAATTTGTTATGCTCAGTCTAGAACAAGGTTTTCCAAATATCTATATATAAGTTATCATTTGCCTTTTTTCTGTCTTTCCATGGAGGTAACTTAATATGCTCTTGTATTTTCCTCCCCTACTATTTCTAGACTTCAAAGTTTGAATTTAATTTTTGAATAATAATATCTTCTAGTGATAGATAATATCAAGCCATGTAGATAATTTAATCCTGGTGAGAAAGAGGAAACACAGGTGGATCAGTGCATTATTTTGTTACTTTTGTTGAACAGTAAAATGTCATAGTTTCGAGCAACCAAAATTAGACCTGCCTGCCAGATTCTATTCTGGGTAAGCTGGTTTCAGAGAAAGTAACAAGATTTTTCTTCTGGATTAAAGCTAACAGATGAAATGATGACTATAGTTATCCACTAGAATTGAGTGGCATTTATTTCAAGAGAGATTTTGGCAATTTAAATTTGTTGCATAATCTGTGAAGAATAGAAATATATGGAGAAAATATAGAAAATAACATATCAGTTTTCAGACACCTAATTCCTAAGCGTAATTTCCTATGTGATTTTACCATGCTGATAAAACTGATTTCTTTTCCTGGTGCTTGTCAGCTTGTTTATGGCACATGCCAATTAGTCAAAAACTAATAGTGAAAAAAATAGGAAAGAGATGTTCTTTGATTTTGGCATATGCTAATGATTTCAACTCCCATTTAACCAAATATTTTATGCTTGTAAAATAACACAAGTACTTCCCTCTTTCTCTCCCTAAACATATATACACATATACACACACGCTCATTTGCTTGTTACTTGAGAATATAATCTAATTGATATATGGAAAATATTTTTCTTAATGTTTGTAGTACTTTTAACCTCTACATATAATAATATTTAAAACTCTTTGGGGAAAGGAAAATATTCAATTAGTAGGCTCTTGTAAATACTCAGCTTGAAAGTTGCAGTCTTAATGGAATTTGTTTTTGTGCTTTCCCCTTCCCTGCCACCAATGTATCTCACTAGAATGAAACCTGATATATTAAATGAAATTACTGGATCCATTTCCTGAATATGACTGTACAGAATTCCCACAGTATTGAAAACAGTCACTGCAGTATTCCTTATTTGTAAGCCTTTTCTGAAAGTTACAAATTATGTAGAGTTCTGATAAAATGTCGCATGATATCATGGTATTACTGTAGAGTTATTTTTTCATCTGTTTTAAAAAACATTTAGTGATTAAAGATCCCTCATTTTTATCCACCCGTTGGACAGAATTGGGCAAGGCAATGAACAAAAAGAATGGAAGTAAATGCAAAGTTAGGTTTCACTTATTATGTCAAGTGACAAAGGTATTTAATATTTAAAATGCACTGGCTTGGCAGAGATTATTTTCAATAAAATGTGAGTGAAAATGACTTCATTAGAGAGCCAGTAATATAACCCTTCTAACGAGATAGACCTTAGAGATGTCCATATCCTTATTTTTTGAAGGGCTTCAATAACAGAATGGTGTATAATGTCAGTGAATTTAGAATGCATGTATATTATTTAAAAGCATATGTACCCCTGAAACAAATAATACATTTTATGTTAATTTAAAAAATTAAATAAGGGGCACCTGGGTGGCTCAGTGGGTTAAAGCCTCTGCCTTCGGCTCGGGTCATGATCTTGGGGTCCTGGGATCGAGCCCCGCCTCAGGCTCTCTGCTCGACAGGGAGTCTGCTTCTCCCTCTCTCTCTGCCTGCCTCTCTGCCTACTTGTGATCTCTGTCAGATAAATAAATAAAATCTTAAAAAAAAATTAAAAATTAAATAAAAAGCATATTAATTGCATTGCATATATTAGTAGCTACATCTATTATTACTATATGCCTTCTACCATTCTTTCTTGTAGCTATTATCTCATTTAATCCTCAATAATAATCATAAATGGTATTTTTAAAAAGATTTTATTTATAATGAGAGAGATCACAAGTAGGCAGAGAGGCAGAGAGAGAGGGGGAAGCAGGCTCCCCGCTGAGCAGAGAGTCCGATGCGGAGCTTGATCCCAGGACCCTGAGACCACGACCTGAGCTGAAGGCAGAGGCTTAACCCTCTGAGGCACCCAGGCACCCCTCATAGATGGTATTAATAATTTATTATGAATTTGAGGAAATTAGGCATAGAGATATTTATTGGTCACTTGCTGAGTACCTTGCTTCCTTCTTCCCCCAAATATACAAACATTAAAGTTGCTTTTTCTTTTAATGGTATATGAATTCATTTCCCCTTCATAATTTTCCTTGGTTTCTGGAATGCGATATTAAAGTGCAAGCTTCTGTCACCAGGTGCATTTACAGAACATATGTTACACATCTGATACTAGATACTCAGGGCAAAAGAACTTCATGATCTCCAAATTAGGTCTTCCTTGTTCTCCCTTGTAGCCCTCAGCTTCATTACAATAGTTATCCTAATATGGGATGGTCATATTTTCTCTGTGTGGCTGTGTGTATGTATGTGTTTTAAAGATGTCCAATATCTAAGGTTCTACATTCACATTTCTGCTAGAGCTCAAAATTATAATTAGGATTTGAAATCTCCTTGTTAATTGTCCATTTTGCATTCTTTATAGTTCCAAAAGTGGTTTATTTATACTGTAAATTTAAAGTCCGCTAAAAATAAAAAAAAAAAGCTTTGTGTCTTTTTTTTTTTAAACCAATTTTGACTTTAAGGTTTTATTTATTTATTTGACAGAGAGACAACAAGAGAGAGACGGAGCGCACAAGCAGGGGGAGTGGCGGAGGGAGAAGCAGGCTTCCCGCCAAGCAGGGAGTCTGACATGGGGCTCAGTCCTAGGACCCTGGGATCATGACCTGAGCCAAAGGCAGCTGCTTAACAACTGAGCCACCTAGGCGCCCCCCAGTTTTGACTTTAAACAGTAATATTTCCCTAGCTGAGGAATATATTAAAACAAAGCAGAATTTCTGTTCTTAGAGTCCTTATCAGCTCTTCAAATGTTTTTGAAAAGTACGCTGACAGGTGATTAGTCAAACTGAGAACCAACTGCTCCAACTGTTTAATCTAAATGATAAGTGATTGCTTTGTTTTGAATGCATTTTAAATAAATACTTGAGTAAGTTACTGAGACACATAGGACAATTTATTGTAATATGTTATCTCAACTCACATGCGTGTGTTTTGTACGCAGTGTTCCTTGACACTAAAAAATTCACCAAATTTTTATTTGTTCCAAATATATTCCCCATTAAAGTTGCAAAGTCTAAGAAATATGAGGCAGTTTGACAATATGCTTACTATTTTAAACCTAATTGTTATGTAAAAATATATAAAGTACAGTCAATCAATTTGGAACCAAGTATTGACAGAAGTATATTCACATATTCATAAAGGGAAAAAGCTGTTGTTTCAGAGTTTTTCAACAGGAGTCCTGGGAATCCTAGGGAGTCAACAAGTGGGGTTCTGAATTGTATACAATAGTATCAGGTTGTTCTCATGTTGAGTATGTGCGTTTTCCTTGACAGTGGTTGTAGAACTCCATGTTTTCATGGAATTCATAACACCCAAACCACTACGAACCTCAGCAACAAAAGTTGCTGGCTTTTAAAATTATTTTATTAATTTCAGAATCATGGTGAGTAGTATCACTAGTCAGTGAAACAGTCTGCAAAACAAATTCCTCACTCATGTTCCCTGTCCATAGTCAGAATGTTCCTTTAGTAAGTAGGAGGTAAAATCTGGAATGTAAACTTAGTGACAACTCTGAAATTAGTTCATAACTAGACTGATGCAAACCAGTGAAGATGTTAATAGGGTATGTAGTAGAACATAATAAAGTTCACTGACTCAGTTATTTTTAAGTTACATTCTATTACCATTAATTTACTTTGACATCTCTCTTGGAGCCAGATCTTTATTTTGATATGAGAATTTATTTTTCTAGTTATGGTACCCTTTGCCTTGACTGGGTATCTCAAAGCTTTACTCTAATTATGTTACTTTATTTCACTTTCACACTGCAAAGTAACTCAAGCTTTCTATTTAGTTTATATTATAGCCAGGTGCTATTGTTGTTGCTTTCCTCTAGTGAAATCATTATGTTCCTGTTCCAAATCCCTTTATCTATTTCATTTGCATTTTTATAACTTTTCTGATTTGTCAATAATCTACCACCCCCAGAATCACCAGTTCTCAGGGAGTTTAAGCTGAGCATGTAACAATTGTGATATTAACAGGAGAGAAGCATTATCCTTTATGACATGTTCTGAATAGTGGAAAGAATGTGAAATATGGAGAAAGATACTTTTTTTCAGGAGGATTTTCCTTTAGCTGCATAGTCCTCTCCTCGGTGAGTGTCCATTTTCACATCTGTAAATAGGATTTCACAAAATTGTTGAGAGGGTAAAAATGTGAAAATATATCTGAAAATATGTAAGTTCTTAAACTGTACATTCCTGCTCAAATGTTAAAACATTGTCATTAAAGTTAGGCTTAGCTTACTGAGAATCTGAATCCTTCCAAGGGCTCCAGGGTTTTCGACTGTTTTTGATGACTTCACCCTGGAGGAAACAGCTTGCCTAAGGCCTGACATGGAGGCCTGCTGCATTGCAAGCTCCCTTTGCTCCTTTTTGGCAGGTTGTGCTGATTTATTGAGCTATTTGATTTATTTAATGTACCATGCCTTTGACTGCATCTACTCTATAGTGCTCCCTCAAAATGCAAACAAACACATCATATGCTCTTTAATTACTCCCGTCCCTCTTAGTATCAATCACTGCCAATATCAATGGAACAGCTGTGATTCATGCTATAAAATTAAGGTCAGAAAACTTGCCTTTGCAGAAATGAATAGCAGCAGCTCTGTTTATACTCCTTCACTTAATGTTTTAATTCAAAAACTAGTTCTCAGGAAAATGATATTCAGCATCAGTCTTAAGATAAAAATAGAGTGGGAAAAAAGTATGATTGGATAAAGAAGGAAAAAAGTGGAAGTAGAAGAAGAGAAAGTTGTTGAGGGAAGTGAAGAAGGAAAAAAATGATAATATGGTAGGTTTTTGGGGCATTCATTCTGATTTATGAAAGAATGTGATATTCAACCCACATTCAACACTTGTAAAAGTCCAAGTGGGCCAGTCTTTGATCCTAAATTAATACAGTTCAAGTTCATGAATCTTATTCCATTTTCTTCATCTCTATTTTTGTTGATCCCTTATCTATTTTCTATTTTTTTTTATTAACTCTAATCCTCCTGAGGTTAGTAAGTCTCTATACATGTACTTTTTTTTTTTTTAAGTATTTTCTTTATTTGAGAGAGAGAGAGAGAGAGCATGAGAAAGAGAGATCATGAGCAGGGGGAGTGGGAGAGGGAGAGGGAGAGGGAGAAGCAGTCTCCTTGCTGAGCAGGGAGCCAGATGTGGGGCTCAATTCCAGGGCCCCGGGATCATGACCTGAGCTGAAGGCAGATGCTTAACCAATTGAGCCACCCAGCCGTCACTATACATATGCTTCTGATAAGAGAGCACGTGTGACCAGTCTCTGTGATCTCCACAATGGTTATTATTACTGCAGGAAGCTTTCTGCCATCTTGATCTTTCTCCACACTCACAGAAAATATTCAAGTTGAAGGAAGGGACTAATAGTTAAGATAATGGAAATGCAACCAGTTTTCTGAAAGTATTTTATAAGTGCTATAGAATTTCAATTCTGCCCTAGTTTTCTATAGATGTATGGATGAAAATATTGTAGTATACCTAGACATCTCATATGCATATTTAAGTGATAGCAATATATAATTCATTTAATTGCATATGGTCATATGCACTTTAAAATTCATACGATGTTGAATATGCTGAATAACTTAGGACAGGATAGTATTTTTCTACTATTGGGAAGAAGACAGAACTTAGCCTATAATTTAACCCTAGCAATGCTCATTAAATACATACCTGTTAACAATGGCAATTGCCCATTGAGATTTTCTGAGCTATTTTGCTAGGTAGACCCTTCTGAAAAATCAACATTTAAGGACTCTCTGTAATTGTCCACAGGTTCTACAATGCTTTCAAGTTGTATTTCTTCTCTAATTTAATCTGTCAGTTCAGCCTATTACATGGTATGGTTAATCTTTTAGAATAGTGCTTTTCAAGCTTTAATGTATATTCAATTATAATGTATGACAATTGAGGTATTTAAGCAATACTTGTTGATTTAACAATTTTTCCCTTTGTTAACAACTCTATAGGAAAGTTTGCTAATCAGTGTATAAAATTAATTCTCAAATAGTCAAAATAACTGCCACAAATATGGAGACCAGTATTTATTGATAAATTATACGGCCCACTGATTGTATGTTTTTCCTTTAAACATCACAACAGGGACACCTGGGTGGCTCAGCCACTTAAGCATCTGCTTTTGGCTTGGGTTGTGGTCTCAGGATCCTAAAATCGAGCCCCACATCAGGCTCCCTGATCAATAAGAAGTCTGCTGCTCTATCTCTCCCTATCCCTCTGTGTGCTTTATCTCTCTCTCAAATAAAATCTTTAAAAAATAAAAAATTAATACTACAACAACCATTTGATAGAAATTATTGACTCAGTTTTCATCAATGAGTAAAATGAGATTTAGAATACAAGATAACTAATAGTGCTCGGTCCCTCTGTGAAGGAAGGGAATGGCAGTCAGAATTTTCCCCAAAGTATCTCTGAATGCAGAACTTTGCTTCTTCCCCTATAATATGGTCCTTTAAAGGTACATGGCTTAGCAGGAAGAGAATATGCAAATGTAAAAGAATTGCAATTTGTAGAAGTTTGGTTAACTGTTTGTTTGTTTTTTAAGTTAAGAAACCTATCCCCAAATTTCCGAAATTGCTTGCTTGGTAAGTAGATTGGATGATTTTCATAATGGACAACAAGTTTTTTGTGTGTGTCCACTTTTAAAATCAACACATGTTCCTAAAGTCAGTGAAAAATAGAAAGTGCATATGAAAAAAACGCATGAAGTAACAAAGTAAGTTTGAAAAGGCTAGTTTGATTTTCTATTTTTGTAACTCCTCTCTTATTTAAGAGGATAAATTTGGGGGAGGGTTTTTGTTTTCTTTTTCTGTTTTTTTTTTTTTTTTTTTTCAGAATTTGCCTCTGATTTTTGATTTTGGAACTATTCAGAGGAGACCAGTTCTTTAAGTGAAAATTGTCATTTTGAGAATTTGGATGATTTATCAGGTGCAGAATTTTTTGTTTCTTGCAGAATGTCTGATGAGGTAAGAGTATTTCCTAACAACATCTTACAAATTAGTATTAAAAGCTTGAAAAATACCATTGAAATCAAGGACATTCCTCGGAAAAGCAATCAATTGTTATGGAATAGATAATGTGTTTTCTTGCAAAGCAAGAGAATAACTATCATGTGGATGTTATTAATCTTCCTTGAAATCATTTTAATATTCTAATGTGCTAAGTTAAACTTTTTTCTTTTTTTTAAGGAAACATAAAACATGTGCTGACTCATTGTCAGATTATATGTAATCTGACTATATAGCTCAATCAGGGATATTAAATTAACTATTTTCCAATAAGTCAGGCTTATAGTTTGCACTAGGAAATATAAATATGTCATAAAATTGCCCTTTTCTATGGTGAAAAGGAGTTAGACTGGTAAAAAGGAATTTTTGCCATTTGGTAGCCAAAGTCAGATATATCTAAATGTACGTATGTATACATGTCTGTTTCCTAAATCAATTATACCTGAGTGATTTTTTAAAAAGGAAAACATTTTAAGGTCTGTGCTAAGCAAATAGAAATCCACTTTTTTTCAATACTATCTAATTTTGTCATTTCCTCATAATAACTTAGTGACAGAGATTCTTAAGAGAATAAATTGTGAGTACACTATTGCTGCTATAAATCACTTCGATTGTAATAATTCTAGTTTCCATGTGCACTTTTAAGTTATCTTCATTTAAGGATATCTTCTGTTGGTTGATCTAAAATAATACATATTAAGTATTAATACAATGGGAGTAATATATTTTTTAATAAGTTAAAATCTTCTGAATTATTTTTCCTTCTGATTTTATATGTTTGTAGTTAACAAATGCCATCAAATTGCCATGATTCACATTTGATACTACTCAACACTTTTTATTCGCTTAACACTGTCTTGAGCAGAGTACACTTAATTTTATTTGAAGCTTCTTTAAATTCTGAGTGCTTGATTTTACTTTGGTTTATCAGTAATTTCAGGATAGTGATAGATTATGCATATTCATTCATTCTTCATAGCCTATTCTGTGATGAGAGTGTGGGAACAGTATGTTTGTACAGTAACTAAACATTTTTTTTTTTAATATGGGTTTATTTATTCCCTCAGAAAGCATTTTTAAGCATGGTGTTGGACTCTGGGTATAGAAAAGAGGTGAAAGCCTGTTCCCTGAGCTAAAAGAGCTCATAGTCTCAGGACAAATATATTTATGAAAATTACAATAAAAGATCATAAATATTAGGATAAAAACATAGACTTCCCAACTCAGTGTATTAAATAGATTTCCCATCTCTGTAGTAGTAAAGGAGATAAGTTGTTCTGAAGTTGAGAGGTGGAAATTGTATCACATTATGTAATATAGGCCAGTGCAGGAAATCAGCAAGGGAAACAGCATACCCAACGACTATGAGGCTTACAAAATTGAGATTATAAATTTGTGTAAATTCAACATAAAGTGCACTATCCTACAGAGGGTATTGATAGGTGTTTGTTGAATGGTAAAAGGAACAGTTTAATGGAATATTAATAGCTTAAATCTAAACAGTGCTGACTGAAGAATGACAAGTGATAATCAACTATTTTGAAGAGTGTTTTAAGAATCTACCTGACACTAATGACATGATATCACATTTATATCATATAGATGACTTACCTGCTGTTACTTCAGTGCTTAATTTTTTATTTCCAACTGAGACATTAATATACTGAGACATCTCACCATGAATGCATTTCACTTGGAATACTACTCAAACAAAATAGGTTAAGAAAACTATGTATCCTAAAGCAAAGTACTGTTGAACTTTAGTGTGTTTCGATACTGAGTCAGCTATAACATCTTATAGTTGATCAGTTTGGCTAATAGACATGTCTGGGCACACGACAAGATTATTGGGGGTAAAGATGAGTATAGAAGAGATAATCAGTGCAGGAACTATGCTATGGTATGGTAGTATTCACCAAAGTATACCCACTCGGTTTTGTATTCCACTGTAGAGGTAAAAAATACTGCAAGAGAATTAAGTAAAGTCAGATTAGAGAACCAAACATAACTTTATGAAAGAATCATCCAGGACTTCGCAGAAGAAAGGTTTTGATGTCTATGGGATCAACCCTCAAGAAGCTCACAGTCTAATGTGAGAGTTCAGTATGAAAGCCATTCAAACAAAATTTATAAATTTGCAATTAGGATAAATGATATGAAGCAGTTTGGGATGAATTGAAAGCATATATTAGGTAATACTGGAGTGTTAGGAGAGGAATGGTGCTTAACTGAAATTGAAGCACAGGTAGGTTGCCCAGGTAGACAGCATTGCATTTCCTCATCTCCTCTCCCCCACCCCCTTCCTATACCTCCTCCTTTTCTTGAGGTAGGCCTGTATTGGTATAAACTTACCTTTTAGAATTTTGCTGCATCCCAAAGGTTTTGAACCATTGTGTTTTCATTTTCTTTTGTTTCTTATGTACTTATTAATTTCTTATGTACTTATTAATTTCTTATGTGATGTTTTCATTGACCCATTCATTGTTTTAGTAGCATGTTGTTTAATCTTCATGTATATATGGTCTTCATGAACTTTTTCTTGTGGTTGACTTACTGTTTCATTGAGTTGTGATCAGAAAAGATGCATGGTATGACTGATCTTTTCAAATTTGTTGAGGCTTATTTTGTAGCCTAATGTGTGGTTTGTTATTGAGAATGTTCCATGTGCACTTGAAAAGAATTTTTGTTCTTCTGTTTTAGGATGGATTGTTCTGATGTTCTGAATGAATCTATTAAACCCATCTGAAAAAAGAATCCATCTAGTCCAGTGTGTCATTCAAAGCCATTGTTCCCTTATTGATTTTCTGCTTAGATGATCTGTCCATTGATGTAAGTGGGGTGTTAAAGTCCCCTACTATTGTTGTATTATTATCAATTAGTACACCCAGTGCTCCATGCAATACAAGCCCTCCGTAATACCCACCACCAGGCTCACCCCCTCCTAACCCCCAAAAACCCTCAGTTTGTTTCTCAGAGTCCACAGTCTCTCATGGTTTATCTCTCCCTCCAATTTCCCCCAAACTCACTTCTCTTCTCCATCTCCCAATATCTTCAGTGTTATTCCTTATCCTCCACAAGTAAGTGAAACCATGTGATAATTGACTCTCTCTGCTTGACTTATTTCACTCAGCATAAGCCGATTTTTTACAGAAATATCCATTCGTACTGCTTTTGTGTTTCCTACCTTCGTAGTATCATTTTTGTTCTTTCTTTTCCATTCAAAGAGTCCCCTTTAATATTTTTTGCAGGGCTGGTTTAGTGATCATGAACTCCTTTAGTTTTTTATCTGGGAAACTCTTTATCTCTCATTCTATTTTGAATGTTAGCCTTGCTGGAGAGAATATTCTAGGCTTCAGGTTTTCCCATTCAGCACTTTGAATATATTATGCCACTTCTTTCGGAAATAAAAGTTTCTGCTGAAAAATCTGCTGATAGCCTTATGGGATTTCTTTTGTATGTAACTGTCTTCTTTTCATCTTACTGCTTTATATATATATATATATATATATATATATATATATATATATATATTTTTTTTTTAATTTACCATTATATTTTGCTATTTTAATTACAGTATGTCAAGGTGTAGGCTTTTGTTGACTTTGTTGGGGGTTCTCTGTGCCTTGATCTTTCCTTCCCCAGATTAAGGAAGTTTTCAGCTATTACTTCTTCAAAAAAAATTATCTGTCTCCTTTCCTCTCTCTTCTTCTTCTGGGACTCCTATAGAACAAATGTTATGTGTGATGGAGTCACTGAGTACCCTAAGTCTATTCTTATTTTGCATAATTCTTTTTTGTTTTGTTCAGCTTGATTGCTTTCCAATACCCTGTTTTATAGGCCATTAATTCTTTCCTCTACTTTTTTCCAGCCTGCTGTGATTTTGTCAAGTATGTTTGTCATTTTGTTTATCAAGTCTTTTATCCCTGCTATGTTATTCCTTATATCTGTGTTAGTGGTCTCACTGATGTTCTTATTTTTTTCTCAAGTCCAGTGAGTGTCCTTAGGATCATTGCTTTAAATTCTCCATCAGGCATGATACTTATATTTGTTTCACTTATATCTCCAGCCATGGCATTGTTCTGTTTTTTTAATTTGGGACAAATTGCTTTGTCTTCTCATTCTCTCTTTGTTTCTGTGCCTGTTTCTCTGTACTCAGAAAGTCAGCTACATCCACTGTTCTTGAGTGTAATGCCTTTATGAACAAGAGGTCCTATAATGTCCTTCAGTGTCATGTCCCCTGTTTCCTGGGGCCTAGTGCTTCTGAGTATGTTTCCAGTGTGTTCTGTGTATGCTCTGCAGTACTGTCCTGGCTAATTTGTCCTTCAGGTTAGTTGTCTGCATAAAGTCTCCTTGACTATTGTGGCAGTATTTGGTCCTTGGCCTGAATGTGGCATGTTTTCACTGGGTATGCTCTGGTCTATTTGTAAAATGAGACCTGTCACCGCTGACACCAGGACCTGAGGCCGTGCAAAACTCCTTTGTTGGGAGATGCCATGTTAGCAGGAGTTTGGGTCAGTCTTCTGGGAGAAAGGGCCCACAGTGCATCATGAGGCAAGAGTGACTGGGAAGTGCTCTTCTTCCGGAATGCAGGGGAGTGAGACTTTGTATAAGGTAGCTAATGTCAGTGCTGTGTTGATTCCTTCAGGTGGCTCTGTTTATGCTGAGGAGTGGTGAGGGGGTCAGAATGACACCTGCCAGTTCCTTTGTTCCATGAGGGGTTTCTCTATAAACACAGATTCTCTGGGACAAGCAAATAACCTCCCCACTATGTAGCCCAGGCACTCTTCACATCTCTGTTTCCATGATGTATCTCTACAGACTATTTGTCTGCCTTCTCTCCAAAAGCAAAGCTATGGCCTCCTATTTCTCCCAAGCCAAGACTGCTGACCTTTAAAACTCCAAGCTTTAAGCCCTGCTCGTTGTAAGAACTCACAAAATTTGGGCCCTCTTGTTTTCCAAGCCAAGTATCCTGGGAAGACAAATCCCTGTGCGCTCCCCTGTGTACTCTTCTGTCTTTCACTCTTCTGTGTGGTCACAGCTCCCTCACCACAGCAATAGCCATGATCCGTTTCTCTCCCAACCCACATCTCTGTATTTCTTAGCTTTTTGAATGTAGCCTCTCTTTACTTTTAGTTGCATAGTTTTTTCTTCCAGTCTTCAGATATATTTCTGGGTTATTTAGGATGATTTAATAGGTAACTAGTTGTATACATGGGCAAGTCGAGGGTCCGCCTATTCTACCACATCTTCTCTGAACTATAATTTAAATCTTTTAATAAAACACCCTGCATGAATTCAAGGCTGCACACACAGAGCCAAGACATATTGTCATTCAGGAGACATTTTAAGTTTCTATGTCTATAGACCCCAAATATGCTAGATCTGAAGGTAAAAAAGAGAGAGAGAAAAGGGGACAGCTAATCTGAGGTTATGCTTTTATCCGGCATGTAGGCTACTGAATACAGGTTTTCTTGATTCTCTGATGTCATTCTTTATTTGTTGAGACCCATATTATATTTAAATTCAATTAAGTTTAAAGCAAGAGCGGTTATTGGGAATTCATAATTTTCACTTCCCACTCCCCATGATCAGTAAAGAGCCACTCTTTATCTCCTAAGCTTTCATTTTATTTTTAAATTTGAAATATAAATGTAAATATTTATGGACTTATGATATATATGTGTGATATTATACTTTTTTTCTTAAGGTGGATATGTCATAATGTACTTTGTCAGTCTCATACTGAATAATATTTAGGCATTCCACATTTTTTCTAGTTGTAAGAATGTAGTAATTTAAGTCTATATAATTTCCTAAGCATGTACCTTGGGGATGCCTCATAAATGCTAATATGAAATATTCTTATTGACATCATAATATAAATAATAAATACAAATATATGATATAAAAACTTATACTTTTGATTTTCTTATTTTATTCAAATCTATCCTTTAATAATACTTGAAAATTTTCATATTTTCTAATTACTTGTTTCATAAATATTGCTGCAACAACCTTCTTTGGTAGAATTTATACATATATGTTTCATTTTTTTTCCACCGGATATATTTTTGTCTTATAAGAATGCGTAGTTTTACTGCTTTTAAAACAGGTAAAAGCTTGTGCTAATTAATATATCCACTAGAAATGTGCATATGCATGTATGTCTATATGTATGTATATATGTGTAGAGAGATATTGGCATTTACTTAACAACTACCATTGCTTTACATAACCAATAAATGATAATCCAAATCCTTCACCCTGCTTACTTCCCTAACATCATCTTGGGAAATTATTTATCTTATTCACTAAGTGCTGGCCAAGCTTCAAGGCCTTTATACAGGGTTTTTTTTGTTTTGTTTTGTTTTGTTTTTGTTTTCACCTGGCAGACTCTCCTTTGCTCCTTATGTCCTAAGCCTTTCTTATTCTTCAGTTCTCTGCTTAAATTAAATCTCAAAGGACATGAACCTGATTTATCCTATGTAGAGTAGCCCCTCCTCCAGATCACTTTTCTTTTTCACAGTCCCTTTGTACTTCATTCATCACAATTTGCAAAATTTAATTATATATTTATTATAAAACTTGTTTACTTTCAGTTTAGATTCCTAGGTTTAAACATCTTTAGGGCCTAGACACCTTGTCATTTTCATTCATCACTGTGTATTCAGGTCTTACTACAGTGTTTAGAAGTTAATAAAACTGGGTAACTATTTGCTGAATTGATGAGCAAATGAATGTGTGAATGAATGAATTGTGGTAGAAGACTATATCTCTTTTCAATGAATCCCTAAATGAAACTTTAACTATATATAACTAATCATACAATCCTTCAAAATTCATTGTGGTTGCAAATTTTATTTTTTTGGGGGGGGGTAAGGCAATAAATTATATAATTAAGAAACATCCACATGAAACACAATTTTAACAAGTAATCACCAGCTCAATGATAGTGTAGTAGTCTTTTAATTCATCTTGTCATTGACTTGTTCATTGACGTTGAACCAGATAAGAAAATCAGGAGAATAATATATTACTATTGGAAAACCTACTACACACTGACAATGTTTAATCAATTTAATAAGTATTTTTCAAACGTAGTTTAAGAGAAGTGATTGTTTTCATAGCAATATTGGAATTTCCAAGTAATTGTAATTGCAGTAAAAAATTGATTGCTAATGAACTCTGTTTTGAGATCTGAGTAATGCACCACTACATATATTTCACAAATGTTAACTACTGTCAACTCTGTTCTGAAGCAAATGTAATTTTAAGCTATTTAAATTCATTTTTCCCTTGAAGTTTTTTCTGACATTTTGCTGGGCCTTTACTATTATTATATTGTTTGATTAGAGTATAATCTGGCAATAGTAATTACAAAATACAACCTTATAAGAGTAGCTTGAATGATTTTCTTTTTCATTTAGACATGTAACTGGTTCATCCCTGCATATCACCATAACAGGCATATTTAAACTCTGAAGAATTTGGCAGTTATTCAATTCACATTTCTCAGACATTATGTGTTTTTCCTTTCCACTTTCTTCTTTCTCTCCTCTTCTGCTCTGCCTTTCAATCTAAAAGAGATGCAACCATGCATTTGAACAGAATTAGTAATAGTTAATAGCTATTCAATAGCTGATAGTTACCTTCAAGTGACCTTCAGAGTGTCCTGTTACTGCCCTTTTTCTGGGTGCTCAGATTTTAGATTAACTTTACAAGATACACGTCCACTTTTAATGACAGGGTCCAGGTTTTTCTGATGAATGTCTGTCCCCTAGCCCTGATTGACATCAGCAGGCTGTGGAGGATGACAAATTGTCAGACAACAGATCAATCTGTTTTCTCCATTAAGTAATGAGGAATGAAAGAGCAGAGGCATGGTGGGGAAGGGGTTGTTTTCTGCAGTGACCTGGGAGGCCTACTAAAGATGTTTGTAAATCAAGCATGTTAGCAGTCTGTGTATACTTATTATAATATGCAGTAGTGTGCATGTTTGACTGATGAGGACCGAATACTCAACAGATACCTTTAACAATAAAACCAGGAATAAAAATGATGAGAAGAAAGGTATTGCACAAGCTGTGAATGTAAACCTTAGTATCGCCTGAGCATGGTGAGAATATGCTGAGTACAGAGATGGAAGGTATTAATAAAGTAGCCTGGATTGTAGATGTTTGAAGATTAGGAAACTGCATTAATTATTAGTTATTACTTGTTTTTTTGCAAGTTTTTTGTTTTTATTTTTGGTTTTGGTTGATAATACAGATTTATGGGAATTGCTAAAATTATAAAATGATTTTCTTGGGTTACATTTCTCAGAGGTTGTGCCCATTCTGAAATGGGAATTATCACACAATATGCATTTTACCCAATTTTGTCAACTCAAAATTCTATATAAAGAGAGACCTACTGGGGCTTTGGATGGCTCAGTTAGTTAAGTGTCTGCCTTCAGTTTGGATCATGATTCCAGGGTCCTGGGATCCAGCCCCCCATCAGGCTCTCTGCTGGGTGGGGAGCCTGCTTCTCCCTCTCTCTCTGACGCTGTTGTTGCTTGTGTGTTCCTTCTCTCAGATAAATACATAAAATCTTCTTTTTTTAAAGAAACTTGCATAAGATATGTAGTTTTTAGGAAAATTATATTTTCTAGACTCAAAAATAATTATGGATATTTTTCTAGACTCAATAATGTGCCATTTTTGGTTATATGATGTTCTTGATGTAGAATAATCAGAATAAAAATTTGGGACTTAGAAGGGACACCTAATACCACAGTTATTAGACGAATTTAGAACCTATCTTCTAAAATGGGTATGTATCACCTTAGGAATGTTTTTGTTTGTTCTCTTGGTTTCAAAGTGAATACAGTGTAGTGAGTTGAACAAGAAATCTAAATTTCTTAAGGCAGAAGGAGTTATCTATGACTATCTAAGGAACAGGATACAATTAAACCATAGATACAGATTTTTAGCTTCCAACCCAGGAAAATAAATCTCTTTCAGTCCTTCCCTTCCCTTCTCTTCCTTCCCCCGCCCCACCCCTTTTCTTCCCTCCCTCTTCTTATCCCCTCCTTACCTTCCCTCCTACTCCCTGCCGGTTTTTTGCTTTATTCCTTCATACAACCCTTTCTGTGCTCTCCATATAGACCGTATACTTTTTTCTTCATATAGACCAGATGGGTACTTTCAATGTCTTTTATTTTTTTTTAAATCTTCCTTCTTTAAATGTGCAGTCACATAGAAGAAATTGTTAAGTCTACATGCCAAATCTCCAAACCAAACTTCAGTTGGCATGCTTATATCAAATGCAGAACAAGTTGTGGCCCAAAAAGTAAAATACCAAGTATTCTGGGTGTGTCTATGATCATGTAGACAAAGGGAGAATCTTCCCTGAGAATGGGAGACACTTATTCTCACAGGGAGCTATGCCCCAAAGCAATTATATCTCTACCATAACTAATGTTTTTGAGGGGCACCTGGATGGCTCAGTGGGTTAAAGCCTCTGCCTTCGGCTCAGGTCATGATTCCAGGCCCTAGGATCGAGCCCTGCATCGAGCCCTGCATTGGGCTCTCTGCTCAGCGGGGAGCCTGCTTCCTCCTCTGTTTCTGCCTGCCTCTCTGCCTACTTGTGATCTTGGTCTGTCAAATAAATGAATAAATAAATCTTAAAAAAATGTTTTTGAAAAATTCCAGTGAAAAGAATAATGTATATGGAAACTTATTTCCCATAAGCTTTCATTACAGGATTGTTGGTGCCTATGGAAAAAATTATCACCCTAACACAAATATTTGAGATTGAAGCGAAATTTTATTTCCAGAAATTTTAATGACAAAACATCTATTTTCATCATATATATTTAGGAGGGCATGTCTTATTAGTTGCAAATGAGTGAAAGTGTATCCATAAGGAAGCTAGATTTTTTAAAACTCACAAACGCCACTGGTGTTTGGAAGTGAGTAGGTCAATCTACACTAACTGCAACATGGTTAAATACTCATACACACACACATACCATAAGCAACAATTATATTACACATTATTTAGGATGAGGAGCATTGGTGATTTGCTAAATTTACCCAGAAAAATGTTTTATTAAATATAGGTAATAAACTATATGCTGAAATAAGTCCTTAACCTATACATTTTATAACTACAATTTCCGTATATTAAGTTCATTTGAAATGAATGAGGATCATAGAAATTTGGACTTGGAGAATGAAAAAAGGGGTCCTAAACCAAGTTGTTTCTAGATAAAGCTTTGAAGGATAAGAAGACATTAGCATAGTGGACAGGCTGGGGAAGAAATTTGCAGACACAGAAACTAGCTCTGAAGCTGAAAAAGAGCATGGGTCACATAAGAATTAAGAAGTTGAGTGGGAGTATGAATGCTACAGAAAGAAATTTAGAATATTTCTGGAGATAATAAAAAAAAACAGATTTAGATAAATAGTCCTGATGTTGAAAAGTCATATTAAAAATGCTGGCCAATTATGACTTCATTTTAAGGGCAATCACCAGTCATTGAATAATTTTCAGTAGGGGCTGTATTTGCATGTAAACAAAGAATTTTCTGAAAAAGTGCACATTTTCAGCAGCAGTGTGGTGTTAAGGAAGTTGTCTTAGGTGGAGTATTGTGCTCACACATATTAATACTTTAAACATATATATTGAAAACGTACTCTCAGGAGAGATATAGGTATTTTATTTAACCCTGTTTTTCCAAGATGAAATTTAACTTTTGTTATTTTCATCTTACAGGTAAAAATACTGAGTTACAGAATGATAGATATGTATCCCCTGATTACAGTTTCAGGAGTGAGCAGGAAATACAACTCAAATCTTTAACTCCACCATCTGGACCCTTCTCTTACCTACTGTCATGCTTCTAACCAAATGGGAGAAGCTGAATCATTTAACCCAAGGGTAATTGATCCAAATTTCAATTCAAGCGGATGCATGTCAGTTTTATTAAGCCAAGAGGACTCGCTTTTAGCAACCAAGGATTTTTTGTGTTATTTGCAATTTCATGGACATGGATTTATAACTACAGCCTGCTTTTTCTCTTCAGTTGTAAAATTATTCCCATTTACCCTTTAGAATGTCCATATATTTATACAGTTACAAACCTACAAATTCTCCTCTTCACTCTAACAATATATATTCCAACAATCTTCAAGGCCTTTCTCTCATGGTCCTAGTTCTGAGACCAACCGGTTTTATTGGATTACTCCAACAGTAACATTATACTGTAGGCCTGTACATTAGAATGATGTATCAGCATAATTCTAATGCAGTTATTCTAGTATGATTTAGGTTGTAATCCTAAAGCATTATCTAGATATAATACAAAAGCAATCTCCGAGGAAATTTTGTTCATTCCAGCCGGGGAAGGGAAAGTCCTATTTCGTGCATGCATTATTAAATATGTACTTAAAGGCGTAGCTGTCCTTTTAATTTGGCAAAGATCATTGTTTTAATTGGTAAAAATGACAAATGACCTAACACTTGCAGGATCCAGATCTAAGGGAAACAAAAGAAAAGGAAGCAAAGAATGTAAACCTGGCCTAGAACTGAGCTGTGTCTCAATAAGAAGTGGAAAAAAAATTCTAGCAGTTGTTTGACAAAGCTACCAATTAGTGTCCTACTCCATAGAAGAGATCACAAGTTTGAAGGGATTTCTGCACAATTAAGGGATGTAAACATAGGCACTTTTATAAAACACCGTTCAAAGAAAATAATGTGTCAGGCTCTTGTAAGTGACTGAACATGCTATTAAAGCAGATGAAAAACTAGTGAAGCAGTATGTGCTTGTATTAAGGTGAAACACCTATGGTCCCCTGCTCTTAGAGCTTACAATTTCATCCTGGTGACATTTGTTTTATCTTAGTTTAACCAGATATTAGGAGAATACAAGGCAGAGAGCAGCTCCTGTTTCATACCCTGACACTTCTAAGATGATTCAGTCATCCCCACAGCTCTCAGACTCTATTTTTTTTAGAACACTAGGCACAATACAAGAGAATTAGGAAGCCATTAAATATAAATAAGCAGTATAGAACATCCAGACCCCCAAATATATAGAAATCAGATGTTGTTTTTTTGTTTTTTGTTTTTTGGGTTTTTTAAATTTTTAATATTTATTTTAGAGGGAGAAGGAGAGAGAGAGAGAACCTCCAGCAGGCTCCCTGCTGAGCGCAGAGCCTGCCATGAGGCTTGATCTCAAGACCCTGAGATCATGACCTAAGCCGAAATCAAGAGTCTGGAAGCGTAGAGACTGAGCCGCTCAGGCGCCCCTGTTGTGTTTTTTCTTTTTTCTTTTTTTTTGTTTTGTTTGTGTTTTGTGTATTTTTTTTACTTTCACAGTAGAGATCCAGGCTGAAGATGTAGAGCTGCAGTCCTCACACAAAGTCTGAACAACTATGATAGGAAAATTTATAGAGTGGTTTTCCCTATCTTTTTATTCTAAAAACTTTTTAAAAATTCAGAAAGATTTAAATAATAGTACTAGACATTAGTACAATAGTACAATAGTTCTAGTACAATAGTACTAGAATAGACATTCCTACACACCCCACCTTGATTTAACAATAGTTGGAATGTTATCATATTTGCCTTTACCTCTGTGTGTCCACACCGCCTACGTACACATAGAACTATAGTTGTGTTTGTTGCTGAACGATGTGAAAATAAGTTGCAGCTATAACTACTAGCCTTTATCCCCAAATACTTCAGTATGCAAAGCCTGAGGGAAAGGACTTTCTCCTATGTAACTAGGTATTGCATATATAATGACTACAATTAAGAAAATTAATAATTACATAAGATAAGCCATTATCTACACAATATTCAAAATTGCTTGCTTATCTTTCATTTACTTTCCAAATCAGAATTCAAAGCCTACATGTTATATTTTTAGTTAACAAATCTTATTATTTTAGAGTAGTTTCAGGTTTATAGCAAAATTGAACAGCAAGTACAGAGAATACACATTTTACAAATATATTTTTATAATTTTCTCTTAATATCTTTTAATCTAGAACCTACCACCTCCTGCCTTCTTTTTTTATTTTTTTAACAACAGTAACTTTTGAAGAAACCATGCAGTTATAGAATGCCCTAGTATGGATTTGTCTGATTTCCAGTGATGTTGTATAATATAGACCTCTATCAACCTTATTTTTTATAAACCAAAAAATAGCTTTAAGACTTGATTAGATTCAAGTTAAATGTTCCCCCCAATACTACTTTCTTCACAGGAGATACTTTATAATTGCATCACATCAGGAGTCCCATAAGTCAGCTGGTCATGGTATTAGTGATGCTAAGTTGGACCACTGGTGTAAAGTGGTAACCTATATGTTTCCCCATGTTAGAATGATTTTTCTGAGTTTTACAAATAATCTCTGTGGTGATAATTTTGGCACTGTGGGAATATCTTTTCCCCCAAGAACTTTTTAATCTAATGGATTTCAGTACACTGATGAACCACATCTAAAAGAACACTGGCGTTGCATATCAATAATTTAATAATTCTGTCATTTTTTTTACATTTATTTGGTAGCATTACTTTGTAAAAAAGAGTCTTTCCTGATGAACACTTTGTGATTCTTAAATATAAATTATTCAATTGTTACTTTGGAAAAAGTGTTGAAGGATTTGTTACCTGCTATTAACATGAGGGCTAGATGATCTGGGTGGGGAATGGGCAGATTTACTTTTCTTTATAATGTTTTTATTGTTTTATAATAAATTGAATATACATAAATGTGATTAAAAATTAAGGGACATTGAAAATTAATTATTCAGATTTCCAGTGTTACTCAATTACTTATCTTGGTAATAAAAATTTGCATTTTTTGAAATCTTAGTGTTTGTAAATTGACAATTTGTAAATTAACAGCTATGCTTGCAAGTAGAGATCATCATTTTGCAGAAGAGAAACTATATAAGAAAATATATATGCTTAAACATATTACTAAATATTTAATTACCAAATAAGTTTCAGAGCCAGGGTGAAAACCTAAATATCCCTTCAAGAAAATTTTTCTTCTTGCATTGTTCCTTATTAACTCTCTTCCATAGAGTCCTAAGTTTCCCATTATAGACCTCAAACTTTCCAATGCAGAGAATTGAAGTGGACTTGGAATCTATTGAAAGAAAGTGGATTTAATTAGTGTTTTAAAATGTACTCAGAATTTTGTTTTTACTCAGTTTGGTGAGGCCAACACATCAGGAGACTATTGCAACTGAAAGGAATAAATTGTTACAATTCCCAAGAGGAGGGAGCATGCCATAGCCTGTAAGGCCACATAGGGAAGCTCCAGGGATGAGAAGGAGTCAGAGGAGCAGGACTTGACCTGGGGTATTTTTTGTGGTTTTCAAAGGAAGGAATGGGCAAAGCAGAGTAGACAGACCGAATGGATTTGGGATTGCATAATTTAAGTAATTCCAGCGGGCTCTGGACTATCTGGATAGTTGCCAGTTGTCCCATATCTGGCCCTGGGGTGATTTAGGGCAGGGGGCTGCAGGAGGGTCATGAAGAGAGGCAGATTGGAGGGAGTGAACTGGGTATTGGTTGGTTTGCTTTGGGTATCCTGGGCGGCTCAGTTGGTTAAATGTTAGAATGACAGCATTTTTGATTTCAGGTCAGATCATGATCTAAGGGTTATGAGATTGAGGCCTACGTTGGGCTCCATGCCAGGTGTGGAACCTGCTTGAGATTCTCTCTCTTCTTTATCCTTTGCCCCTTCCTGCCCCCATGTGTGCTCTCGAGAGTATGTGCTCTCTCTCTAAATAAATAATAAAATGAAATGAAATAAAGGCATGCTTACTGGCAAGTTGTTTGCTATCTCTAGGAATTGGAGAGGGTCAGCCCCTGCCTGAGTCTGTCAAGCCCCCAGGTGTGAAGACATCATAAAATAAGGAAAATAAAAAAACATGATTGATACAATTAGTGATAGACATTGTCCAAAATTTAAGGAACTATATATGAATGAGTTAGATTTCCCTCATTAAATGATTCAAGTCATTAAATACCATGAGGTTATACACTGTGATAACACATAGCCATAATGAATACAAACTTGACATAAACACTATCAATTAAGAAATTTTAAACCCCATTTCCTATTAGATGATTTGTCTGTGTTAGAGACTGGATTTTGTTTTTAATCTAGACAAAAGTATAAGATACATTTATATAGGGCACCCGGGTGGCTCAGTTGGTTAAGCAAGTGCCTTCTGCTCAGGTCATGATCCTGGAGTCCCAGGAGTGAGTCCCACATCTGGCCTCCCAGCTCCACAGGGAGCCTGCTTCTCCCTCTGACCTTCTCCCCTTACATGCTCTCTCTCACTGTATCTCTCAAATAAATAAATAAAATCTTAAAAAAAAAAAGATACATTTATACAAAAGTATATTAGGAAATTCTTACCAGTTATAGAACTGTAATTTTATTTTTAGGGAAACCTAAATATTATATCTAAGAAAACAACAGTTTTTATCATAGTTTGGCCTATTGTGCTGAATATTAGCATATGGATTCCAGATGTTCCAATGCTTTCTTTATTAAAAAGATTAATGCTTATACGAACTTTAGTCTGTACACCCTATGAGCATTTTGTACACTTTATAACATTGTCATGATAAACAGTGATACCATTTGAACCAAAACAAAGTAAAAAATATTTGTTATTAGGCTTTTCATTCCCCATGTATTTATTTATTTTAGTAGCAATCCTGTTACTGGCATAGAGTGACAGTTCTACTTTTATCAGATGTCAGCAGTAATGATATAAGATTTACAGGATATTAGGTGACTTCCATCTGGGTAGCACTGGGGCATCTGCCAATACATATGACCAAACAGAGGACACAGACACCAAGTGCTGAAAAGCAGCAGTCTGATTCACGTCCTGCTGGATAAACAGAATATTTTTGGCTCCACCAGCATATCAGTGGAATTAAAATAAATTTATGGCAATCAAATTAGTGTCTAAAAGTAGTTACAGCTTTATTTTTAACACCTAGGATATTAATGTAGAAATGATAAGTGATCAGAAATCACCTTTCTGGTGTTTAAATGCTATCATTTACTGAATCTACGATAAGCTTCAGAGGATCTCCTGCTCTGAATAGCCATTTCTCCAGAAAACTGAGACTAGCTCATGATCTCTGGGGTCAGGTTTCCCCGTTAAGTCTTCCACATGCCAGTTACTCAGGTTTGTTTTGTTTTGTTTTGTTTGTTTGTTTAATATTTAATGACCTATGTCTTGCACACTCTAGCTTGGTCTAAAAAGAAGATTCAAATAACCATAGATCAATTAACAGAAATTTGCCATTTCTGTTATTTTTCTATTGGGCTTATCTCTATGTATTAGTTAGACTAACTGAAATCAAAGAAGTGTGCTTGCTTTCAGAGATGCAGAAGTATAAGAGGATAAAAACATGGAGAAGACAATTAAAAGAAAGATACTATTTTTTAAAAATGGGAAAAGAGATTAAAGCTAATGGTAAGACTGTTACCTAGAAATTCCAATTTTAACAAGTATTTGACCATGAACTGGGATGATGTATTTTCAGTCAAAGTTAGAGGATAACGTGCTTAGTTGTCAGAAGCATAGTAACACTAGCTCGTAAGTGGTGGCCAGTGGCAAGTACAACTATGGTATCCTTCAGTGCTAAGATGACAAGGTATAATAAAGTTACAGGGTAGAAAGCTGGAATTTACAGGCTTTACTGCCACCATTATTTATTTGCTGGTTTGTTAACTGATAATGAACATCTTGTTAAAATCTTTTGAAAATGCTTTTTTGAAAAATACTTCTTAAATCATTGACCAATAGTGAAAGTAAGTAGAAATGGCACTTAGCACAATCTTCTAAAAATTACTGGGTACTTAGTGAATGATAAGTCTTTTGGAACTATATTTTTCCCATGGATTTTTTTTGTTCGAGGAATATATTCTATTAAAATGACATAATTAAGTTTAACTGTAGCCAAACATAAATACAAGCCAGGTTTATTGATGGCCTCTACAAACGTATAGGTACCTTTGTCTCTCTTATTATGATTTTGCAGGACTCCTTATTTCATGATGGTAACATGGCACAAGGGGAAAATGAGATAAATTTAGCCAGAACACGTGGGTTTGAATCTCAGCCTTTGCTTGATATCCTGGTGGCATTTTAGGCAAATCCTTTTACTTCTTTTACAAGCCTCCAGAAACTCTTTCTTATACACTAGTTCTCTCTCTCATGGACAAAATTTGGGAGGCCGTGTAGCGTTGGCAAATGTATGCGTTTTGTAACTAGCCCTCCTCTACCCTTCTATCACTTTATTTTTTTTTTAGTTTTTTTTAAATTTAATTTAATTTTTTCCTTCTATCACTTTAAAACATTTGGATTTAAGCCAAGTGTTTAATCTCTATGAGCCTCCACTTTCTCATCCTCATGGAGTTAACGATCCCGACCTTTGAAATTGCACACAGAATTAAACATGGTTAATCCATGTTACTTGCTGGCACTTGCTGAATGAAAGTAGGAGTTGCAGATACTGTTTCTGTCATTATTAACATTATTACTGGTATTATATTTTTATTCAAGACATTACTATCTTTCTCTTCTTAACCTTAGTTGTATTAAATTAAATTTCACATGACTTGATATCTGAGAAAAGCCTTGGAGAAAATAGAGTTTGGCAGTGTTGATACTTTAGGCAACAGGATTTCCAGTATATAAAATATACATCAGAGTAGTCCTCTGAAAAGCAAATAAGAGGCCATGATCTCCGTCTGGTCATCTTTCTCCTCATTAAATGCATAGAGACACCTGAAGTCAATCAGTAGAACCCAGGATATCTAAAATATATATTTTGGAAAATACTACTCTAGTGTTTACAGGCTTATTTTAGAAATAGTGAAATTGATTCAGAAATGTAATATGACTGACCCTAAATCCTACAATTAATCAATATTAAAACTGATATTAGATATAAGTATTGCTAGCTCTTAGTCTAGGATATTTTCTTCTATTTTATAATGTCTCTCTCCCGACGTTTGTCTTCATATTCACCAGCAGTATTTCATGTTACCACTTTATACTAACTCAAATACGTATGTAGACAAGACCTTTTTATTCCTTCTGGCGTATGAAACAAGTATAGAGAAATTAAGATCTCAAGTAAGAGGTATAACATACAACCACTCTATCTAGAAATGTTTCATTTAAATAAATAATGTAGGATCAATTAATGTAACCACATTGTCTTAATAAAAACATACATGAATTAAAACATATTTTGCCAATTATACATCTTTGACTTTAATAGGAAATACATAGAGGACACGTGAAGCCAGAAAAAAATCTCACATAACGTAAACTGATATATTTCATTACTACATTATAAACCATATTCAGAGTCATCAAGAAAGAGAAACATGGTAGAGTAAGAAAACATGAAATCTTCAAAGTCACATAGACATTTTCTTGAATCCTACTTCTTTCACTTTTTGGTGTATGTGTGCCCAAGTTATACTTTTCTGAGCTTTAGTCTCTAGTTCTACAAAATGGAACAAATAACACTTACTCATCAGACATAATTAATTGAGATATGCAATGTAGTTAAATAGCATAAACACTAAATCATCAGTTAGTTTCATTCATTGGTCCCTGAAAGGGACTACATATTGGGAAATCCTGAAATGAAAGGAAAGGCGATAAGGATTATATGTGCACTGGTTAGTTCATGGGAATGAAGTCCACTGTATTTTTAATCACTCATATTTTATATTTAAAATATGAAGTATATTTCATATTTGTTAAAAATTTTAATATTGATTTTTACCCCACTTAAGCCCACTTATTTTACTCTCTAAGTACTTTTAGTGAGATTATCTTTTTTCTTATAAGAAATTACTTTGATGATGATATAAAAATTAAGAAAACTTGTTTAAGGCTTTATCTTTCTACTTATGTGAATTTTATTGTAAAGACTTAAAACATCCCCCCAAAAGCAGAAAGTTGTACAACACATCTTCATATAACCAAAAACCAGATTTTTAAATTGCCAGGATTTTACCACATTTAACCAATAGAAGTGCTTTACTTCTTTGTTGATTTTTCTTTGATAAAGAATCAAAAGGCAAGTCCCCTACCCTATAGCCATAACTACTTGGGTTTTCATCTTCAAAAGTATGAGTATTCTCTTACATAGTCACAAAGATATCATACTTCATAATGACATTAATGCCTAAGGACATTAATACTTGTTCTCTTCTTCTGGTTTTAAATATATAAGCGGTCTTCAAAGTAAAAGTAAATTTTTGTATGTTGGACTTTCTTCTGCAATTACATTGAATCAAGTTGCAGGCTTAAAAGATTATACTCATCTAAATGAAAATAAGTATTTATGGCCCTAAAAATATATAAAATATTCATGGTAGAACCAAATACTAGTTTATAGAACACAGGGTTTAATAAATCATCAGCCATTTAAAAAATGTGTATGGAATCCAACACATCATAAAAATATTAGAATGCAAAATATTTTAGTGATAACTTGGGGTATGATGCCTTTGATTAATATGATTCACAGACAAAGATTTAAGTCATGCTTATCTTCACTTTGTTTAGTAGCCTATTGATCTGATTTTTTAGAAAAAAATCAATTATCTACTTAACAGTCCTACTGGAAATTGTGACTTCTGAAAGCATTGGTTTTGGCCACCTAATTATTTTAAGTTCATGAATACACTTACTAAACCATGTAAAATCATCACAAGGGCATTTGGGCAAAACCTGCATTAAGAGAGCATTTCTAATGATGTTTTCTGAAACAGGCAGGGTTAGGTCAGGGAAACCAAAGATATTGTATATTTTCCATTAATGAAGGATTTTAACACAAGAAATTAAAGAGTTGTACAACCATTAGAAGCTATGTGAGAGCAAAGGATGGGGAAGCCTGTGCTGAGGATATCAACTTCTAGAAGCAATGTGCAGCTCTCAAGAACATTCCCCTGAGCAGCTGGAATCACAAGAACCTCATAGGGAATCTTTGAAGCAACTCATGTAGAAGCTACTTTGAATACTGTAAACCATCACTGAGTACGTGATGCTCTAGGAACACAGCCTAGGCAGTCAAAGTAAGTGATTGATGGTAACATTCTGGAAAGCTGCTGTGAACTTAAAGTCTGCCATATGCCCATGTCTCTACCTTCTTGCCTCCAGAGAATAATGGCTCCCTCTGCCCTTTTTTTCTTTAGTCTTCCAGTCTCACATGAGGGTATCTCACTGGTGTATTCTAACTTAGCACTATATGGGGAGGGAAATTGTAGAAATGTAGTTCTTGCCCATTCTTCTAAGAAGGAGTGGTAGTGATGGTGGATTGACAATGCATAATACATACACACAGGCCTTTGGTTAAGGAGTTTGTGGTTTTTCTTCTACTTTGGTTTATCTTATTGAATATGCATTCCTTCTGAAAACTTCTTGGGTGAATAAATGATAGAAAATAAACCAGACATGGGGATAAAATTTTTCCTTGATTCCTAAAAATCAACTGATTTTTAAAAATCCAGTTGACATAAGATGGCATAAAATAGCATTGAACTTATGAGATATAGGCTCTAGCCTGGCTTTGTCACTTAGAGTCATCCATGTGACCTTAAGTTCGTCACTTAACCTAAGATTTGATACGTTCATCTATTAATTGAGGATAGTCAGATCTCTCTGCTATCACCTGTTACCATGGGTTGCTTGAGGAATAACACAAGCAGTATGTGTTTATACTGTGTCACACAGGTGTCAGAGAAATGAATGATTGATTTCCTTTCCAGTGTTGCAAGGTACAGCGATGTACACGTATAGGAAATCCTCAGGAAATCAACAATCAATCAAATTGTCCAAAACAGTTTCCAGCCTTCAAAAGGTTTCTCTCCCCAGCCTCTGGAACGCAGGCTTCTGATTATTTTTAAAACCACTCATTTAAATCATGGATGTAAAAGAAACAAGAGTGTCAGGATACTATCTTTTTTCTCCCTTTTGGTTTATCCTAAAAAAAAGAAAAATGAGGAAAATGCCTGCCTGGTCTCAGGCTAAGCATGGAGTGTTATTTATTACTAATTTTATTATTCACTGAGTAAATATACAGAGCAATACTCAGAAAATCTAGGATTACATATGGGAATGACCTTCAGTACCTACCCTATAAGTCCTCTATGACGCGATGTGCCAAGTCGTCTGCCTGGGGACGACCTTTCAGGGAGGCATCCGTACTGCCATACTTCCTGAAGTGATGTCATCATCTTCCGGAGTCCCCCTTTTTCAAGGTCCTGGGGAACTGCCCAGAGAAGCAGGCGGGCTCTTCTTTCTCTCACTTCTGATTTCTAATTCTTGAGTCACAGAGAAATTTCTTCCTCGAGTTTCCTGTTACCCAGAAAGGTGTTTCTAATCAAATAATTTTAGAATTGTAAGGTTTTGTAAAGGAAAATTATTTCTAACAATTTCTTCTTTGTGCCATGTAAATAACTGCTTCAATCAAGTAAACACATATAAAAAATGAAAAATCTCTTTGGGGCCATAGGAGTAAGGAAGGGAAAAATACAATATAACATCTTGGTAAAGTTTTCTACTATGTCTCTTGGAGGAGAAATTATGAGAGTGGGAGTTTCAGTCAAAAGGTGGTACAGAGAGGATCAAAATAAAGATGGAAAAAGTTATCACATGATAGAAGCATCAACACATGTAGGTAAATCAAAAAAGAGGACAAAGGAGAGGAAGGAATCAGGATGAGAATATGATTGGCGTAGTATGGATGTGCTAAGATTTGTTTTCTTTCTCTCAGAAAACATAACTAGAAAATACATATTCCCATGAATATTTCATTGAGTAAATAAATGCACAACCATTTTTTTAAACCATGGTTTATTTTCTATTTAGTGTATATGGAGAAATGACAATCCACTGTGGTCTTATGTGTGAGAAAGATTCTGAGTGTGCAGGCCAGGGCACATATTCTGGTTGCCTTCATGCTGTCACCAAATGCCCTTCATGGGAACTGGCGATTCTCAAATCTTTGATCTTGTTTCAGCTTTTGAGGGCACAAAGACAAGGCACTTCTTAAATAATGCAGCTAATGCAATCTCCTAGACAAATGGCAAATTAATCAGTCTCTAAATCCTTGTTTTTTGAAGACTTGTGCATTTTTAAAGAAGACAGAGTAATTGTTTAGTGACTTGGTGCCATTGATTTTCATTATGGATGGTGTTGGCTGGGTCTATGTCAGGTTATCAGGGAGAGATAGCCTTTGCATAGCTAACTAAAATGGGGGGAAAGGCACTTCTTATTTCATATTCACAAGAAGAAACTCTAATCCTTGAAGAAGTTTTGTATGACCTTCCTTTAGAAACTACTTTTTCCCATTGCATGATTTTCAGGAAATGACAAAAATCTTTCGGCACAGATATCAACAGGATGTCTTGCCTTCATTGGAGCAAAAAATTCCTCACCTGCGACAATTTTAAAAGAAAGACGAGTTTAAAACAATATGAACAAGATGATTTAAAACATTCTATTGAAATCCATAGTGAATTTCATGGCTGTGATTGAACATGTTTAGAATAGAACACTCAAATCAAATGAACACTATTTGCTTCAGCTAATGGATAGAGCAGAAGTTTTGTGTTTTCAGAAGTTCCATTTAAGTTAGGTTTTCTGCTATTTTATGAAGGTGTAACCAAAAATTTTATCTGTTGTTGCTAAATTGGTTACGGTTTAAATGCCTCCTGTTAGTCCCAAGGTAGCTATCCCTTATGATATTTTCTAGATGGGATTCTCACACTTTGACTTGGACATGAAATTGTTTAAAATTTATAACCAAATTTCTCTCATCCTTCTCCATTTTGCTGAAAGGTTGGTTAAACTTTATTCACTGTTGATTCATTTTTTTTCTTTTAAATGTAACCAACCTTACATATTTATTCCCCAGCCCTTAATTTATTTAGTGTGTGTAGACTTAGGCATCAAAGTTTCTGGAAATGAAGAGTTTTCATAGACTTCAGTCTTTTTTTGAAATAAAATCTGTAATTTTTTTACTTCACAATTGCTGCTGCTTCCCCCCCCCGCAAAATCACTCAGTTGTCATATTGTGATGACTCATTGAATTATTTCAGAGAAAAAGTGTGACTCTAAAAGGATTTTTGCCTTGATTTTTTTATATATATATACCATAACAATTCCCTCTTTTAATGATAAGTAAATGATTTGAGTCAGTGAGCTGTTACATAGCTCAGTAAAAAGAAAGGAGCTGTGCTTTACTGGAATGAGGTGTCTATGAGATTTGGCCTTTCCAATCTATGTGATAATTTCCTTCTAATATAGTAATCGGTAGCTGTTAAATAAACATATCAATTAAACACATATTAAACTCACTCTCAAATAATGGCAAGGGAATCTTATTAGATGGGATGTTATAATATTGCAGAAAAATGGACAGGTAATTTAAGAGTCTGCAAAGATTTTTGATTCATTGACCAAATATACCTTAAGAGTTTAATTAAGACCTATTTAGAAGACAGTTAACCATATTTAATGTTTTTTGTGTGGTCCACATCATAATAATAACAGTTCCAAAGTATCAAATAATTGTGTCATTTTCATCAGGTCAGGGAAGATGGGGGTTAATATTATCTTGGCTATCCATTTGAATGTTGCTATCCAGAGAGAAAAGTAAACATTGAGATTTCTATCTGAAATGTCTGTTCTCCAGTATGTTCTAAGCAGTACCAAATTTTCATGATAGAGGATGACTTTTTTTTTTCTTCGTCCTTTGATCAATTACCATTTCAGGGAAGCTCTCAACTAAACTCAGGCAGACATTTTCAGGAAATGGGGAAAGTAGACTCTAATTTCATTTGCTTCCAAGTTATTTTGTGTATTCACAATATACTCTTAGGTTAATGTTGTAACTCCTTTTGTCACCTTTGTTGCAGATTTTTGTCTTGCATCACATGGAAAATAATTCATAAGGATCCTCAGAAATCAATATAATGGTTATGATATCAAATACTTCATGACACAATTCCTGTGTTCTTTATTTTTGATAACAGACTACAATCTACTGTATTACCTGTGTGAGAGAGAGGGAGGAATGGAGACAGAGGGGAAAAGAAAGAAGAAAAGAGGAAAGTAATAGAACAAAGAGAAATTTGGGAGAACCCACTTTGCATTTCTACTGCTTAGCAATTGCAAGCATAATTAGAAGATAATTGAATTAATTAAGAATGATTTGACAATCTTAAAACCACACTGAGGGACACCTGACTGGCTCAGTCAGTGGAGCATGTGACTTGATCTCAGGGCAGTGATTTCGAGCCACATGTTGGGTGTAGAGCTTACTTAACAAAAACAAAACAAAACAAAACACTGATAAGGTTGCAGTATTTTGCTATGTGGATGACTATCTCCAAGGTTCATTTGAATTTGGAATTCAACTAATAGACAAGATGCAGGAGACAGTTCTCTCTACCCTGTTGCTGAATATGTTCTATTTTATTGAGAATACAAGAATGAGAATATGTACTGAAAGTATTAGTACTTATCACTTCACTTCCACAATAGATATTTCTCTTTTTTAAACGATACATCTATATAGAAAATGGTAGTATAAATTGAATATTGGTGATTGATGATATACATTACTTACTGATGATTTATTGGTATAAAATTTAGAATATATGTGTACATATATGCATATGTTCTATGTGTGTATTATAAATATATTTAGAGGTCTTGGTTATATGGCAAAAATGGCATTAGGTAGGGTATCTCAGAGGTCTTATATGAAGCAGAAACCAAAAGCATGTGTGTTTCTGTCTTTCTGTACATGAGAAAAAAAATACTGAGGTACCTTTGTTAAAAATCAAGGCCTAGACATCAGGAGGGAAGGCCAGGAAGTAAGCATGTTTAAAAAGCCATAAAAGGTATCAAACTAGGGTAGAAACCCTGAAGCTGAGGTGTAAAGGATGAGTTTAGGACCAAAAAATGTTAAAATAATTAAAACAATTATCTGGTTACATTGTAGATGGTAGTTTTTTATAAGTTGTGAAGACCCCAGGACAGGAAGAGTCTGATTTTTCAGGGCCAGAGACCAATTGGAGAGATGGGACTAGAGAAAAAGAGAAGGTGGATATCTGGGTATTCTGAGGTCTAGTAAAACTTCTGGGAGAAACAGATTCCTGTGGATTTGAAACAAACCACAAGATAGAAATACATAGAACAGACTCAGGAAAAGACTACTAGCATGTGTAGAATTGTCCACTGCCACAGTGCTAAAATGACAGCAGGCTTAATGGATATGGAACACAACACAGAAAAGCTCTCTATAACAAATAAATCTCGACATTCATGCTTAGAATTTCAAAAGCATAGAATAAATTTTTGGAGGAGGAGGACATCTTTTCTGCTTTATATTTTTATTTGGCATGCTTTGCACAGTTCCTGGCACATATTAGATACTGCAAAAGACTTGTTGATTTAAAGTACATTAAGCTACTGGTAGTTCCTAGAGAACTGCTAACAGATACATGCTGAAATTTTAGAGTGAAAGTCAGTGTACTGTATTCTTTGTAATAAGCTCAGCATAGCAACATTGTCAAAGTAATCCTCCTAAAAACTCTTGTTTTTTAATTATTATCTTAATATCTTTTTGGATTGCCTAAATACTTTTTGTACGTGATCAATGGTAAAAAGCCATAATATTATAGGCTATAGAACATCTTTTGTGATTATATAGGTGCTATTTTATAGTATAGTTATAATGGATTTATTTTCATGAGAACCTGCAAATACAAAAATGCCATGTAACAAAAAGAAAACAATTGCTTATGCTCTCTCTTGAGAACCAGAGTTGTTTGTACCAGCTATAAGGTAATATCTCTCTTCCCTTTAGGTATACCCTAAATAGGAGGTCCTGCCCAAAGATGTATTTGTAGGATAACTTTATTTTAACTATGACCTTAAGCTTGTTTAATTTTTATTCATCATTATTTCTATCATATTTTGAGATTAAAATATTAAATTATCATAATAGTCCATGAATTAATATATCTTAAATATAGTTTTATTTAGATATCAGTGAGTTTTCATAAGGAATATCTATGCTAAGCAGTTCTGGGCAGTACCGCTATTTTCTCACAAACAAATTTCTTAAGGGGGAATCATGGTCTCGCACTGTGAGAAGACAAGGTATAATCACCTGTTATCTTACAGGAAACAGTGGAGTTGTTAGAACACATGCCAAACATATAGTCTTATTCTTAAATAGCAGGATTGAAGTATGATTTTTTGGAGAAAGAGTTCCAGCAATATAGGACAAGATTATCTCCTGCAAAATCATGTACAATTTCAAAAACAAGAGATTAGGGTGATGACAACCTTTTGTCGAATACTGAAAGCGATCTGTGTCAGAGTTTCATTGTTATTTCTGATTGTTGTTTCCTTCTGTTTTATTTAAGAATTGAGTTACCAGATAAATCACTAAGTCAAGAGTTAATCTAAAATTAGGATCACTCTTTTTTCATGCCATCCAAAATCCCTCCCTCTGAACCCTAATAACTGTGCCTAGTTTATAAAATAAAGTGGCTAAGAAAGAACTTGTTGAAAAAAAAATTCGAAGTAGGCCTAAAATAATAAATATAGATGATGTTAAGCTTCTTCATGATCTTGTTATTTTGGCATAATAGATAACTGCTCTCTTTTTTTCCCCAAGTTTATCTTACAATAAAACCAAAAATGCAGACACAAACACCTATTTTCATATGATAAAAGAGTATTTGGGATATTTCAGTGCTTCTTGTAAACAAACACTAATTTGTAATAACCATTATGATGTGGTTAATCCAACAGGCTAATGAACTCATAGAAGATACATTTTTACTCCTGATATTACTATGGATGCCACGTGATACACCACTCAAACAATCTTCCTGTTCCTCTCTATCGGTCAGGGTATAGGAAGTGCAGACATGTTCTTGTGGTTCAGTTGCATCCAGTTTGACCCATTAACAGAAAGTTCTTTCAATTCAGGTTTGAGGAAAGAGTATAATTTCTAACCACAGAATGTCTGTGGACTGGGAAAAAATGTGTCTTAAAGTCAGTAGAGATGTTAAAAGGCAAGGAAATCTTTGGAGTGTCCAGCAGCATCTCTAGGCAGAAACTGAATAGGATGAAACCAAGTTATGTTGAATTCAGGAAGTGTGGGCTTTCTCTGATGAACTTTTAACTCCCTGCTCTGTAGTTATATTGCATGGCCTCAGAGACTTTCAGTTTGGTTTCTTTTTTTAAATTTCTTTAGACTCAAATGTCCTTCCTCCTCCTTCACCTTTATTTCCCAGCAGAAGATTCAAATACATAGAGGTGAGCAAGTCTGGGAAGCATTGCAGAATTTGTGTTACTATTTTAGCAGGAACAGCTATTCTATAAGACTATAATAAAAATAACCAGAATTTGTATTCTTCTGAGACTCCCGTTGGATACTTTCCACCTCTGCTCTAATAAAAGAAGCCCACTGTAATTGTCTCTTCCTTGGTTATCAAGGGAACTTCCCTTTGGCTTCTGTAATTATTATTGCAATTATATTTTGATCCTACCTACACTTAATGCTGAATCCATCCTTCCTTTAAGGCTCTTAAAGTTTAGTTTGCAATACTGGACATGCCTAAACATGACTCAAATTCAACAAGAAGTGGAACCAATATTATGGAACCTAATAGTTCTTACAGTAGAGCTGTATCCTTGTTCAGAGAAAATGGCACAGTGTTTTTGAGACAAAAATTAAAAGTTTTTTTTTTTTAACTATGTGTATGAAATTTGTAATCATCACCTTTAACCAGAGAGTTTCAATTTTTTAAAGATGGGAAAGGTTGTGTTTCTCTCCACTTCTTTACCATCCCCCACTCACTTTACATCCCAGGTGGAAGTCACCTCACCTTTACTTCGTGTCTCAACTTTACCTGGACAAAGTACTGTCATCATATTTATTTAAATACCTATGTATCTTCATTTAATTACAAGTCCCTCAAATGTGAGGAGACATATTCTCCTGACCTAATGTCTGACAAATAGTGGCTATTCAGTAATGTTTGCTTAAAAGAATGGAGTAGGAGGGCAAGAATATCATTGTAATTTTTAAAATGAAAGTTACTTAATTTTTTATTCTTCTGTTTATATTTGTTTCTTTGAGGCCTTAATAAAATATTTTGTTAACGTCTTTGTATCATAGGTACAGAGACACCAGAAATTTATTTTTAGCCAAATATTCTCTAACCTTTATCCAATGACCCAAGAGGCTCACACACTTTTAGGATCTTGGCATACTGATAGTTTTATTTCTTGGTTTCTTGGAATTTTCTTTCCTTCTTTGTTTCCTTTTCTTCTTTCTTTGTCCCTTTTCACTTTGTGTCTATTTTTGGATTTATGTACAAATGTATTTTTATGTTGTTATTTCTTCATTGAAGTGTAGTTGACAAAATTATATTTGGAGTGCACAATGTGATGATTTGATGTATGTGTACATTTGTGAAAGGATTCTATCCACTGAATTCTTTTAACACATCCATCGTCTTCTTGCTTGCTTATTTACTGATATATTGGTCAGAAGATTTCAGTTCTACTCTCTTAGCAAATTTCAATTACACAATGCAGTGTTATTAACTATAGTCACCATGTTATACATTAGCTTCTCAGATCTTATTCATCTTATAACTGAAAATTTGAACCCTTTTACCAACCTGTCCCTTTTTTCCCCAGCCCTGGCAACCATATTTCTATTCTCTATTTCTTTGAGGTGTTTTTTTTGTTTCTGTTTTGTTTTTTTTTTGTCTGGTTTTGTTTTGTTTTGTTTTTTTTTAAATCCCACATTTAAGTGATACCATGCAGTATTTCTCTTTCTCTCTCTGGCCTGTTTCACTTAACATAATGACCTCACGCTCATCCATGTTGTCACATATGGCAGAATTTCCAACTTTTAAAAGCTGAATAATACTCCATTGTGTATATATACACCACATTTTCTGTATCCATTCATCTGTCAACAGACATTTAGGTTGTATTTTTGTTTCTCCCCAAGGAGTAGTGCTGATACTTAAAATAATATTTAAGAATGTATAGAAGGATTTCTGGTTGTCATATCTGGAAATGTTGCTAGGATTCAGAACCCAAAGTCCCAGGCCATCATACACACCCTGTACTACATGTAACTTTCTTACACAATGAAGAATTCCACTCCCTAAAATGTCAACAGTACTCCCACTGAAAAATTCTACAAAGTCTTAAAATGGAAATCAACATTTCTTGAATAATTTAATAATCTTGAATTGATTGTACAAGTCATTGTATTTGAACTATAAAGGGGGAAGACTGGGAGAGAGGCACAATAGCTTAATAAAGTGCTACTTCTTTTTGTCTGGGAGATTAAAATCCATTTAGAAGGATATAGAGAATAAGGTGGCTGGAAATATTAAAATTAGTATGTTGAGACAGCTTACCATTACTTAATTCTGCCTAGCTCACTCTACATTATAACTTGCCCTATTCAATGACTCGATGTAGGTGATGGGTGACAAATTGGCATAGCAAGAATTACGGGGTTTTGAGGAACATCAATGGACCACTTAGATTATAGAAGCTATGCTGACATTATGGGAGAATGTTCACTTCTGTATAGCTCTGCTGATCACACAGAAGAGTACTCTCAGTGATATTAGGCTCTCTGTTGTTAGCATTGGACAATACAAAAATAGGGAAAAGTCTAGCATAATTTCTTGGATTATCAATTTTACTGAACAACAATTTTTTAAAAAATTTTATGTTAAAATAAACATGTATATTGCTACTAATTAGATTATAAAATTCAGATGACTTTTAAACATAAGGCAGATAACTATGGAGACTTTTACTTCCTGTAAGTGGATGTTTTAAGTTATATTCTTAGACTCAGGGTTGTATATGTTCATTTTTCTCTTTCATAGCAGACACTTAGTGAAAAATTTTAAGAACATTAGAGTTAGCTGATGGCCTTCTAATCAGTTCTTTGCCAAAAGTAAGTCTATAACCAAGATCAGAGAATGGTAGGAGCACCAATGAGCCCTTTTAATATTTGTCAACACAATTCTCAGCTCTTCCATTATGTAGAATTGCTATGTTCACCAAGGAAGTGTTGACAAATGAGTTAGAAGAAGAGAAGAGATTGAACTATCTCTCTGAGATTTGTAGGCCCTCCCTGATGAATCAGGGGAGCTTTTAAACAGACACTAATCTTGCTCCCCAAAATCACTTTTTGAAAGGGAATAGGCTTTCTTGTGGGTACAGAAGCTCAAACTCTTGAAAATAGGTGCTGCAATTCAAGAGCCTCTAAGTGCTGAAACTATAAGTAACTCAGGGAAAGAGGAACACTGAGAAGCTCCTGGACATATTGATGAGACAACGCAAAACTTAGTTGTCTCTACCTGTGTGTTGCTTCGGTGATCTTGGTAAACTATAAATGAATTTGCAAATGAATACTTAATGACTTCTGATGGAAATTTTTGAATGAAACTGACAGCTACTCAAGTAGGAACAATGAGTCCAGCACCAAAAGTAATTACCTACTAAGATTTATTTTTCTTAAATGCTATGATAATTTGCTTACAGAGAGTGAGAAGGCATCAAAGATTTATAGGAAGGAGTGCTCTGCTAGTTTTTCTTTTCTTGAATAATTTTACATTGCTATTACTATGGATTTGCCTCAGTTTTGTTATCTCTAGAATGAACATAACACTCTCCTCCCCAACAAGGTTTTGTGAGAAATAAATGAAAGTAGTAAGTACCCAGCATAGTGTAGTCACAAAGTACCTACACAGTAACCATGAACTGTTATTAAACAAGGACATTTTGCAACCCTATCTCCCTTTGCTATACTGTAGGAACATGGTCTGCCTATTTCTATTGTTAGTTCTGCTTCTGCTTGTCAGGAGTCCCATATTTATCCCTTCCCTGCACCTCAAGCAAGTAGAAGTTGTTTATTAAAATTATTTAAATTAGAATTTCTGCAAGATGATGCTGCATTGTGTAATTTAATGTTTTTGTTTTCTCTGTATACTTGTTTGTGCTTTGGATTTTTAATACAAAATATACCATTGAACAGATATTTTTCAATTAACCCTTATGATTTAGGCACTATAGTAGTCACAGGAAAGGCTAGATGATTTGAAGGAAAAGGATATAGGACTGAGCTAAAAGGGCATGTCTAAGTAATATAGTAACTATAAGAAATATGCCTACAATATTTGGGAGCAAAGAATAGTAGCACGTATCTCAGCTTACATGTCTATACAGAATAAGAAGAGGACGCTTGTAGAGAGGTTGCTTGGCGAAGCTACATCTTTTTTTAAAACGTTTTTATTTAAGTTCCAGTTAGATAACAAAGTGTAATACTGGTTTCAAATGTGCAATGTAGTGATTCAGCACTTCATTCAACACCTAGTGCTCATCACATGTGCACTCCTTAATCCCCATCACCTGTTTCACCCATCTCCCCTACCTCCCTTCTGGTAACCTTCAGTTTGTTCTTAATAGTGAAAAACTTGTTTCTTGGTTTGCCTATGTCTCTCTTTTTCTGTCACTTTGCTTGTATGTTTTGTCTTTAATTTCCACATATGAGTGAAATCATAAGGTATTTGTCTTTCTCTGATGGACTTCTTTCACTTAGCATAATACTCTGTATCTCCACCCTGTCATTGCAGATGGCAAGATTTCATTCCTTTTTTATGGCTGAGTAATGTTCCTGTGTGTGTGTGTGTGTGTGTACACACCACATCTTCCTTATTCATTCTTCAGCCGATGAACACTTGGGCTGTTTCCATAATTTGGCTATTGCAGATAATGCTGCTAGAAAATTTGAGTGCATGTATCCCTTTGAATTAATATTTTCATATTCTTTGAATAAATACCTAGTATTGCAATTGCTGGTTCACAGGGTAGCTCTATTTTTAACTTTTTGAGGAACTTCCATACTGTTCTGGAGTGGCTACAGTGCAGTTCACATTTCTATCAAGAGTGCACATCCTCACCAATGACAGGGGAAATGGCATCTTAAACAGTAAAAAGGATTTAGCTTGGCAGGAAGGAAACTACTTGATTTGGGGCTGTTCTCCTGTTGTTATTTGGTATTTCATTATTGCCACATCCAACTATTCCTTTCTCATTGCATACTCTCACATCAACAAATAGGTTTTCTGCTTTACTATGTGCTTGTATGTGTGTAACTTCTATTAAAAGGTATCTAATTGGGGGCACCTGGGTGGCTCAGTGGGTTAAAGCCTCTGCCTTTGGCTCAGGTCATGATCCCAGGGTCCTGGGATCGAGCCCCGCGTCGGGCTGTCTGCTCCGTGGAGAGCCTGCTTCCTCCTCTCTCTCTGCCTACCTCTCTGTCTACTTGTGATCTCTCTCTGTCAAATAAATAAATAAAAATGTTTAAAAAAAAAAGGTATCTAATTGAACTATGACACATTATCCTGCTAGACCTAGAAAATGAAGCAGCGTATGTAATCCTGTCAACCATTGGGAGTAAAGATAGGTCCCCCAAATCTGAAGTAGAAAATTTGATAGGGAGATTAAATTTTCAAATGATGTAAAGTAGATAGAGAGTAGAGGAAGTAGAAAGTAGATGGAAAATAGAGAAAAATGTTTGACATTTGTAGGTCTTGTCCGTGAGAGGCATTGTGTTGTTTTTTGGTTTTGTTTTTGTGGCTGATACAATTCTAACCCCTTTTTCTATATCTGGAGGGTCCACCAACTTGTGAGTTTTTCCAGATGGCAGAGCCTAGTTCCTATTATAAACAATGAAAATGACAAATGTTTGCTTCGCTTCCTTTGCAACCAATACATGGATATATGACCTAGACTTCACCCATAAGATACACTATCCCAAAGTTCAAATAAGAATGGTGAAAGTAAGGGCACAGGTGCTCTCAGAATCCATTCTGAGAGCAGGGGGCAGTATCTGGAGAAGCAAGATGAAGTTGGGTGATGTCAATGGGAAAACAGCAACATGTCATGTTCAGCAGCAGAGCCTGAACTTAGTAGAGATGTGGCCCTGGCTGCTAATGAGGCTTCCTTAAATTCCTGCCCGTGTCTCTAGTTCTACTTGGCAGCCTTCCTGGCAATTCTGTGGACTTCCTAAAATTCTCTCAATCAATGTATTTTATGCATCAATTATAGAAGAGTAGTTTCTGCTCCTTGAAAATAAAAACTGAAAAGTTTTAAAATAAGGAGGTTTTGAAAAGTTGTTACTAGCACGTTGTCTTCCACGTGTAAGTATGCCAAGTATGGGAAAGCAGTGCCCCTGACAAGTTCTGCAAACTTGAGCCAGTGATTTATGACTGCCTGGCTGTGTAAGTAAACTCTTTCCAGACTCAATTCTCTGAATTCATATCTAGGCTGCTAACATTAGCTTTTAGTAGATATTTTTAAATGTTCTGTTTACAAAATTTGTCCTAAAGAGGACCCAAGGAAAGTAATTTATAAACGTATTAGATCTATTAAAAGTTGACTCACACCAGTCTTTACAATGGGAGCAATGGGAATGAGAACAGATGCCAGAGTGACTAACTACCATGGTTAATATGTACTGAATGTCTATTTCTGAAGTACTACACAAAATGAATTGCATGAATTAATCTCATGTTATACCTACTCAATCCTAGGATGAAAGAACTACTATGTTTTATATGTAATGAAACTGATAACTGAACACTAAAAAAATACACCTAAGCCATGTAGATGTCAAGTGGAAGAGCCAAGATTTAAATTAAGGGCTGTCTGTCTTTAGAACCTGAACTCCTGGCCTGTGTACTCACTGGGAAGTATTATACTTTTCTGTCATTTTTATACTCCAAAAAGATAATTTTTTTAATATTTTTACTTTTATTTATTTGACAGACAGAGATCACAAGTAGGCAGACAGGCAGGCAGAGAGAGAGGAGGAAGCAGGCTCCCTGCTGAGCAGAGAGCCTGATGCGGGGCTCGATCCCAGGACCCTGGGATCATGACCTGAGCCGAAGGCAGAGGCTTTAACCCACTGAGCCACCCAGGCACCCCAAAAAAGATAATTTTTCTAGTCAATTATACTTAAAGAAAGAAAAGAAAAAAATTCAACAATAACAAAAAAACACAACTTCATATGCACACACACACTCTTCTTTGACAGGCAAGCTCAGAAGGATGTGTTTGTTTAAGAAAATAGCCTATACTAATAGAAACATTTTTTGCTTTTATCTAAGGATAGTACATCATGCTCATAATTTTTACTCTTTTTATTTCATTAGTAGAAAGGAAATGAGTTTCAATTTTTTTTCTTTTTCTAATAGTATTGAAATATAATTCACATATACATGGTGCTAGTTTAAGGTGCACAATGTGATGATTTGATACATGAATATATTGTAAAATATTATCACAATAATGTTAAGTTAACACATCCTTCATCTCACTTAATTACTATTTTGTTTTTGTTACAGTGAGAACATTAAGGCTCTATTGTCATAGCAACTTTCCAACATACAGTACAATATTAATTATAGTCATCAGGCTGTACATTAGATCCCCAGAACTTATTCATTCTAAAAATGAAAATTTTTACCTTTTGATGAACCTCTCCCCATTTCCCCCACTTCTCAGTCCCTGGCAATCACCATTCTACTCAGTTTCTTTTTTCTTATTTCTTTTTCTTTCTTTTTTTTAAAAATTAACACATGGTGTATTATTTGCTTCAGGGGTTCATGTCTGTGAATCATCAATCTTACATACTTCACAGCACTCACCATAACACATATCCTCCCCAATGTCCATAACCCAGGCACCTATCCCTCACCCCTCCCCCTTCAGCAATCCTCAGTTTGTTTCCTGATATTAAGGGTCTCTTACAGTTTGTCTCCCACCCCAGTTCTATCCTGTTTCATTTTTTTCCCTCCCTTCCCCCTATGACCCCCCCACATCTCTCAAATTCCTCATATCAGAGAGATCATATGATAATTATCTTTCTCTGATTGGCTTATTTCGTTTAGCATAACACCCTTTAGTTCCACCCATGTCCTTGCAAATGACAAGATTTTGGTTTTTTGATGGTTGCATAGAATTCCATTGTATACATATACCACCTCTTCTTTATCCATTTATATGTTTATGGACATCTAGGTTCTTTCCATAGTTTGGCTATTGTGGTCATTGCTGCTATAAACATTTGGGTGCACATGCCCCTTCGGATCACTACATTTGTATCTCTAGGGTAAATACCCGGTAGTGCAATTGCTGGGTCATAGGGTAGCTCTACTTTCAAATTTTTGAGGAACATTCATGCTGTTTTCCAGAGTGGTTGCACCAGCTTGCATTCCCACCAACAGTGTAGGAGGGTTTCCCTTTCTCCCCATCCTCACCAGCACCTGTCATTTCCTGACTTGTTAATTTTAGCCATTCTGACTGGTGTGAGGTGGTATCTCATTGTGGTTTTGATTTGTATTTCCCTGATGCCAAGTGATGTGGAGCACTTTTTCATGTGTCTGTTGGCTATCTGGATGTCTTCTTTGCAGAAATGTCTGTTCATGTCCTCTGCCCATTTCTTAATTGGATTATTTGTTCTTTGGGTGTTGAGTTTAATAAGTTCTTTATAAATTTTGGATACTAGCCCTTTATCTGATATGTCGTTTGCAAATATTTTCTCCCATTCTGTCAGTTGTCTTTTGGTTTTGTTGACTGTTTCCTTTGCTGTGCAAAAGCTTTTGATCTTGATGAAGACCCAGTAGTTCATTTTCGCCCTTGTTTCCCTTGCCTTTGGCAATGTTTCTAGGAAGAAGTTGCTGCGGCTGAGGTCGAAGAGGTTGCTACCTGTGTTCTCCTCAAGGATTTTGATGGATTCCTGTCTCACATTGAGGTTTTTCATCCGTTTTGAGTCTATTTTTGTGTGTGGTGGACCATAAGAATGGTCCAGTTTCATTCTTCTACATGTGGCTGTCCAATTTTCCCAACACCATTTGTTGAAGAGACTGTCTTTTTTCCATTGGACATTCTTTCCTGGTTTGTTGAAGATTAGTTGACCATAGAGTTGAGGGTCCATTTCTGGGATCTCTATTTTGTTCCATTGATCTAGGTGTCTGTTTTTGTTCCAGTACCATACTGTCTTGACAATTACAGTTTTGTTTTTGTTTTTGTTTTTTTAAGATTTTATTTATTTATTTGACAGACAGGGATCACAAGTAGGCAGAGAGGCAGGCAGAGAGAAAGGAGGAAACAGGATCCCTGCTCAGCAGAGAGCCTGATGCAGGGCTCAGTCCCAGGACCCTGGATCATGACCTGAGCCGAAATCAGAGGCTTTAACCCACTGAGCCACCCTGGCACCCCTGATTACAGCTATGTAATAGAATTTGAAGTCTGGAATTGTGATGTCACCCACTTTGGTTTTCTTTTTCAATATTCCTCTGGCTATTTGGGTCTTTTCTGGTTCCATATAAATTTTAGGATGATTTGCTCCATTTCTTTGAAAAAAATTGTTGGTATTTTGATAGGGATTGAATTTAGTGTGTAGATTGCTTTAGGTAGCATAGACATTTTCACAATATTTGTTCTTCCAATCCATGAGCATGGAGCATTTTTTTCATTTCTTTGTGTCTTTCTCAATTTCTTTCATGAGTACTTTATAGTTTTCTGAGTACAGATCCTTTGTCTCTTTGGTTAGGTTTATTCCTAGGTATCTTATGGTATTGGGTGCATTTGTAAATGGGATCAACTCCTTAATTTCTCTTTCTTCTGTCTTGTTTTTGGTGTATAGAAATGCAACAGATTTCTGTGCATTGGTTTTATATCCTGACACTTTACTGAATTCCTGTATGAGTTCTAGCAGTTTTGGAGTGGAGTCTTTCGGGTTTTCCACATGAAGTATCATATCATCTGCAAAGAGTGAGAGTTTGACTTTTTCTTTGCCTATTCGGATGCCTTTAATTTCTTTTTGTTGTCTAATTGCTGAGGCTAGGACTTCAAGTACTATGTTGAATAGCAGTGGTGATAGTGGACATCCCTGCCATGTTTCTGACCTTAGGAGGAAAGTTCTCAGTTTTTCCCCATTGAGAATGATACTTGCTATGGGTTTTTCGTAGATGGCTTTGATGATATTGAGGTATGTATCCTCTATCCCTACACTGTGAAGAGTTTGGATCAAGAACTGGTGCTATACTTTGTCAAATGCTTTTTCAGCATCTGTTGAGAGTATCATATGGTTCTTGTTCTTTCTTTTATTAATGTATTGTATCACATTGTTTGAATTGCAGATGTTGAAGCAACCTCGCACCCCAGGAATAAATCCCAAGTGGTTGTGGTGAATAATCCTTTTAACGTACTGTTTGATCCTATTGGCTAGTATTTTGGTGAGAATTTTTGCATCTGTGTTCATCAAGGATACTGGTCTGTAATTCTCCTTTTTGATGGAGTCTTTGTCTGGTTTTGGAATCAAGGTAATGCTGGCCTCATACAATGAGTTTAGAAGTTTCCATTCCATTACTACACTTTGGAATAGTTTCAGGAGAATAGGTATTAATTCTTCCTTAAATGTTTGGTAGAATTCCCCTGGGAAGCCGTCTGGCCCTGGGCTCTTGTTTCTTGGGAGATTTTTGATGACTGCTTCAATGTTATTACTGGTTATGGGTCTGTTCAGGTTTTATATTTCTTCCTGGTTCAGTTTTGGTAGTTTATTATGTCTCTAGGAATGCATCCATTTCTTCCAGATTGTCAAATTTGCTGGCGTATAGTTGCTCACAATATGTTCTTATAATTGTTTGTATTTCTTTGGTGTTGGTTTTGATGCTCCTCTTTCATTCATGGTTTTATTAATTTGGATCCTTTTTCTTTTCTTTTTGATAAGTCTGGACAGAGGTTTATCTCTCTTATTAATTCTTTCAAAGAACCACCTCCTAGTTTTGTTGATTTGTTCTTCTGTTCTTTTGGTTTCTATTTCATTGATATCTGTTCTGATCTTTGTGATTTCTCTTCTCCTGCTGGGTTTAGGCTTTCTTTGCTGTTCTTTCTCCAGCTCCTTTAGGTGTAGGGTTAGGTTGTGTACTTGAGACCTTTTTTGTTTCTTGAGAAAAGCTTATATTGCTATATACTTTCCTCTCAGAACTGCCTTTGCTGTGTTCCAAAGATTTTGAACAGTTGTGTTTTCATTTTCATTTGTTTCAATTAATTTTTAAAAATTCTTCTTTAATTTTCTGGTTGACCCATTCATTCTTTAGTAGGATGCTTTTTAGCCTCCATGTATATGAGTTTTATCCAACTTAGAGAAAAACTTATATATATACAAAAATAAGGGTAAACATGATGAAGGGCTGGAATATGACTGTAAAGATGAAAATTTTAAAAGATTCTAAAAAAGGAATTGGGAAGATAAGAAGTTGGTTGAAAAAAGAAAAAAAAGAGGAATGAATGTAATCATGCTGGAGACTAGAACAAAGACTTGCACTAAGGCTAAATATAATGAAGGAATAGAATATGACTATAACAGTGAAAATTAAAAAAAGATTTTTAAAAAGGTGTTGACAAGATAAAATAATTTTAAAAGGTTAAAATAGGAAAGAAAGATTAAAAAAAGAATTAGAAAAAAATAAAAGTAAGAAAAAATAACTTTGAAAGACTAAATAATCACGGGGAAAGAGCCATGAATTCTATGTGTTGCATTCCCCTAGCTCTGGAGTTCCACAGTTCCCATTAATTGGTGAACTTGGTCTTGGCAGGATGTACTTGCTAATCTTCTGAGGTAGGGGCCTGTTGTAGTGATTCCCAAATGCCTTTGCCCGAGGCAGAATTGCACCACCCTTGCCAGAGGCCAAGCTAAGTAATCTGCTTGGTTTTGCTCCCAGTAGCTTTTGTTCCCTGAATGCTTTTGTACAGCTTTGGAGGAGGAGAATGAAAATGGCGGCCTCCCAATCCCCAGCCCCAGAGGAGCTGAGATCTCAGGTCCCCACTCCTCAGTGCCCCCTCAGAGAAAAGCAGTCAAATCACTCCTCTCTCCCTGGTCTCTGGCTGCACTCCATGGTCACCCGGCCTGTGACTGAGCATTTCTATCTCTGGTTCACAGACCCTATTGGAGTCTCCAAACCCAGCAGATTCCTGCAGGACACTCCCATGCTGCTCCTCCTGGAGAAGGAAGAAGAGGGTCTCCCCTGGAGCTGCCACTTGTGGTGCCCCTGCTTGAAGAGCAGTGGCCCGGCTATGCCTCAGATCACAGTTTAAGGTAAGCCTGAGCTGAGAGCCCACTCCTTGGCTCTGTCTCTGCAGCCGGTGTCCCCACTTGGATTCCGGGGAGCTCTGCCACACTCAGACACTCCTGGTCATTTTGTAATCCCGTGGGTCCTGAGACCACACTGTCCCTTCAAGGGCTCCAACCCCTGCTTAGCCTCTGGAGTGACATCCCTCAGTGGAGAGGACTTCTAAAAGTTCTGACTTTGTATTCCTCTGCTCTACCACTTGCCAGGAGCTGGCCCCTCACCATGTGGTCTCTCTTCCCATATATCACCTCAGATTCACTTCTCCACACATCCTACCTTCCAGAAAGTGGTTGCTTTTCTGTTCCTAGAATTGCTGCTCTTCTCTTTGAACTCCTGTTGAGTTTGTATGTGTTCAGAATGGTTTGATAACATCTAGCTGAATGCCTGGGACCTGATAATATTTAGGTCTCCTACTCCTCCACCATCTCGCTCCTCCCCCTACTTTGTTTCTTTGAATATCATGCTGCAGTGAACATGGGGATGCAGATATTATTTCAAATTAGTGTTTTTATTTCTTTCAGATAAATACTCAGAAGTAGATTTATTGGATCATATGGCAGATCTATTTTTTTAAATTTTTTGAGGACTCTTTATGTTGTTTTCTAGAGTGGCTGCACCAATTTACATTCCTACTAACAGTGTGCAAAAGTTCCCTTTTCTCCACATATTCACCAACATTAATTATCTCTTCTCTTTTTGATAATAGTCACTCCAACTGGTGTGAGGTGATATCTCATTGTGGTTAGGATTTTAATTTTCCTGATAAGTGGAATTATTGAGTTGAGCACCTTTTCATATGTTTGTTGGCCAACTGTATGTCTTCTTTGGGAAAATATTCAGTTTGTCTGCCTATTATTTAATTGGATTTTTTTTCTCCTGTTGAGGCATATGAGTTTATGTATTTTAGGTATTAACATCTTATTAGATACATGATTTGCAAATATTTTCTCCTATTTATTTGGTTGCCTTTTCATTTTATTGATGGTTTAGTTTGCTGTGCAGAGCTTTCAGTTTAGTGTAGACCTACTTTATTATTATTTTTTTTTAATTTTGTTGTTTTTACTTTTGGGGTCAAATCCAAAAAAACACTGTCAAGACCAATGTCAAGGATTTTATCCTCTATGTTTTCTTGTGGGAGTTTCATGACTTTGGGTATGAGATTTAGGTTTTTAATCTGCTCTGAGTTGAATATATATATATATATATATATATATATATATATATATATACACATGTATATATATATATATATATATATGGTATAAAATAAAGGTACAGTTTTATATGTGGCTGCCCAGTTTTCTTAACACCATTCATTGAAGAGACTATTCTTTCACCTTTGTACAATCTTGACTCATTTGTCATAAATTAATTGACTGTTTTGCATGGGTTTATTTCTGGGCTCTGTATTCTGTTCCATTGTTCTACATGTGTGTTTTTATGCTAGAACCATGGTGTTTTGATTACTAGTTCTGAAATATAGTTTGAAATCCAGAAGTTTGGTGCTGATTTTGTATCTTAAAACTTTCTTAAGTTTTCTTACTAGGTCTAAAGCTTCTTGGTGGAGCCTTTGGCATATTCTCTTTATGTAATTATGTCATCAGAAAATAGACAGTTTTACTTCACTGTAATAAACATATGACAGACCCACAGCTAATATCATACTCAAAGGTTGAAAGGTGAAAACCTTTCTTCTAAGATCAGGAACAAATCTAGGGTGTCTGTTTTCACTATTCCTACTCAACATAGTCCTGAAGTCATAGCCAGAGCAATTAAATATGCAAGAAAAGGCATTCAAATTGGAAAGAAAGAGCTGAAATTTTCGAAGCCAAAATCAACTATTCTCAATTCCAGTGTGCACAAATAATTCCTAATCACATTTTAAATAATTGGTCTGGCATATTTTCAGTGAAGTAGAATGAAAGCTTAAGTGGATATTCTTTTGAAAGTTTCTCTTTGCATAAAATAAATGGATTGATTGCTTAAACTTTGATTAATACTATCACTGTCATTTTGAGCTGCTCTAACAGAATACCACAGACTGGGTGGTTTATAATCAACAAATTTATTGATCACAGTTCTAGAAACTAGAAAGTCCAAGGTCAAGGCACCAGCACTGTCACCTTCTAATGTGGGCTGCCTTCCTGATTCATAGCTGGCAACTCTTCCTTATGTCCTCATGTGGTAGATGGGGCAAATGATTTCCCTGGAACCTTTTTTTGTAAGCCACTAATCCCATTCTTGACTATTCTGTCCTCATGCCTAATGCACCTCCCAAAGGCCTCACCTAATTATTACCATTACACTGGGCATTTGGATTTCAACATATGAATTTTTTTAAAAAGATTTTACTTCTTTATTTGACACAGAGAGAGAGATCACAAGTAGGCAGAGAGACAGGCAGAGAGAGAGGGGGAAGCAGGCTCCCTGATGAGCAGAGAGCCCAGTGCGGGGCTTGATCCCAGGACCCTGAGATCATGACCTGAGCCAAAGGCAGAGTCTTAACCCCTGAGCCACCCAGGTGCCCCTCAGCTTATGAATTTTGGCAGCAGATGGTATACAAATCCTCAGACCATAACAAATACTAATAATAACAAATACTAATAATATGTCATACTTTTTTTTTAATATGTCATACTTTTAAAAAATGTGTCTATGGTAATATATTATTCAAAGTGAGAAAGGGGAAGGGCCCATGGGTGGCTCAGTTGGTTAAACATCTGACTCTTAACTTCAGCTCAGGTTGGATTTCATGGTCATGAGTTCAAGCCTCATGTTGGGCTCCACGCTGGGTGTGGAACCTACTTAATTAAAAAAAAAATGGTGAGAGAAGGGAAAATGGGCTAAAGACATGCTTATATTTCTTCTCTATGAATTTGCTCTATTTAGATCTAGAAAATGAGTTTTCACCACTCAGGAAGATTCTAATCTAGTCCCTTCGTCAATTTATTGATTCATTCACAGGAAAGCATATAGTAATCGGATTTTATTTTAATGGTGAAAATTTAGGCAAAAAAAGAAATAGTGAAACATGCAGGGTAAGAGATGAAAGGTACTGTAACAGAAATATATGTTTTTAAGATGTGCAATACCATTTTAAGCCAGTGGTAATATACAGATAGTCAAAAAGTCTTGACTTTTTGATGAAATGAACTCTGTGACCTGCTGGTATTGGAGAACTATCAGGAACCAGTGAAATGGTAACTGAGAAAAATGTTACAATACAGATGGACTCTTAACACCAATTTCCATAAGGAGATACTAAAATATTAGGATTGAGTGACTTAAACAGATTCCCAAAGGAATATCAGTCTCTCAACATGAACATGCTTCTCTATGAAACACTTAAAAATATTAAAGTCTATAATAAATAAAATAATAACCCTCTGAAAGGATGTATCAGTGTAGCCCTAAGGTTAAAAACTTATTTTTCCTAGATTTACTTTACTGTAAGTTATTGATACATTCAGATAAGATAAGAAAAGGGTAATAGGTTGGCTAATATATGACTGTTCACATTATAAGGCAATGAAAACTTATATAGTGGTTTGCTAGAGAGGTTATTTTAAAATATAATCCTCCAAATTAGGTGCTCTCTCACTGTAAAGAGTCATAAAAACAATTCTCGAGTTTTTAAGATTAGTGGCTTATTGAACACCTACCACAAGAAACTTGTGTTCCATGCTAACTTGGAAAAGTAGGAAGCAGATGGCCAGCTTCTTTATCAGATTTTTTTCAAAGGAAAAAGTATTTATGGCTATGATCATCAAGATTTAAATTCAAATCTAACAAAGATTATTGAGGATGTATTATGTACAAGACCCTGTGCAAGGTATGGCACTTATATGTATTTTTTAAAACTTTACAACACTTATACATATGCATCAGTATAAAAGTTGATCATTACACCTAACTTTGGTTTTTTACCTTAACTTTAACAGACAGTTGTTAAGGAGACCAATAAACTTGGTTGAGGAAAAAGCCAAATCTATACTTTATTTTTTAAAAGATTTTCTTTATTTGGGAGAGAGAGAAAGAGAGAGCACATGAGAAAGGAGGAGGAGCAATGGGAGAAGGACAAGCAGACTCCCTGTGGAGCAGAGATCCTGATGTGGAACTTAATCCCAACACTGTGTGATCATGACCTGGGCCAAAGGCAGATGCTTAACGAACTGAGCAACCCAGGTGTCCCTAAATCCATACTTTAAAATGTCAAAATAAGTAGTTTATTAAAGAGTGAAATACAAATAGCCATTTGACAAACAATATATCATAAGTCTAGGGCTAATTATAAACCTCTCTTCACCATTCTGCCATTTCTGCCCTTAATTTATGTTGTAGAACTTTGTGCATAGCTGACAGTGTTGGAGAGATGAGTCTTGTTGAATGTGCAATACATTTAGGCAGTGCCAAAAGCCATGTGCCCTCTGCATGTCAATGCCTTCTGGAAATGCTCCTTGCTTTCTGTCATGGCTTTAGAGGATTGAAGAACATTTCTAGCCTGAGTATCTCTAGGAAGTGTTTTCAGTTTATTCCCCAGTGTTATTTCTCAGTGTTGGTTTTGTATCCTTTCAGTTGTAGACTGACTACAGCAGAAGGAATCTTTTTGCTTGGCTCCTTTTATGCCTGCTGTACTTGGGTAACAGCAGCAGTTATTAGTGTGCTGTAGCAAAGGTTATCATCTTAGGTTGTCTTGTAGATAGGAAGGACAGATCATTTAGATGTGGAAAGGGCAGCAGAATATATCTGCAAAGAGCAATTAAGGAAATGTCTTGAGAAGGCCGGTGGATGAGAACAGATGTTCTAAGTGTTCTGGTTCATCAAGAAAATTTTCATTTCAGTTGGAGGTGACCTGGTTCAAATACTCCTTTGGATATGGTTTTGAAAATTTATAAAACAGATTGAGACCATTTCACTCGTGTATGCTTGTTCTCCATGTAGGAAGATATTCTCCATCAAATAAATCAAATTCTCCTTCAAAGAAATCTTTGGCAGTTTTTCAGTTGTGGTGGGAGACATGGGACTCCATGTGTCACATGGTACAATATACCAAAAAGATAGCAAATTTTGTCTGCCTGTCAGCATTTACTTTTATTCTTAACAAAGATGTTCCCTATCTACCAAGGCAGAACCTCAACATTTTCAGGTCTGGCAGAGTGATCGCATAATATGTAATTAAAAAAAAAAACTGAGTTAGTCACTAACATCTAAAAGTCAATGGCTTTTATTTAAACAAGTAGTGATGTCTGGATTCTCTTGAAAAAGTGGATAGTGTAGTAAGATTCAGCTATTATTGATACATGGTACCTTATTCCAAATTTCCCTGTACTCCTAAGAAGTCTTCCTCGCACTGAGACATTTTGATCAGTTCTCATTTATTATTATATTCAAACTCTTTTTCTCTGTGGTAGAACTTACAAGGAAACAGGACATAACTTATACCCATGCCTCTATCAAATGTGGGAAAAGTAAAGATAGACCAAGAAGGCTATAATTTTCACTAGCTGTGATTTTCACTAGCTGTGGTAATCAATTTTGTGAGTTATGCAAGAACTCACTATATGTGTGTGTATATCTATATCTTATCTATCAATTGATTGATCTGTATTCTATCATCTATCATCCTCTATCTATATCTTGCATATCACTGTATAAATCTTAAGGGCTGGGATGGTTTCTTTCTTTCTTTCTTTCTTTCTTTCTTTTTCTTTTTTTCATTTTTGATATTCCAATGTCTACTGTTGTACTGAGTATACATTGGACAATAATAAAACTTAGTGAGTAAACACTTAGTTGTTGGGAGACACGAGACCTGGTAGAGGGCATTGCCCCACCAGGTTAGAGTTTGAACTAATGCAGACCTAATCCTGCCGAGGGCCGGATCGCCCTGCAGATAAGCATGGTCTGTTAGTCTCTTGCCTTTTCCTCTAATACCCGTATCTCTCTCAAACAAAGAGCCCCTTGCTAATCTACTGCAAACATCTCTCAGGCTTGTGGTCCAGAGCAACTCCAAGGAGGTACATTATTCTGTACCTAGGACTATGGAGAACTCTAGATGTATACAACAGACGGTTTTCCCCCTAAGTTGATGTTTGCCCAAGGCTTTTACAAGCTGAGCCATTAAAATACACCCTGCCTCCTGCAAAGGCAAGTCCTTCTCATTCCCACTTCTCTCCTATATACATAGTTTCTTCACATAGCTTCTAGTTTTCCATTAACCCATATCTTGTTTCCCTGCAGACCCCAAAATAAGTTACCAAAAAACACTATATTTGTGCTACCTCCCATGGCCTTCTGAGGGACATGATTACTCAAGAAGCAAGACTCTGTCCCCCATCCTTGGTGCCAGTCTGAACCCATTATAGCTTAACTAGAATAACATGTACTGAACAAGGAGAAATTGTCTGATGAATACTTAAACCTTTTGATGTCCTTGCACAAATGTAACCCCCTACCCCAAGTAACCTGCCTATATAAGAAGCTTTAAAATCAAAATAAAATGGAGATGCCTGGCTACTGACCAGAACTCGCTGTGTAGCTCTCCCATTCTTCTCTCCAACACCGCCCCTCCTTTGGGGACACCTGGACCTGCTGAGGCTAGGCCCCAGCCCTTAGTGATTGTGAAATTAGAACAGGAGACAAATGATCTCAAGGGAGATCTTACCTAGATTGCAGTAAAATATTTTTCTATTGACTTTAGAACTTGGTTCAGCTATACATTAAATATTTCTCCTTGGGATAGTCACTGGCAGAACATTAATGCACTTAACATTTTTACTTTTCCTCCTATAGTCTCTGTCATCAACCTGTTTATGGCAAACCCTTTATTTAGAAGAAAGAATCATCTCTCAAGTAGCCCATATAGTATGGAGGTAGACAGGGCGGAAACGTGATGAATTATTATTTTAGCCTACAATCCCAGTGACAGGGTGAAGGTCACTAGGATATACAGAGTCAGTTAAGAAAATCAGAGTCAAGAAAGGGGAAAAAAACTGGAAAATATGATTTACCATTGTTTTTCAGGAGGTAAGACCCAGGGGGAACTTTAAGGTCTAATTCTTCATTCATTCATTCATTCATTCATTCATTCATCTTGAATTACTTTTAACTGTACTAAAGGTTTGAGCACAAAATCTAAAAGGAACTGCCCTAACCTACACCTGATTTAGGAAATAAAATGTAAATGAATTTAAGTCATATTTTCTGATATACTTTGATTAGATTTATATGGAAATCATGTTTCTTTGAAGTTAGAAAAAACACTGATTTCTGTTATTATAGTAGAAATTACTTTGATTTGAACAGACACACATTTATTAACTATTATAGATGGTAATAGTCTACATATAATAAATGTTACCCAGATTATAGTTGTTCATATTTCTTTTTTATAAATAATAATTTCCCTATGTTTCTCCATATATTCATGGAATATCCTATTATAAAATGTTTTAATTATTTCTATTTTATTTAATAATATTTGCATTAATTTCAGAGAAATACATTTAAGCTTTCTTTGGATGAACTCTTGTTAAGGAGAACAAAGAAGTTCTGCACTAGGAAATGATGATACACATATTACTTTTCAAGATTTGCGGTTAAGAAATGAGCTCATTTTCAAATACAGGAGAAGGGCACAGAATTCTGTGTTGCTTTGCAGCTTCATTAATGAGGTTCTCATTCACAAATGTTATGGTGCCTTCATTTGATTAATGTCCTCCTTTTATAGAACTATTGGGGACCTCAATTAAACAATGAAAAATACAAACAAAAACATTCACTGAAACAAAACATGTCTTAGCAATTTCACAAATAGCTTTCCACAAAATAAAAGTTCATGTAAATAAATAACTTGTACATGCATATATTTGATTTCTCAGGCAAATTGCATGTCAATTAATTACAGAGCATTCTGTATCTTACAACTCAATGGCAAACTAGGAGCTTCAGAGTCAGAAAGCCTGATGGGTAATGGATGTGCCATTTGCTGTGATCTATGGGAAGGTTACCTTGTGTTTGTAACCCTTCAGAGAATTAAGCTAAATTCTTTAAACAGACTTGTGGTGAGGCATCTATGATCCTGAGTTGTAAATGTGTATAGTGGTGACTTTAGCTATGTTAGTTCTTAGCACTTATAATCTATTTGGAACAGAAATTCCACCTGATGTTAAAGATTACCGGTTTCTTATACGACGCCTTAATCAGTGTCCTTTTGCAAAAATAATTTTTTTTAAAAAATCAACCTTAACTTACAGTTTCAAAGACAATTGCTTTGAAATGCTTCTATCTTTACATTTTTTGAGTGCTGAACTGATGTTTTCCATCTATTTCTGTGATTTGGTTCTTTTTCTTAAGATAGCAGCCTGATCACAGATGTAGGTAGTCTCACAGTTTCTCATACATTATATTTATATTTTAGCTGAAAAATTAAGGCAACCATAGCATGTTCTTGGAGATTCTCTTTATGTCCAAAGGGCCAATAGGCAATTCTTCCTTTTTCCTTCACTAATGAGAATTGGATTATGTTTTTCACTACATCTGCAACCAAAGTCTATGAGTTACACATACTAGTATATGAGGTATAACATATACGTTATATAACTATATGTTATATAACTATATACATATGTTACATAACTAAAACATAGTTATATACATTATATAACTATAAATATACATGTATGTGGGTACAAATAACTATGTTATGCATAGTTAAAAGTACTATGTTTTGGTGTACAGACATCTATGAAATTGAAACAAATACATAAATACAAATTTGTGTCAAAATATTTTATGTAATTTAAGTACTATATATAAAAATATGATATAGTTATATTACTATAAATGTACAGATATTTAAATAATTATATGTCTATATACACATATGCACATATTCAGGTATTATTTAAGTAAATATATGAGGCTTTGTGCATAGTTTAGGTGTTCAATGAACATAAAAGATCATTACGTACCCCAAAGACAAAATGCTCCAATTCTTAAAATGGTTGGTTTCTGTCTGAAAGCATATTTTTAGTAGTGAGTTGTTTATAATCTTTGACATAATTTTCTTCATCTGTTAGAGTGGGAATATCACACTTGTCAGAGAGTTGTTGAAAGAATTACATTAGATTACCTATGTATAAAACGAGGTAAATTATCTTGTTTGGAAATGAAAAACCAATAAAATATTAAATGGATGTCAAGGAATATGTACAAAATATTTATGATTTATTTGCTGAATTGAGAATTGTCTCTTTCCTATTTCAAACCATTGCTTTTAGTTTCTTTTTTGAAATAAAATACCTGAAAAATTTCACATTTAAGCTAATATTAATAATACCTGAACTTTATCAAATTACCTTTTTTTCCCTCAGTTGATCAAAAATAGTCAAGAAATTTTTATTTTACATTTGTTTGTAGCTGGGTATATCCTGTAATCATGTTGCTTTTAAAATCTGTAATAGATGTTTTATTAGACTATTAATATATTTTATAAATATATTTTGATGTTAAAATGACACATTATACATTGTATCCAATTACAAAAGGGTTTGGCTTTTGCAAAATCTATGCATCCTTGTAGGATGTGATTAATCCCTGCTATTTCTAGGGGTGTAATTTTGGGAACAATCTTTCATGAAACTGCTTGTAAATTTAAAGTCATTTGGCACAATATTCACTTAACCAAATGACTGTGTTAATAGTAATTTCTCTTTCTAAATAGTTTTCATAGTTGGTGGGTATGTGCCCCTCCAGCCTTTAGTATTTGTGACTTGACCAGTGATTGTCTAGTGCATAGGATATGCAGTTTATTTAACACTTCTTGGTCCTGATCTTCTTTATCTATGGCTCCAGAAGTTATTAACATGAATTGAAGCCTTCTGTATAGTCAGTTTCCTCAAGGAGAAGAACACATTTTTAATTTTTTTTAAATTGAGGTATAATTGATATACAACATTATGTTAATTTCAGATATACAACATGATGATTGATGTTTGAATATATTGTAAAATAAATACTACAATAAGTCTAGTTAACATTTGCCATCAAAGTTATAATTATATTTTTCTTGTGACAAAACTTTCAAATATGCAGTACAGTATTATTAAGTATAGTCACATCTCCATGACTTGTTTACTTTGTAACTGGATGTTTCTACACTTTGAATCTTTTCATCCATTTTGCCCACCTACCACACCCACCTTTGGCACCAACCAATCCGTTCTCTGTATCTATTAGCTTGGTGGGTTTTTTGTTTGTTTGCTTAGTTAATTTTTTTTTTTTAGATTCCACATACAAGTGAATTATATGGTATTTGTCCTTTTCTGTCTAACTTATTTCACCTAGCATAATGTCCTCAAGTCCATCCATGTTGTCACAAATGACAAGATTTCACTCTTTTTTTAATGGCTGAATAAAATAACAATATAATAAATAAACCAATGTTCCACTGTGTATACTTATCACATTTTCTTGATCCATTCATCCACTGATGGACACTTAGGTTGTTTCCATACTTTGATTATTGTAAATAATGCTGCAGTAAACATAGGGATGGATATATCTTTGTGAGTTAGTGTTTTCATTTTCTTTATATAAATACCCAGAAAATAGAATCTCTAGATCATACGATAGTTCTATTTTTAATTTTTGAGGAACTTCCATACTGTTTTTCACAGTGGCTGTATCAGTTTGCTTTTCTACTAAGAGAGCACAACAGAGCACTTTTCCACATCTTCACTAAATTCTTGTTTATCTTGTCTTTCTGATAATAGCTATCTAACAGGTATGAGGTGATGTCTCATTGTGGTTTTGATTGCCATTTCCCTTATTATTAGTGATATTGAGCATTATTTTATATACTGGTTGGCTTTGTATATGTAATCTTTGGAAAAAAATACCTGTTCACATCCTCTGCCCAGTTTTTAATTGGATTACTTCTGGCCATTGAGTTATATGTGTTTTTGACACATTTTGGATATTAACCCCTTATCAGTTATAGGATTTACAAATATTTTCTCTTACCTTTTCATTTTGTTGATGGTTTTCTTTGCTGAGCAGAAGCTTTTTAATTTGATGTAGTCCCACTTGATTTTTGCTTTTGTTGCCTTTGCTTTTGGTGTCAAATCAAAAAAACAAAAATAAAAACCATAAAAATAAACGAACCAACCAACCAACCAACCAACCACCACCAACAACAACAAAAATACTGCCAAAACCATTGTTGAGGAGCTTACCACCTATGTTTTCTTCTAGGATTTTTATGGTTTCAGGTTTTAAATTCATGTCTTTAATTCGTTTTGAGTTTATTTTTGCATATGGTATAAAATAATGAATTCAAATTATTTTGCATGTGGTTGTCCAATTTTTCCAGCATGATTTACTGAAGAGACTGTCATTTTCCTATTGTATATTCTTGGTTCCTTTGTTGTAAATTAACTGACCATACCTCCATACATACATGAATTTATTTTTGGGTCTGTACTATTCTGTTGATCTATGTGCCTGTCTTTAAAATACCATACTATTTTGGTTATGATGGCTTTGTAATATAGTTTGGAATTGGGGAGTGTGAGGTATCCAGCTTAGTTCTTTCTCAAGATGGATTTGGCTATTCAAAGTCTTTTGTGGTTCCATAAAAATTTTAAGTTTGTTCTATTCCTGTGAAAAATGCCATTGGAATTTTGATAGGGATTACACTGAATCTGTAGATTGTTTGGGTTACTGTGGATATTTTAACAATATTAATTAGAAGAAAAAACTTTTAAAGTTAATCTTCAAGTCTTTTAACTAACCAATATAAATAGAAATTTCTTTTTCCATTAAAAATCATTAACAGCCTTATGCATAGGACATTAAAGGGTGAATCAAATTCAGGGATACATAAGGTTTAGACTCTGATTAGGGGAGATGCTTCTGCAAGGTGGCAAAGAATAGGAAAAAAAAAGTTTTATGAGTGCTAGAGTTAAGGGAATTAAGGAATTGTTGGTAAAGGAAATAACATTAAAATTAAATTTATAAACAAAGTCATAAGGCTAAGAAAGTTGAAGGCATATTTATCTGGCTGAGATGAAATTTATGTAGCACTTAGAGAATGAGAAGGAGAGACATATCAGATGCTGATGTGGGCAGAATATGGAAGGTTTTTTCTTTTTTTTAGGATAAGGATAAGGATAGGATAAGGATCCTTTAGGATAAGGATATTATTCAGTAAGTAATATCTTTACTTAATATAGAATATAGAATAAGATCTTATTATTTAACATAGAAGAATCTGAATAGCAGAAGAACATGGACAAAGGTAAGCTTTAGAAACCATACCTAGGAATGTATAGAATAATTTTAAATAGAGAAAACTTTAGATATGTGAAGAGACTGAAATAGGATGATGACAGTATGAATAGAAAGAATATTTTCAAGATAAAATCTGAAGAATTAACAGGACTTATTGTCAGACATTAGAAATAAATGAAAGGAGGCATAAAATTTGATTTTGAGAGTTTATAGTTTAATTGCTATTCATACCGTAAAAAAATAGTTGTTAGGAAAAATGTTGCAAGTTTTGGATAATTTGAAAGTGACATCTGTCTGGGCACATATGCTAACAGAAAGGTGAGCCTAGGAAGAAGGTAGCTTTTGGGAAACATGCGGGCTAAAGGCAAATACTTATAAATGATTCTAACAGAGGTAGCAACATGAAGTCATGGGATTCCTGGAATTCATTGAGGGAACTTGAAGAAACAAAAGTAGTCAAGGACCAATTTATGGGAAAACATAATCAGGTGTTTAGAAGAATAAAATGAAACAGAGAATAAGAAAAATAAAGACAAGGAGTTAGAGGATTCAGGGGAAGTGAAATTTCACTTTCTCAGAAGTGAAATTGAAGGAATTAGGAAGGCCATTCGTTCTGGGAATTCAGCAGAACGAGGAGAATGCATCCTCTCTGCATTCATGAACAAAAGCACTAATTTGGGGGGAGGAATTCAGTCTCACTGAGAGTCACATGAAAGTTTTGACTTTCTGCCTAGGAAAAAACAAATGATCTATACAAAACTTTTTATATTTCATGTCAGTAAAGATCATCCAGAGACTCTGGGTTAAGACAACTCTGAAAGAAAAAATATATATATCTTCAGTAGCAACTTCAGCAAATTCCAAAAATTGGGCATAGGTTAGGTTTATATAACAGAATACATGCCTCTCTCTTTTCTGATCCTGCTCACTCACAATAATTGCCTTTGTTTTTTCTCCTTATGTATGATTAAGTTGCAGAATTACTATAATGATGGAAATGTATATGATCAAAATGACTGGTGGTTCTAGTGTACAACCCTAAGCCCAAGGAAAACCTCATTTCTTAGTCAATCACTGCTTGGTAAAATAGAAGGAGTTAAGAACACTATCTTGAATGGAAATTGGGGAAAATACTATATATATAATTCTCAAAACTGTTGGGTTTATGCTTTCAACATTTTAAAAATGAACTCTATGATTTTCTTTCCTGCTTAATGTTGTCCTCTTTTCAGAGAAAGCTTCTGGACTGTCATCTTTACCAATATTTCCATCTCAGCTCAGTTTCCAAAGGGTAAAATCCTGAAAGAAGGATTTTTGTACATGCAAATGATTTACTAAGGAAATGCTTCCAAATGAAACCTTTAATGGAATGAGAAAAGCAGGACAGGAAGGAGAAAAAGCTAAGAAATGATTTCAGGCTAAGTACCAGACCCAGCCTGGTTCATAGGGTAACTCTGGACTAAGCCTTAAACTTCAAAGTTTGTCCTAATTGGAGATATGGGGAGTATAGAACTGTAATACTCCTGCAGATGCATAGGTCATTCATTCTAAGGCCATGGAAAGGAGGGACATGGTAATAAACTCCAAAGAGTTTAGAGATATCATTCAGATCAGACAGAGCATAGCAGTAGACCTTGGGGAATCCTGGATACTATTATTGTAGCATTTGAAAAAAAAAATTATTATAACATTGGTAACAATATCCAAAGAATATTATGTTCCATAGTACTCCTTGTTCTGCAATAAATTTCAATATTAGTATAGTTACTATAGTTTTCTTTGTCTAACTATTAGCCAAGTAGACCTTTTTTAGTTAATCTCTATTCATCTTTATATTTTGAATGTATTTCTTGTAAGTGACATAAGCTTGGTCTTGTGTGTGTGTGTGTGTTTTTTAATTTATCTGGCAATCTCTGTTTTTCATTGGAGCATGTGAATTAATAGCTTTTGATGTGATTATTGATATGGTTGGGTTTAAATATATCATCTTGCCATATGCTTATTGTTTATATCATTTGTTATCTGTTCACTTTTCTACTCTTACTGCCTTCTTTTGGACTTAATGGACTTTTTTATTATTTCATTTTATGTTCTCTGTTAGCTTATTAGCTGGTACTCTTTGTTATTGGTATTTTAGTGGTTGCTATAGGAATTAGTTCATATCTTTAAATCATCACAGCCTACTTTTAAGTGATATCATCATACTTCCATGTAGTATAGATACCACATGCAGAGTTAGCCTCCTGGTTAAAAACCAATGTATGATTTTTCTGGCCTGACTATAAGCAATTAAAAGGTTTCGACTAACAAGCCTGATGAAGAACAGCTGCCCTCCCCACACCTGCTCTACTGTACAGCCTGTGCATTATAGTCCCTGAAGGGAGGTGTAGGCAAAGACTCATGTCCATCTGGTTGGTCATACTCTTCCTATGCAGCACCCCTAGCTCCAGGGCCTTCAACCACATCTCATCACCGGGGACCTTCGGCATCGGTCTCCTTCAGGTGCCTCTTTGGAGGCTGCTCTAAGACAGTTTTCTCCACTTTGACTCAGTACCCAGTACTTTCCCACTCTTGGTCCTCTGCTATTGCCTTGACTCCACCCCAGGGTCTATAAAACTATCTGAACCATTTGTTTAGGACTGTCTACATGGTGAGATAACCTCCATGTCTGTGCTAACCTACCTGATCTTCTACTCATTTGCTGTCCATGAGGGAGGCAAAACAAGGTGAAGTCAGCACTTTCTTTGGTTTGAGCCTCTTAGGCCATTGCAGTAAATGATTTAAGGCTTCACTGCTGCTTTTATTTTGGCTCACTGCTTTAATTGGCTATTCTAACACCTAATAACTCAGCCTTCTCTCCCTGCTCAGCTGAGTTCCTGACCCTATAGTAGAAGTCCATTTCTCCTATCCCTTCTGCCATGACTGTCACACATCTCACTTTTACACATATCATAAACCTCACATTTTTTATTTAAATTGTCTATTGCCTTTTAGAGTGACTTAAATATGTGGGGAAAAAATCCTGTATTTACCCGTGTTAGTTGCCATTTTCAGTGCTTTTTGCTCCTTCTGCTTTTTGATTAATATTTCCACCTAATATCATATCCCTACTGTCTGAAGTATGTCCTTTAATATTTTTGGTGATGCAGTTTGCTAGTGATAAATTGTTTCAGCTTTCGTAGGTCTAAAAAAATGTTTGTAGGGTTTTTTGTCTTCATTATTGAAAAATATGTTTGTTTGGGAAAAGAATTCTCAAGTTTTGTTGCTATTGTTTTTAAGTCCATTATTATAAAGATGTACCACTGTATTTTCACTTCTATTTTTTCCTGTAAGAAATATGATCTTTGTTCATCTGCACACAATATTTTTTTGACAACTTTTAAAGATTTTCTCTTTATCTCTCGTTTTAGAAATTCACACTGTCCCTTGGTATAGTTTTCTTCTTGTTTCTGCTTATGTTCTGTTGCACTTGTAAAATACATGGATTTGTAGTTTTCATCAGATTTGGAAAAGCTTTGATCATTACTTTTTTCAAATATCTTCACTGCCCCTATACCCATTCCTTTAGGTCTTAAATTACAGATCAGGCTACTTAAAATTTTATTACAGTTGTGTTTATTTTGCATGGTGTCTATTGCTTTGTCTTCAAATTTGGTATTTTTTTCCACTGGCCATTAATTTCATCCAGTGCATTTGTCATCTCCTTCATTGCAGTTTTCACTTGAAAATATCCTAATTTGTTCTTTGCCATAACTTCCATGTCTCTACTTACTTTTTTCGAATATATAAAATACAATAATAACTCTTTAAAGTCCTTATCTGTTAATTACAACAGGTTTGTCAGTTCTGGTTAAATTTATTTCCTAATTATTGTTTTTTTTTTCCTGCTTTTCTGCATACCCAATACTATCAGACTCTGTAAACTTTAACTATTTGGGTGTTAGATATAATTCCATTCCTATAAATATGTTTAGGCTTTGCTGAAAGATGCAGGTTAGTTATTTGGGAGCAGTGTCATCCTTTCAAGTCCTGATTTACAAGATTTTGAGAGGTAGGACGGGGCAGTATCAGTGTAGGCCTAATTACTCCCCACTACAGAGGCAAGGCTCTTCTTTGGAATGTGTAGCTTTGCAGGCTGGCTGCTAGAAATAAATGGTATTTCTAGTCTCATGTGAGTGCTGGACACAATTTCATTTAAACCATTTGGTAGGCTCTCTCCTGAAGATTTTGTAAAATATTTAAAATCAATTGAGATTTATTTTATAGTATATGTCCTATCTTGGTGAATGTTTCACATGCATTTGAATGGTGATTGTATTTTGTAGCTGTTGGAGCTACTGTTGTGTAATGGAGGGGAATAGAGATGGTAGACAACAATACTCACACAGGATTTCATTGTTGTGGTCCTTTACTCATACTTGCTTTTTCTGTTTGAAGACTTACTTAGAAGGGGTGTTAAGAATTGCAACAGTGATTGTAGGGTTGCCTCATTCTCTTTTAGCGTGCTCTGATATTAGGGATTTTTTTATATCTTCCTGATGAATTAATCATTATTTCAAATTTTCCCACTTATACCTGTTAACAGTTTATGTTCTGAACTCCATGTTCTTTTTGTCTGATATTAATATATGCTGTTTTTTAGCTTTTTACATTCAAGTCCATTCAGCTACCTTTATCTTTATATTTAATATTCATCACTCATTGGCAGAACAGAGTTAGGGCTTGTTATTTAATTCAGACTGAAAATCTGCCTTTTAATTGGAGTGTATAGTCCATTTACACTTAGTGTATAAATTGATGTACTTGGTTTTAAGTCTGCCTTCTCTGTATTCATTTTTTATTTTCTCTACCTGCTCTTTTTTTCTGTTTCCACTTTCCTGGATTTTTATGTGTTAATAGTATTATGTTTGATTTAGTATTGTAGTATTACATTTTATTCCCTTATTACCTATAAAATTGGTGATACTATATAACATTATCTTACAGATTTTAATCTATTTCTTTTTTTCTATTCCTAAATTCAGGACGGGCTCCACCATGTAGGCATCTTAGATAGGCACCTCACATTCTTGGACTTTTCTTTTACCTCACCTTCAGCCAGAAACAAATCTATTTTTGCCTTCCCAAATATTTGAAATCCAACATTTATACTTTATTTTTTATTTTTTTTTAAAGATTTTTATTTATTTATTTGACAGAGAGAAATCACAAGTAAGCAGAGAGGCAGGCAGAGAGAGAGGAGGAAGCAGGCTCCCTGCTGAGCAGAAAGCCCGATGCGGGGCTCGAACCCAGGACCTGGGATCATGACCCGAGCCGAAGGCAGCGGCTCAACCCACTGAGCCACCCAGGCGCCCCGTCAACATTTATACTTTAAAAGCAATCAGAAAAAAAAAATAAAAGCAATCAGGGTGACTGTCATAATTCACAGTCACCTCACCTGATGAAGTGGAATAACCTCTTAATTAATTTGTCCTTTCATTCATCCATTCCCAGTTGGTCAACATTCAATGGATCTGTTTGTCCTGTGCAGCTCATTTTATAATGGAGAAGCTACTGTGAGAAAGGAGGAATGAAATGTGGGGTGGTGAGTTGGGGATGCAGGAAGAGAATACTGAAGACTAGTTGTAGTGAGTGTATTTATATGTATTAATTGTGTATAGTATCAACATGGTTGTAGGAAACCAAAGGCTGGCAAATGGGTTGAAGGGACTCCTAACACCAGGGAAAAGAAGATGCCACTGGGAGAAAATCATCTTCAGTGTTAAGGCCTTACCTTTGCAGGTCCTTAATCTGTTCAGTATCATGGTTATTTGTGTATAGTGAGTGCTTAAATGGTTTAAGTGGGAAGATAGGTAAATTACTAATGATGCATAAATGAACAGATTCTCACTATTTAAACAAGATATTTTTGTTTGTGCCTTATTTCACTGGGCTCAGGTTCAAATACTTTTTCCTTTAGTGCGGTAAAGAGAACTAAGGTTCTTGAAGGAATATATTTCTGGAATAGGCTTGTTGAGAAATTTAAGGTCATTGCCATAAAGTGAAAGGCATCAAAAAAGCACAAATTGGAGACTGGCAGGGAAAAATTGAAATTGCTGAAGGCATCTTGAGGAACATGACATTTACACAGTGGCTATGTAAATTTAAATGGCATGTCATAGGATTCAAATAAATTTGAACATTTATTTTCAAAATGTTTTCTTTTAAAAATATTTTATGTCTGTTATGCTAATTATAGAAATCAAAAGGTAATATAAGCAAATCTATTTTAATCTGGATTGATGTAGAGCATTAAAGTTCTAAGTTAAATTCAAGCATATTCATGCTTTCCCAAAATTACAGTATTTTTATGATCTACGTTGGTAGGCTTTAGATACTTTATCATATGTATATATTCATACAAAATAGAGTATTGAAACAATTACCAACTGAATACTGAATAAGAAATATCATCTGGGATTTGCAGTTAAAGTAAAAATAACTTCTCTCTTAATTTTACCTGTATGTAAAAAATTCTCTAGTCCATTTTCCATGTATGAGACAGTTTTTTCTCTGTTTAAGTAATTTTTAAGGCTTTAAAGGAGAATTGGTGATCACGTGTGTGTTTGGAAGCTTTGAGAAGATACTTCACCTTTCTTAAATGTACTTCTCTTTTTATCATGCCAGCACCTCCAATCTTCAAGATTTAACTCAAGAAATACCTCTTCATAAATCTTTCCTTACCCAGTGGATCTGGTAAAATTAATCACCACTTCTTTGTGATCTTATTGTATCATCTACAAATGCCTTTTGGCCTTTGGTCCTTCCCTTCAGGATAGAGGCATTCATTCCCCAGATGCCTGAACTGTTACCTGGTAAGAATCAAAGCAGAGTCAGTTTCTAAGGATAGCCTTAAGTTATCTCACACAAGGTTTCACATTCATCCAGTTGCATTTTGCATTCAATAACTTGTCAGTGTGGGGTAGAAAGGCTTAAACACTGCTTTATTTAAAAAAAAAAAAACAAAAAAAACAAAAAAACAAAAACCTAAGAAGACATCCAAGCCCCAGAGCTTTCCATAGGATCAGCTGAATCCTATAATTCAACTGTTTCATAGTTTGTAATTCTCCTTCTGACCAATCATACTCCCCTCAGTCCTTTAAAGGGGCTAATTATTAAAGTACTGCTCAATAAATTTCCTGCATTCAAATTTTACAGTCTCAGAGTCAGTTACTAGTGAACCCATCTAAGATAGCCTCTTTCTTAAATCCAGACTTTAATGATCTCGGCCTGCCCACAGCAGGAGAATGGGACTTATATTTACCTAAAAACTGTGATAAGTGATTTACATACCTCATTTCCTTTAATCCTCTTAAATCTGAGGTGCAGGCTCTTCTATTATATTAACTTACAAAAAGTTATTCCTGTATTCAGTTGAGGGAGCATAGTTAAACTTCCAGGCTATGGATTCATATCAAACAAAGAAGATTATTCCTTGGACCTTTAAAACTAAGTATACTTTTCTACTTTTTAACAACCATAGTTTATATGGCATTTTTTTTCCCTCTTCCAAATAGAACATTGTTTAAATTTAAAAATCTCTTGATAAGTCAGGTTATACTCTTCCCTGATAATTCCATCACAATTCTCTACCTGTACTTACCTTCCCTGTACACACTTTACTGTGCACAGTCAAGCAGACCTCTGAATTATGGAATAATTCCTTTGCTCTCCATTCTTTGCTACTAACATTTCTTCAATGGTTCTTTTAACCATATTTAGGCTTTATATTCTTGAACAAACTTCTGGCCTTCTCTTGAATTAACTTTCAGTAAATAGACATCCAACACTGATGTTGATTTTCTGGTCATAATATTAAACCTTTCAATTGACAAAATTGGAATATGCTGTCATTATTACATATTACTGAATGTGTGATGCCTTTCCTTTTCCTGTGATGAATTAGTTACATGAGCATATAGTACATTGCATGATTAATATTTTATCCTCCAAAGAGCTTGCCAATATTGAATATGTTATATATGCTGATATGCCACATGTAGTTTTCTCATTTCCAATTTTCTTTATTATCTTAAGTTTCATAATCATTTGCCACTTCATATTAGCATTAATAACTGTCATTGAATTTATCAGATAAATTAGGTTAATAATACTTCAAAAACTCCTCTATACTGAGCATACACAGTAGAAATCTGAACGATGACATCATTGACACAAGACTGAATTCTGTTTTGTCACATGTTTGGAAACTGAACTGATAGATTTTTCTATAGAGTATAGGCTTGTTTTCATTTCTACTTATTCAGAAGTTGAATTTTGGAAGTAGCAAAGCTTATGCAGGAGGATCCCCCTTCTAGCATGCCATTATGAGGATCCCTGTGGAACTGTTGACCAGTAAAAGTGGCAAAAAAACTATTAAGACACTCATCTAAAATTTCTGAAAATGTCCCTGCAGCCCACATTTATTTTGCTTTATGATTTATGGAGAGGCAAAACAGAGAACCCATGTCAGACCTATTTAATCAGAATCTTCCCTGACCCCAGATGCCCAGGTGAATTGTGTCCACATTACAGTTTGAAAGCTAAATTGTTGATGCCCCTTCTAAATTTGCTCTATTCTTTCTTTTCCTTATTGTCTTTTCTTTCCCCTATTATACCAGGTAATTTTTTTTTCTCATTTCCCTTTTCTATGGACCCACATAAGCAACGGAGCTTGCAGCCTCTGCTAGCTGTTCAATTAAATGAAGTTTCTGACCATCTCCTGATGCACTTGCTAATGGGGATAAATCTTTGAGAGTAATGACTGTTAGTGGTATTAGGATCCATTTAGAAAGAAGGGAGAACTAGGATTAAGCTGATTGGAGAAGGGATAGAAAAGTAAGGAGCTAATACTCATTAGAATTTGGCCATTTTTTTATTAACCCTTTTTTACTGTAGGGCCAGACTGATTATTAGTACTTCTCCCCACATTTTGTGGATTCCAATAGATCACTAGCAAAAAAAACACAAAAAACAAAAAAAAAACAAACAAACTTAATTCAAAGTAACTGTATACATACAAAAGTACTATAAAGTTATCTTAAAAAGCATAATTTAAAAAACTGCTGAGAGGGGGTGCCTGGTTGACTCACTTGGTAGAACATGGACCCTTGATCTCAGGGTTGTGAGTTCAAGCCCCGCATTGGGTGTACAGATTTTTTTAAAAATTTGAAAAAAAATACTGAGATCAAATTGTCATATAACAGTTTATTAGTTTTAGTCATTCAACATAATGATTCAATATTTGGTATATTCTAAAGTCACAATAAATCTAGTTAAGTCTATCACAACACATAATTACACATTTTTTCTTATGCTGAGGATTTTTAAGATCTACTTTTTAGCAATTTTCAAATATAAAATATAGCATTTTATCTGTAATCACCAGGCTGTGTATTATATCTCCATGACTTTAATTTTATTTTTGATTAGGAAAATGTTCACATTATCCTCAGTACTATATGTAATTGAGGGAGATATATTCAGTCTCTCTTGGTCCTATTCTTTGGAAATCCTCATCTTGGTTTATAGTATCTTAAGAAAACATGGTAGAATCTTGTCTCTAATGACAGGAGTCAATAATAAATTCAAATTAACTACACTAAGCTAACTAGATTAAAAGAATTCTGCATTTTATTGAAGAGGAGTAAACTTAAGCTGTGAAACTTTAAGTATCTAATAACAGCACAGTGGCAGAGATGTGATCTGAGTAACTGCTGAGTGATTCCAATGACCACAGGATTAGTCACTCTACTATAATGCTTCTCTTGAGTCTCTATGATTTAAAAAAGAAAGAAAGAAAGAATGGAACCAAAGAGAGGATACATCCCTACTAGTCTATTCAATCTATGATGACTAAATAAATAGATAAATAAATATTCTTTTTCATTTGATTTACAGACCACTGGGTAAAATGCATGAACACGTACACTTAAGTTAATGGCAAACAAGCAATGAATGCTTACATATTAGCATAAGCAAGTAAAAAGCATATTTAACCTTAAGAATATAGAAGATAAAAGTACTAAGTCAAACTGGAGGAACTGTTCTGTAAACTAAGGAGTCTAAAAATCCATGAAGAATATGAAATGTAGTGTGTTAGAGCCAGACCCTTTTTCTGCTGTAGAAGATACAGATGATAAATATCAATGTGATAAGACACATCTGAATATATTCAAACTATGACAATTCTTAATTGAATTCAACAGAATACAGATGAACACATTTAATTTATTTAAACCTGTCTACTGCAGCCCATGTAGCATTAACTCCAAACTTGTTCTCGTTCACTAAGCCAGCCAATGTTTTGGATAACAATTCAAATAGAAATATATTTCTGTTCATGCTGTGGTTACCAACCAGTGTTGAGTCCTTGGCTCTGAACCTGTTCTTTGCTGACAACTACTATTTTGTTCTTTACAGTGGTACTGTTTTAATCTATTGTTCAACATGCACACTTCATCACTGAATAGGGATGAGATTTGCCTTCCTGGGTGGGTTTTATAGCAACCTACTTCATTTATGCATTATTAGAAATACCACTCCCACATTATAATGTAAATTTTGTCTTCAGAAATTTAGGCCTTCAATTTTAGAAATTTGCCAATTAACCTACACATTCCAGTTTCTAACTATAGCTTTAAGTTAGTCAAGATGACTTAAGTACCTATTTTTAGACCCGCATGTTATTAATATTAAGAAGATGGCTATGAAATGTTTCCATGGTTGATATTTTAATGCTTAAATATCCATTTAGTAATTGCTTAGAATGTGTATATATTTTTAATAAATGTATGTTCTTATGAATGTGTGGTTTTGTGTGTGTGTGTGTGTGTGTGTGTGTGTTATTATTTTTATTATGTGCTTACAGTAAGTGACCACACAGAGCTTGATGTCTTTAGCAGGGAAGAAAAATTTAGCAAATTCCTGAATCAAAATTTTATTTATACTGTTATTAAGGAAAGAATGAGCATTCTAAGAGAAAGTGTTTATCAAAGTATTGACTGAGGCTAGGGTTCTGCTGTGGAAATGGAAAATAGTAAAAAGTCAAATTAATCATTAATAATCTGTATTTGTATTAATGAAAGAGGAATAATTTATATAAGAAAATGATCAGCTTGGACATGAAAAGTAAGAAAATGTGATTCATTGAATTTAAGAATAGTTCCTTTATGGAACGTAGGTTGATCACTTTCTGATCTTTATCTTTAAGGTAAATGTATTTACACCACTCTACATTTGCTTTTGGTAAAAGAATGTGTATTTACATGGAGTACACAATTTTATGACAAATTTATTGATAAGTTTAGAGACCAGTTAATAAGCCAGACATTTATTTGGGTGTAAGTAATTTTCACTTAATAAGATTTAGTATTTTTTTTCTTCCCTCATTGCCTTTGCCAAGCATTTCCTCTCCTGTGGAATACCCAGCCTTTCAACTCACCCAAGGCTACTCCTTTGTAACTCATTACTTAATTCTCTTTCTTGAGTGATGTCTTTCTAAGCCATGTCAGTCCATACATCTATCATTCCTTTGGATGTCTCGAGAATTTATTATCCAGTACACTGATATTTCCCTTTGTGTCTGCATTGTCATCCATAACCCAAAGAGACTGGGAGTTGTTATAGAGTGTGTTATGTCTTGAAGCTTTTGCTTAAAAAAAAAAATTTCATTGTCTAGGATGCTTATTTTCATTTGTCACCCTTGGATTAACCACTCCTACTCTTCTGCTAATATTCCTTTTAGATGCCTCTACTCTTTTGATTATCTTAATTCATTCATACTCATTTATTTTTCTTCTCTAACTTCATAGCATTTTACTTGCACTTATTGCAGAGAAATTTTTGTGTTCCTATTGTAAGTTTACATCTCTGCCTTTATATTTTATCTTTGATTTACTTTACAGTCATTCCACATTTACTGAAGATTTTCTATGATTCTGGACATCATCCTTTTCCAGGGGGTTTTTCCAGAGGGTTTAGCAAATCATAAACAGTTAGTAGAATATATAATATGCAATGAATAAATGGATGAATGAAAATCCTTTTATTTGGCACACTCATAATATTTACTGATATTGGCCGTGTTCAGTAAGAATGGAAATGGAAAAAAGTAAAAAATAAAAAATTATTTTTTCTTAAATTATTAATAATTTTTATAGGAGACTTAAGTACAACTTTAATTTTAGGCAGCCATTTATCTGGCCAGTTGCTGAAGTATGAACTTACAAAGAGTAGAATTGGCTATCAAGTAGCTAGGTTCACTTACTTGCTTGAATTACTTGTAATATTAAGTCTTAACTTTTCCTAGTCTATAAAATGAGGCATTTAGATCAGTTGAAAGCAATTGTCTATTGTAAGCCTAGAGTTTTCTAACACTAAAGCTAATTATATTTGTGCTTTAGTGGACCATGGAAGTTGAATGCATCCAATATACAATATGTGACTTCAGTATATTTTGATGTAGAGTTCAAAAATAGTGTTTCTTCCTGAAAAATTCAGAGGTGGCGGGATTGTATCATCATAGGGACTTCGATGTTGAACTCAGACAGACTGAGTTCATGTCTAAGTTCTGTCATTTATTAGCTATGTAAACTTGGGCAAAAATAGGTAAATCTTTCTGAGTATAAGTTTGTTCATCTCTATACTGGGGAAAATAATTAATAAGTTTACTTCATAGGTCTGTAACTGTCATTGTGATAAAGTGTAAACTATTTAGCACATGGTTAATTTAACATATGTGAAGTACTTAGCACGTGCCTGGCACATGGTTAGTAGTTAAAGAGTATCAGCTATTATTATCATCATATTAATACTAGAAATAATCATATATTAAGAAAACATTTCACTGGAAATATCTGACTCTTTTTATCATTTGATCCTTTTAGTCCCTGAATACTAGTCCAAATTTTAAAATTTCACTTGAAAAGTTTGGATTTTCATTTTTTGTTGTGTATTTCATTAGAGATTTTCAAGTCTTCCAGGACTATAGTTTGCTGCATAAAGTCAGCTAAATAATAAGTAACCTTGAGCAATATTTAAAAGTTAGTAGGATTCATTCACTAAATTCTGTAAATTGGATATCATTTACTTAAAAAAACTCAGAGTTGTCACCTTTGTATTATAGTCATTATCTTTCAATAATATTGAAACAATGCATTTGGCTTTTATAGATAGAAGTACCAAAGTTTAAGAAAACCCATCTGAGCAGATATGAAAATGGGGATGATTAAGTTCTATTATATAACCTAATGGTTACTTGATCATATCCTAATAATGTAAACTTCTTTTATTCTCAGAATATCTGAGAAGCAAATACATGATAATACTAATAAAATCATACTATCCAAGAAGGAAGAACTTACGGTCATTTAACCAGGGAGTTGCTTGTGTTGACTAGCTCATGGCAGTAGTAACTTCTTTCCTGCTACCAAGACCTTCTGACAGTTTTTTTTTAAACAACATTTTAGAAACTCTTTGAAACATTTGGTTAGTGGCCTTTAAGATGTGGAGCCTGATATAAGGTATGCTAGGAATGTTCTCTGAAAAGTTGTCAACTGGCTTGAGGTTATTTCTTTTTTAGAGAAGTAATAATTACAATAAAATTGTCATGTTTTCAACTACATCCAAAGCGCTTTGCTAGACAGAACAAAAAGATAGTGAAAATTTAGTCCCAGTCTTCAAAGAACTTATCATCAAATATGAGAATGTATTGTCAGTACTTCCTGGTTCTATCAGTATGCAGAGCATCATACCTAATCCAGGTGAGTATGGGTGCTGAGATGGTAGAAAGGAGACATTCAGAAAAGTTTGCCAAATATTCACATTCTGGGTTCTTCTTAATGGAATTTGTTGCAATATGTAAATCTGGAAGCTTTCTGATACAGAACAACCCTGAAACAAACCAGTCTCTCAAATGGCTCTGAATGGGATCGGTAAATACATTTTTTCCATGAGATTTGCACTTTATATGTAAGTCAGCACCAGCAGAAGAGTGGGTGAAATGATGCTACATGGTTCAGGCTCATAGGCCCCCATGTTTCATAAATGTCTCTAATATATCTCAATAACATTAGATACACTAATGTGACAGAATCCAGAACCCCATATCTGTCTGCCTGGAAAAAGGAATTTTCCTTTTATGAAGAAGCAGTCTGTTTTTGGGAAATCATATAATTATTTGGAGAATAAAGAATCTTTGAAATAAAGGCACAGGCACTCTTCCTTTTCTCTGACCTTGCCTCTTAGTGATTACAGGTACCCAGTTGGCCAGCCAGAGTGCTTCTTTCATTGCCATATTTATTTTCTAATCATTTGACATGACAAAAAATTGTCATTAGTACTAGAATACTAAGACAGGATAATGGTTTGCCACTTTGAAAGGAAATGTCTCTAGAGCTTTGCCTGTGGGAGATCAGAGTCCTGTCAAAACATTCTATTCTGTAGGATTAATCTCTTAAATATGTTAGAATACTTTCATTTATAGAACTCTCTTGTGCCTTATAAGCAGTGATATTCAGGTACTGACAAATGGATTGATAAAATCTTTCTGTGGCTTAATGATAGAAATAGAGTAAGAAAAGCCATGTCTGTGTTTTTTCTTTTTTTCATGAATTTTATAGACATGCATTAGGTTTAAGGGGGCCAGCCATTTCTCTCTTAGATTTCCCTTGCGCCTTATGATTCTGGGTGAATTTTAAAAATATTAGGCAGTGATACTGTTTTTTGAAATATGAATATTTTTACAATTATTAGATGGGATTATGTTTATCATGTCTAGTGCAATAGATCTGGAGACATATATTGTTATCTAATATTTGAAAATCACTCTACCAGATACTATGGAAGATAGCATACCTCATAATTCCATGTAGCATCCAGAAATTTCCCAAATACTTCTTGATGAACCAACTTTTGTTGCAATAAACATAAGTAGTGATACTTTTCTCAAAGATACTTCTTATAAATATGCTAACACAAAATTATAGAGTTTTTTTTCATTCAAGATGGCCGTTTGGGCAAAGATACTGGCTAACCTTCCTGGTAAGCTTATTAAAATTATAGGACAGGAAAAAAAATGATATTAGTAACAAAAGCAGGAGGACAATGATTTACTTATCAAACCCTTGTTTGATAAAAACATGGAGGGGGTTTTTGCTTTCACTCATCATGGTTTAATTGGTAAAGGAATAGTTCCCCACTGAAAATAAGTAAAAATTTTGAAAAATAAATATGAAATAGCTTTATTTTGGTACTGAGCAAATGACAAAGAAAGAAAACATAGGAAAGATAATCACAGTTATTACCCTGGCTTTCTGCCTGGAGATAATTCCAGAAGCCTGCCATAGAAGGGGAAAAAGCAAGCCAACAAAATAGTTATGCCGAGTTTGGGAGGTTGAGATCAAAGTTCAGCAAGTCTAGGACACTGGAAGATTACTGGACAGGAGGCAGCTATGAAAAGTAAGAGCTTCAGAAATTTGCATAGAGTCCATTGGAATCTGTTGCTAAGTGGCACATGCATAGATTGAAACTCTGTAGGACAAAGCAAAGAACTGTCAGAATTCTAGCAAATGAAATTACTTCAGAATACACAATATTAGGAAATGTTTAAGTTCTAATCAGTCAGAATAGACAGACTGTTCAAACCTGGGGCCTTCAGTAGGGACTCCTGAAAGGTCTTGTCTAGGAGGGCTAAACTAGTCTACATACTAACAAAACCTAAATATAAATCTCAAAAAGATAAAGCTGCTCTACAGTTAACTGTCTTCCAAAACAACTATCACTTTTAAAGACAACAGAATCCAAGCAGACAACAATGTATTATTCACAATATCCAGTATATCCCAAATATTCATATATATCCAAATAACTATAAATTTATATTCAATAATCTCATAGATGCTCCAGCTATTTTAATAAGTCAAAATAAACCAATAATATAGAGATTAGAAAATAATTAGTAAAATGTCTTCATAGCATGATCATTTATATTAGAAGAACCTGAAGAATCAACAAAAAATATAATAACTAGTAGAAGATTTTCAGTAAATATTGATAAAGATGTGGAGAAACTGGAACCCTCATATATTGCTGATAAAAACGTAAACTGAATCAGGCACTTAGGAAAATAGTTCAATAATTTATAAAATGGTAAACACATACTTAACATAAAAGCCAGAAACTTGGGGCATCTGGATGGCTCAGTGGTTAAGCTTCTGCGTTCGCCTCAGGTCATGATCTTGGGGTCCTGGGATCAAGCCCCACATCGGGCTCTGCTCAGCGGGGAACCTGCTTCCCCCCTCTCTCTCTGCCTGCCTCTCTGCCTACTTATGGTCTCTCTATCAAATAAATAAATAAAATCTTTTAAAAAAAATCTAGAAACTCTACAACTAGGTAGGTATCAGCTGCTAGGACATATGAAAACGTATATCTACACAAAGACTTTATACCAGTGACTATAATGGTGTCATCATAATAGCTCCCCAGTGGGAACTGTACATACATCAGCTGACAAGTGGATAAGCAAAATGTGATATAAATCTATATAATAAAATACTTATTAGCAATAAAAAGAAAAAATACATATGTAGAACAACACAGAAAGAGTGTAATTCCATTTATATAAATTTCTAGAAAAGATCTATCTATAGAAAAAGAAAACAGTGATTTTCTGGGGATGGGAGATGAGAGTAAAGGGGCATGAGGAACTTCTTTGGGGTGGCAAAAATGATCTGAATATAGGGTTTGGCAGTGACGCAGCTTTATAAACGCACTAAAATTTGACAAATAATCCTTGAAATAGACATAACTGGTGAAAAATGTGTATATATGTAAAATGTGTATATATGTAAAGTATAACAGTATAACTTTTATTTTTTAATTTTTAAATTTAATTACAGTATAGTTAACATATAATATTACATTTACAATGTACAATATAATGATTCAACAATTCTATATATTACTCAACATTTATCACGGTAAGTATACTCTTAATCCCCTTTACCTGTTACCCATGCCCCATCAGAGATATTGGCCTGTAGTTCTCTTTTTTTGTAGTGGCTGTCTGGTTTTGGTATCAGAGTAATCCTGGCCTTATAGAATGAATTTGGAAGCTTTCCTTCCTTCCTCCTCCTCCTCCTCCTTCTTTTTGGAATAGTTAGAGAAGAATATCTATTAATTCTTTAAATGTTGGGTAGAATTCACCTGTGAAGCCATCTGGTCCTGGACTTCGTTGGCAGTTTTTTGATTTCTGATTCAATTTCCTTGCTGGTAATTGGTCTGGTCAAATTTTCTATTTCTTCCTGAATCAGTTTTGAGAGGTTATATGTTTCTAGAAATTTATCTGTTTTTTACTATGTTGTCTACTTTGTTAGCATATAATTTTGCATAGTGTTATCTTTTAATCCTTTGTTTTTCTGTGGTGTCATTTATTTCTCCTCTTTCATTTCTGATTTTGCTTATTTGAGTCCTCTCTCTGTCTGTCTGTCTCTCTTTATTTTTTTCTTTTTTTGATAAGTCTGGCTAAAGGTTTTTCAATTGTGTGGATCTTTACAAAATATCAGTTCCTCCTGATTTTATAGATTATTCTATTGTTTTTCTTTTCTATTATTTTCTTTTACTTTTTTTTTTTTTTAGTTTCTTATTTTGCTTATTTCTGCTTTAATCTTTATTATTCCCTTCTACTGATTTTAGGTTTTGTTTATTTTTCTTTTTCTAGTCTTCAGGTATAAGGTTAGGTTTTTTATTTGAGATTTTTCTTGATTTTTCAGTATGCCTGTATTGCTATAAACTTTCCTCTTAGAACAGATTTTGCTGCATCCCAATGATTTGGGACCATTGTATTTTCATTTTCATTTGTCTCTGTGTTGTTTTGATTTCTTCTTTGATTTCTTGGTTGACCCTTCACTGTTGAGTAACATATTATTTAACTGCCACGTATTTATGTTCTCTCCAGATTTTTCCTGTGATTTATTTCTAATTTCACAGCATTGTGGTCAGAAAAGATGCATGGTATGACCTTAATCTTTTTGAATTTGTTGAGACATTTTTGTAGCCCAATATGTGATCTATTGTGAAGAGTGTTCCTGTGCACTTGAAAAGAATATGTATTCCACTGTTTTAGGTTGGAATGTTCTGAATATATCTGTTAAATCTGTTAAATAAATAAATAAATAAATAAATAAATAAATAAATAAATCTGTTAAATAAATCTGTTAAATTTGGTCCAATGTGTCATTCATTCAAAGATACTGTTTTCTTGTTGATTTTCTGTTTGAATGACCTATCCATTGATATAAGTACGTGTTAAAGTCCTCTGCTATTATTTACTGCTATCAGTTACTTTCTTTATGTTTTTTTATTAGCTACTTAATGTTTTAGATGTTCCCATATTGGATGCTAAAATATTTATGATTTTTTTATCTTCTTATTAGATTGTTCCCTTTATGATTACATAGGATCTTTCTTTGTCTTTTGTTATAGTCTTTGTTTTAAAGTCTATTTTAACTGATAGAAGAACTGGTCCTCTGGCTTTCTTTTCATTTTCATTTGTATAGTAAATGTTTTTCCATCCCTTCACTTGTAATTTGCATGTCTTTAGGTCTGAAATTAATTTCTTCTAGGCAAGTCTCTTGTGTGTATGTGTGTGTGTGTGTGTATACACACACACACACACATATGGGTTTTGCTTTTTTATTCATTCTGTCACCCTGTGTCTTTAGATTGGATATTTTAGTTAATTTACATTCAAAGTAATTACTGATAGGCATGTACTTATTGCCATTTGTTACTTGTTTTAAGGTTCTTCTTTTAGTTCCTCTCTGCTCCTTTCTTCCTTCACTCTCTACTGTCGTGGTTTGCTGGCTTCTTTTAATGTTATAGTTGGATTCCTTTCTCTTTATTTTTTTGCATATCTGTTACTGGTTTTAGATTTGTAGTTACCTCTGGGGTTATATATAACATCTTATCTATATGGCAGTCTATATTAAATTGATGGTTGCTTAAGTTTTAACCTATTATAAAGGCACTAAATTTTTACTCCTCTACCCCTCCTTGTTTTAAATATATGGTGTCATACTTTACATCCTTTTATTTAGTGACTCCCTTGACTGATCTTTATAGATATATTTAATTTTACTACTTTTTGTGCTTTCTACTCTCTTACTCCTGTTTTTGTCTTTTCTTTTCACTTACAGAATCCTGTTTAACATTTCTTGTAAGGCTGGCTTAGTGATGCTGAATTCCTTTAACTTTTGTTTGTTTGGGAAACTGTTTAACTCTCCTTCTATTGAGGATGATGGCTTTGATGAATATAGTGATAGAGTGTTCTTGGTTGCCTGTTCCTTGGTCCCCCAACCCCCATTTTGAGTATATCATGCCACTCCCTTCTGGCCTGTAAAGTTTCTGCTGAAAAAATGATTTTTGATTTTGATTGGGGTCTCTTTGTACCTCATGGATTTGGACTTATTTCCTTCCCTAGATTCAGGAAGTTTTCAGCTATTATTTTTTTCAAATAAATTTTCTGCCCCTTTTCTCTCTTTCCTCCTTCTGAGATCCCTATAATGCACACGTTTGTTATGCTTGATGGTGTTGCTGAGTTCCCCTAATTAGTTTTCATTTTTTATCATTCACTTTTCTCTCTTCTGTTTTTTATTTTTTTATTTATTTTTTTTATCATTCACTTTTCTCTCTCCTGTTCAGGTTGATTACTTTCTATTACTCTGTCCTGCAGGTTGCTGATCCATTCTTCTGCTTCCTCTAGTCTGCTATTTATTCCATGTAGTGTATTTTTAATATCAGTTATTGAGTTCTCATCTCTGATTGGTTCTTTTTAATGTTTTCTATCTCTTGTTGAGTGTCTCCCTGAAGTCCTTCGCTCTTTTTCAAGTCCAATGAGTATCTTTATGGCCAATGTTTTAAATTATATATTAGGCATATTACATGTTTTTGTTTCACTTAGGCCTCTTGCTGTGATTCATCTTCCTTGGTCAGGCTCCCTAGTCATGGGGTACTTGGTGTGGTCCTTTCCTCTCCCCTCTCAAGGCCCATAGCTCCCTTCCTCCTGAGGATAGTCCCACTGGTCTATTTCACTCCTGACCACATCTCTGCCCTTCCCACTCCTTTTGATGTGGCCTCTTCTCTTCATGGAGCTGTGGAGAGTAAGTTCTGCCAATTTTGGGTCATTTTTGGTTTACCTACACTGATGTGCTTGTTATCTAGGTATATCCATGGGTTGAGATGAGCCTGAAACTTTTAACTCAGCCATCTTCCCAGAAGTCCTTAGTATGACTTTTAAATAAACCCACACCAAGGTACAGCACCATGAAATTTCAGGGAATTAAAGAAAATTCTTTCAAGGAGAGTTACAATTTTAGCTCACAAAGTAAGTCAAACAACTTGAAATTTGGCTGCCTTTTGGAATTTTTATTAGAAATTTGATGATAAAAGAAAGTAAAGGAGACCAATGCTGAAAGGAAACTTTTTGAACTTAAACAATGTTACCTTATAATATCTTTAATTATAATACTATTAGAAATGCAACTCAGAAAGCATACCAATAACACATTTTTTCCTCAGGAAGTTTCTTAAGGATATTTTCCAGCAAAATGAAACAGCAATCAGAAATAGGATATAATTATATAAGAAATACTGGAACTCTACTCTGAGTATAATGAAAAGAAATTAGCCTAGATTTGAATAATAGTCAACAAGTATGCTTCAAGAACAATGTCTTCTAAGAAGAATGCAATGAATTCCAAACATGCAGAATGGCTAGTAATAGATGTAAACTGAAAAGAATCAAAATATTCATCAATAAATCAATGGATAAATGAATCATCAATAAATGAATGGGTAACTGTGATATGTCCATACATTGTAATGCAGGTTACCAATAGAAAGTAAATTAACTATTGTTACTTGCAACAACATGGGTGAATCTCAAAATCATGCTGAGCAAAAGAAGCAGACAAAAAAAAAAAGTGCTAGTTTTAAATATTTCATAAAATTTTCAAAAATGCAAAATAATTCATAGGGAAAGAGTCATTTAGTTGTTTCTTCAGGATAGGAGCAACATCAGGGATGAATTACAATGTAGCATGAGGAAACTTTTGGAAGGTGATGGATATGTTTTTTATCTTTATTGTGGTGCAAGTTTCACAAATTTATATATGTCAAAGCAGAACCAATTGTGTACTTTAAACAAGTGAAATTGAATATATTTCAATTATAGCTGAATGAAATGATAAAACACAAAATCCTATTTGAGTTGAAGATTACATTTGGATAACTTCACTCCTCTTTGATATGTCCTGTGTTACCAAAACCTAGTTAATTGTTCAGCAAAATAGCAAGTTAAATGTTCTATTGTCCATTAAAAAAAGTGAAGTGGAACAGATTGTTCTCCATTCTGCAGGTAGAGAATATATATTTTGTAAATTATTTTTAAATAATTTTTACATTTTTACTTGTGTACATAGGCTCCCCACCCTTTTCAACCTCCATTACTTAATTGATCTTTGTAAACTGGCATTGAAACATTACAACAATGTCTGGTTGCACCAATTTTATAAACTTACAGTGCAATACATATTATTTTTCTGAGACAAACCAAAGGTTAATATCTCAAGTTTCTTGCTGCCTGCTTTACCAGCATTTGATGGGAGGATCTTTTATATACATTTGTAATGGATGAAAAATAAACCAGATTGCAAATCCTTTTTTTTTTTTTTTTCTTTTTTAAAGTTTAAACCATATACCATGTCCTTGGTCCAAATTGTGTAGGATGAGTTAAAGTTAAATTGCATTCTATTAACCTGTATGAGTGTATTCTACTAACCAGTATGAGGAAAAAATCTGTAGTATAATAAGCACACTGTAAATGTATTAATTCTTCATCCCTTATAACCTTTTGATAGGATAATTTTTTATCTCTTGGTAGGATATTATTTTTGTTTTTAATCTTTAAATAAAACTCACTCTTTGGCTTGAATTTGAGGTTAGGTTTTTAATAATAAATCATGACACTAAATATACACAAATATTTTATGTCCCTTAATGTTTCAGTTATTTATTGCTCCATAAAAAAATGACCCCAAATTTCTGGGTATAAATAATAATAATCATTTGTTTTACTCAGAGATTTGCTTCTTGGGCAAGGTTCATTGGAAACAAATCGTGCTTGTTTCAAAAAGTGTCACCTAGGGCAGCTCAGCTGCAGACTGGGATCACAGGAAGACTGGCTTGCTTACATTTTTGCCCTTGATGTTGGTAGTCAGCTGGGATCTCAGCCAGAGCTGTCTTTCAGAACATCTACATATGACTGCTTGGTATCCTCATAGGATGCTAGCTGGTTTCCAAGAGCAAATATTCTACAGTACCAGGTGGAAGTTGTTTATTAGCTTTCTCTTCCTGTGTAACAAATTAGCACAAAATTAGTGGAATGAAGCAACATCTTTTATTGCCTCATGGTTTTCTGTTTGCTTGCTTTTTTGTTTTATGTTCCTTGTTTTTTCTTTGTTCTGTTTTTGCTTTTTATTCCATTTTGTTTTCATCGTAGTTGGGAATCTGAACGTGTCTTTTAAGTATCTTCTGTGTCAGGGTCTCTCACAGGCTGTAATCTAGTGTCAATTTGAGGTGTAGTCTTCCTAAGATTTGACTGGAGACATTTCTGCTTCTAAGCTAGCTCACTTGGTCATTGGCAGGATTCAGTCCCTGATGGGCTATTGAACTGAGGGTCTTGGTTCCTCACTGGCTACTGGCCAGAAGTCATCCTCATTTTCTTGATGCTGGGGCCTCTGCAACAAGGTAGCTTGTTTCATCAATACATGCATGCTGACGAGGCAACAGAGAAAAAAAGTCCAGCAAGAGAGATTAGTTTCTGTTAACCAATCATGAAAATCACGTCCCATCTCTTTTGGCACATTCTATTGCTTCCACACAAACACCAGTCTAGGTCAGACACAAGGGAAGAAGATTTCACAAGGACACAAATACCAGGAGGTGGGGATTACTTCTGAGTGTCTTTGAAAGCTGTCCCCCATAGCTTATTTCCATTTATAACTGAGCTTTAGAAATTATATGACATTTGTCCCATTTATTTCTCCCATATTTCTCCCAATTATGTGACATTTTTCCCAAGGTAGGCACAAAGTTCTGCCCAGGTTCAATATTGAACCCAGTACTGGGGCGCCTGGGTGGCTCAGTCATTAAGCCTCTGCCTTGGGTTCAGGTCATGATCCCAGGGTCCTGGGATCCAGCCCCGCATCAGGCTCCCTGGTCATCCAGAAGCCTGCTTCTCCCTCTCCCACTTCTCCTGTTTGTGTTCCTCTCTCGCTATGTCTCTCTTTGTCAAATAAATAAAAATCTTTTAAAAAAATTATTGAACCCAGGACTCAGAGGAGTGTTAATTTCCCCTTAAATAAAATACATGCTGGATGTGATAGATTGTGGAGAACATCTCCGGAAAATGCAGTTGTCCATACTTGGTAATTATAAATAGGTAGTGATTTAATTGTTAGAGCATATGTTCCTGATTAGTATTATTGTTAATTTATATTAATATTATCAAAAATATTTGGATTTGTTTTTGTCTCATTTTTCTTTAGGAAACATATAGTCCTTTCTAGAAAATGTGAAATATCATTATATACTACAAAAAATATGAGAAAAAAATCTATGAATTACATACTTTTGAGGCAACAAACAAATCTTGTGTTAATATGATAAAATAGCCTGATGATTAATAAGCCTTTATACATAGCTTCTGCATATTCGGTTGTAAGCTATGTTTTGAAAATATGCTTTGGCACCAGAAAAATCTAAGTTTTAATTTTTATACTACAAATTGAGTATATGGCCTTAAGGAAAGTGTTCAATTTGAAATTTGATTTCCTTATTAATAAAATACCATAAGCTTATAGGGTTGATAGAAAATTTAAATGAGAAAATGAATGTGTAACATGTAACATACTTAGTATGTTCAGTCTTGTAAGATGGCATTTTATAAGGAATGATACCTGCTTAGGGTTGCTTACTTTGAATGTTGGGATTTTGACTTTTAAACAAAGTGTGTTCAATCCAGTTATTTATATCATATATGGGATTAGAGTTAATTCATGATTTATAATGATAGGAAAAGAAAGTCATTATTAAGGATGTTTCACAAAGAAAGATATAAAACAAACTATTTAAGCATTTTCCTAAAGGATATACTTAGGGTTTCAGTGTAAGACTGCACTAAACCACTAATAAGTGTGTCCAGGCTAATGTTGTCTCTGTGTTTGGATGGTTCTTCTTTAGTGTTTCTTACGGTGTTCATGATTCAAAATAATTGGTCTGAAATTTCTGCCTCTTTCTGCCCAAGCCCTTATTTATAAGTCACATGCATTTTTTTTTGTTGTGTGTGCATTTTAAATTTAATTAAAATACTTACTATCCCTTAGTGCCCTCCACAGATTGTTAGCGCTTGTGAATGCACAAATTTTCTCTTCTTAACATTTTGTATTTGCATTCTTTTTTTCTGTAACTATCATCTGCTCTAGAACAGTGGTTCTCGAACTGTTGTCACTGGACAGACAGCATCAGCAACACATGGAAACTTATTAGAAATACAATCCTTCAGATCCCAATTAAGACCTAATAGGAAACTTTGGGAATGAGGACCAGAAATCAGTGTTTTAAAAGTGATAGTGAGGGATGCCTGGGTGTCTCAGTTGGTTAAGCATCTCACTCTTGATTTTGGCTTAGGTCATGATCTCTGAGTCCTGAGATCCAGTTCCACATTGGGTTCCACATTCAGCGCAGGGTCTACTTGGGGGATTTCTTTCTCCCTCTGTCCCTCCCCCTGCTTACACTTTCTCTCTCTAAATAAAACAAAAATAAATCTTAAAATAAAAAGAGATAGTGATTCTGACATACAATTATGTTTGTGAGTCACTGATCTACAGTCCTCATCCTTCATGCATGGTTTGCATTATTTGTAACCTGTGGCAGTGGGAATAACATTGTGGTGTCCTTTTGATGGAAAAGACTTTTCCACAGTTGAAGTTATTGTTGAAGATTGTTCCCTAATTTTACAGAGACATATTTGTTTTTAAAGCATTACCCTAGCCTAGCAAGAGTAGTTGTTTGTTTTATGTCTATTACATAAAGAATGTATCTGTAATTCAGGAAAACTATAGAAGAATTTTAAATGCCATTTGTTTTTCCTTTTGTAAAAAAACTCTTAAGTTTTTAAAAACTAATACCTGTACATGTGGGGAGTTGGAGACACAGATTATAGGATGCATGGTACAAACTTTAAAAAGATAAAAAGGTTCATGAAAGTTATACTAATTCTCACTGGTATAATTTGTGACCACTCAGAATTCCTCTCTGAAAACAAATATGATTATCAGAATCTTATGATAAAATTTTAAGATGATCTATAAAAATATGAATATAACATATATTCAAATATACACATACTAACATATTATGTATCTTTTCTTTCGTTAATGTAAAAAAACTGTAAAAATTATATATTGGTGCATATAGTGCTGCATTATTTTAGTATTTAACTATATGGACTATTAAACAATTCCTCACTGATGAATATTTTGAATATTACCAATCTTTTGTTATTATAAATTATTTTATAATGGATATCTTCATATGTTACATTTGTTTGCATGTGACATTATTTGTAGGTTAAAATTAAATGCAATTGGTGAATGGTTTGTTAACTCTTTGTTTGGCTAGGTATTTTAAAATAACTTTGCATAGAAATTGCCCAATTTTCACAAATTAAGCAATATACAAGCAAAACAGTTTTCCATACTCTTCTCAGTGAGGAGTTATCAAATATTTAGTATTTTATTAGACTAGAGTATTATTTCATATCTGTTTTAATTTGCATATCTTTTTTTTAGGTTTAAATAACTTCATATATTGAAGAGACATATATATATCCTTTTCTATGAACTGTTTTCTCATGTCTTTCACCTGTTTCTTTCTCTTACAATATTCATATGTTTACTTTTTTATTTGTAAAAGTCCTTTAATTAATATGAAAATTAGCTTTATGAAATATTGCAATTATTGAGATAACTAAAAATGAAGAGAATAATATCATAGAGCAGGTATGAGCAAAAGAGAACTAAGAAACATCCTATTATTGTATCTTTTAGGAGGATGCAATATTAAGTAATCTTAAATTTTGTTAAGTATGCGTCTATAAATTCTGAAATGCCTAAAAAGTGTTTATAAAGACCAAATGTTTAGAAGAGAAAGAGTTTTTTGCATGTTTGGCTTGTTTCGTTCTTTTAAGTCTTAATTCAAAATCGAAAATATTTAGGTTGGCTTTGATAAAGATTCAAGTGCAAGTATATTTTATTTAGAATATTATTGTAGGAGGGGCACCTGGGTGGCTCAATCAGTTAAGTATCTGACTCAATCTCAGCTCAGGTCTTGATGTCAGGGTCATGAGTTCAATCCCTGCATTGGGCTCCATGCTGGGTGTGGAGCCACCTTAAAGAAAAAAGAAAAAATTATTGTAGGAAAATCCAGTAAGGGTGTGGAAAGGGAAGATAAAAAAGGGAAGATAGGCAGCCAATTTCTTTATTTTTTATTTTATTAACATATAATGAATTATTTGTTTCAGGGGTATGGGTCTGTGATTCATCAGTCTTACACAATTCACAGCCCTCACCATAGCATATACCCTCCCCAGTGTCTGTCACCCAGACACCCCATCCCTCCCATCCCCCTCCACTACAGCAACCCTCAGTATGTTTCCTGAGATTAAGAGTCTCTTATGGTCTGTCTCCGTCTCCGGTTTTCTCCCATTTAATTTATTCCTCTCCTCTCCCATGATCTTCTGTCTTATTTCTCAAATTCCACATATCAGAGAGATCATATGATAATTGCCTTTCTCTGATAGACTTATCTCGCTTAGCATAATACCCTCTAGTTCCATCCACATCATTGCAAATAGCAAGATTTCATTTTTTGATGGCTACATAATATTCCATTGTGTGTGTGTGTGTGCGTGTGCGTGTGTGTGACATCTTCTTTATCCATTCATCTGTCGATGGACATCTAGGCTCTTTCCATAGTTTTGCTATTGTGGACATTGCTGCTATTAACATTCGGGTGCACATGCCCCTTTGGATCACTACATTTGTATCTTTGGGTTAAATACCCAATAGTGCAATTGCTGGATTGTAGGGTCGCTTTATTTTCAACTTTTTGAGGAACTTCCATCCTGTTTTCCAGAGTGGCTGTACCAGCTTGCATTCCCACCAAAAGTATAGGAGGGTTCCCCTTTCTCTGCATCCTCACCAACCTTCTAACTTGTTAATTTTAGCCATTCTGACTGGTGTGAGGTGGTATCTCATTGTGGTTTTGATTTGTATTTCCCTGATGGTAGGCAGACAATAAAGAGTATGTTAATAAACAAGTTAACACTGTAGGAAACTGAAGCTTATTCCCTCTGGAGAATTCTATGACCCAGTGGAAAACATGTTCCTCTGTGTTATTATCCTTTGTAGGAGAAAGGGACCTTCACCACCTTCCATCAGTCATTGGTTGAAGGCTGCCTTTTTTGGAAAGGGACTGACATGTAGAAATGAAGAGTACTTCCTTTGCAGGCTACTAGTTATAGTGATATGCTCTTACTTATGGAGAATGGAACATTTCTGCCTTGCTGGTTACTCGTTCTCCCATGCCCTGTGTCCCCCAGCCACATATTGTCTTAAGGTATGAAGGGAGTTTCAGGCCCAGCTGGTAAGAAGTGAATTCTACATGACTTCTTATTGTTAACAGGACTTCTGATGTTTCCTCCTTCCCTTTTCTTCCATGCTAATCTTTAAAGGCAGAACTCTCTCATAGACTGAGAAAAGTGAGCCTACTTTCCCACCACCTGTTGTTAGGTTGGGGATGGAAAGATTCTGGGTTTCGATTATCACCACCATCAGTTGGTAGAGAGGATAGTAAAATGCTCTGCTGCTATGCTGTTCCTCCAGTCCTTGGTTCCCAACCTTAACCACCAACTTTCTTCTTTTCATCTTTCAGATTTCTCCTTTGGTTACCACTTAAATTATTTCTAGGATTTATAGTTGTAATTAGAGGGAAGGGACAGACAGAGATGGGTCTATGTAATCTTATTTGGACTGGAAGTCTGTGGTTGCCTTTTTTTTTTTTTTTAATGGAATATGTTTTTCTCTGCTTTATTTAATGGAGAATAATAACATTATAAAAACACTTGGACTAAGAGTATTTTGAAAATTAATTTCAGAACCGTTTGGAATTTTATAGATATCTTCCATGTTTGCTATAAATATGAGAAAATCGAGTTGTTTTGACAGATTCTTGATTTCCACAAAATGCTTTGGGCCATTAATGGTATCACTAGTCTGAAGATGCTCCTTGTTTGAGGAATCAATATCTTTAAAGGCAATATCTTTAAAATAAACAGTGGAATGTGCACATGAACAATGTAAAAATTGGATGAAGGAATGCTAAAATCACAGTGTAGTTTTCAGATTTCTTGCTTACTTATAGGAAGTGCTTTTAATTTGCCACATCTGAGGAGGCAGAGATGACTGACATACTTTCTGCCTTTGAAGAACCAATGATCTGGTAGATCAGAGTGAAAAACTCCTAAGTATAATGCCTTAAAAAGGGGGGGGGGAGTGCAACAAAGCAAAAATGAAAAGAGGGAGTAAGTGGAAATATGGAAGTATAGGAAGATGAGGGACATGTGAGGAGTACTGAAACAGAACAATGGTTAAGAAAGAGAGAGAGAGAGCCTTGTTCTGCAGAGCTGTCCATGAACATGAGCATTGCAGCAAAGTTATAAACCCATACAAAACTCAGTACTTGTGCCCTCAGAATTCTTTCTCCCCCCACCCCCACCAAAAAAAATCATGGGTTGGGATAGTGTTCCTGTTTTTTGAAGTGGGTCTAGGTGCATAACATAACTTCATGAATACTAGCTGTACAGAAAGCTGTGCTACACTGAGATTTAATTTAAGCTAAATCTATTTAGGGCAACAAATACATTTATTTTAGAAATGATCCAAATAAAGCTTGCCTATTATGAAATTCTGGAACACATTTTACCCTAAAATTTTTTAAACTTTCTCTCCATTTCCATAAGTATTATGTCCATTTCCTTCTAATATTCAAGATATTGCTGAGTTAGGAAAGAGATCAGATGACTTATTCAAGACCAAGGAGTTCATGAGCCACAAGTTTTATCTCTTCCTGTCATTTAATGCCTCCTCCCCTAGACACTAATTCTCAAAACACCTAACTATGGCACACATTGGGACATACACATGCATACACACACCCCAGCACTGTACTACTATATCTTAACCCAGGAGAAATAAAAATGTATGCTCACACAAAAGCAATAGGCAGATGTTTATAGCAATTTTCTTTATAATTATGCCAATCTAGAAATAACGAAAATGATCTTCAGCTGGTGAGTGAATAAACAAACTGTGGTAGATCCTTACAATGGAAAAACCAGCAATAAAAAGGAACCAGTTGGGGCGCCTGGGTGGCTCAGTGGGTTAAGCCTCTGCCTTCGGCTCAGGTCATGATCCCAGGGTCCTGGGATCGAGCCCCACATCGGGCTCTCTGCTCTGCAGGGAGCCTGCTTCCTCCTCTCTCTCTCTGCCTGCCTCTCTGCCTACTTGTGATCTCTGTCTGTCAAATAAATAAATAAAATCTTTTAAAAAAAAAAAAAGGAATCAATTATGCCACAATAATATAAATGAACTCAAATGTCTTATGCTAAGGAAAAGAAGCCAGGCCCTGATATCTACAAGATGTATATTGGTCTGGCTCTGTAATTTGTAGGGCCCAGTACAAAGTAGAAATATGGGACCTATTGTTGAAAAATTAAAGACTTTCAATATAGTGACAGCAGAACCTTAAACCAAGCACACGGCCTTCATAAGTACAGATGGGTATGATTGTATGGTTTACACTCCCATGAAGCTGGCACTGACTACATCATTTTGTTGCTATGACATTCTCAAAAGGCAAATCTGTAGGAAGAAAAAACACATCAGTATTGCCGAGACCTAGAGTAAGACAGAGGAATTCACTACCAAGGGCATAAAGGAATAGGACTGCTCTGTCTTGCTAGAAGTGGTGGCTATATAGTTATGTGTATGACAAAATTCATACAACTGGCCTTGGAAAAGGGAAAAAAATCCTGGTAAACTATATAAATCTGACTTGAAACCCAAGCATATATTAACATTTTATCGAATGGTTATAAATAATTACAGGAATAAAAATAAAATAAAATAAAATTTTAAAACGTGGAATATCATACAACTAACACAAGAAAATATAATGGAAAGAGCAGGGATAATGACCTGGATTGGAATATCATCTTGGTTTCTTACCAGCAGAGTGAAATACCTTCAGTCATTTAATGTCTCTGGTTCACAATTTCATTATCCCCAAACAGGGTGGCAATGGTAAGTCAAACTTACAGGGTGCTGAAGGATCAGTTAAGGTAATGTATGTGAAAAATTTTTTCAAAATTTTTTAATATTAAAGCACTCTGGGATTATTATCAGCAGTGGTAATAAAGGCACCAACCTACCCCCTTTTTTCCCCTCAATTTTAAAGATTTGTCACTCATTGTGCACCCTTAATTCTGGAAAGACAACTGAAATCAGAAAGTCACTTTAGTAATGTTCTTTAGAACATATAACACATTTAATACATAGTACATTTTAAGCCTGGAGTGGGTTACTTGTTTTCACAAATTGTTACATTCTTTGGAATAAGTCTGTTCAATACCTGGTGGACTAAATGTTGAATTCCTATTTCTCAGTGCAGTGGGTATTCCCATCCCCAAGGCTAAATTGAATTTACAAATGAACACCATTCTCCCATTTTACTTTGAAGTTTTAGTACCCACTTTTTACAGTTTTGTAATCTTAAAATAATATGAACAGTATGACTAACTATAATTGATTATAAGTATGTATGGGAACTAGATGGTCAAAATTTGCACAGTTCATTCAATTATTGAGATACTCTTCACATAAATATAACCAGTCACACAATAATACATATAAATACTGGCAGGAACATGGCTTAAAAATTATTACCTGGGACATCCTATAACCTAATATATGACTCACATTTGTCTTTTAACTTAATTAGGGAGAAGAAAGGAATCAGATAGAGTCCGAGTTACTTTATGTTCCCATTGTACCTTATAGGAATGTACCTCCATAAAGCACCTCGTCACATTTCAGTGTAATTTTTTACTTAAATACATATTAGCTAGCATCTGATTTATGAACGTCAAATGCAGGGTAAGGGCCTTATTTATTTCTATTTTTCAGCTATAATATCTTCTGCTAGCACGTAGTATTTGTTGAATGATTTTTGCTTTTGAGGTAAGGAAAACCAGTTGTTATTGGTGAACAGAGTGGCAAAACTGTATAGAGCACTGAATATTCTTGGAATACTTTAATACTGTTTTCTTATTAATTATGCATCATGGAGTATGAGACTCAGCCTCTTTTGAGTCTGAGTTTTCTGAATAGTTAAGTGCCTAGAAAAGTACTTGACTTGCAACATTCTCTCAGTAAATATCAACTGTTAGATATCAATTGTTGGACATTTTTTCCCTAATGCATCATCGTGTACTACTTCACAAGAGTGCTATAGTGGTCAAGGGTAATAATGGATGTGAAGTGTAAAAATACTCTCTTTTTATGTAACACTCTATTCAAAAGATGCAAAATTAGAGGGTGGGACTTGAATAAAGAGAGTTTGACCGGTAACACAGCTTATGTCACCAATCAGCTAAATTACTTCTGGGAAGATTTATAGTATCTCTGGATTTTTACTATAAAATAAGGGGTTCTGAATATCATTCTATATTCTAAAATATGTATTTCAATTGAACAGGGAAACATATTCTATAATTAAAACAAGTTAAATACACAATTTTGCATAATGTTATTTGCTGCTAGTTTAAAATATATCATAACTGGCACCTAATTAGAAAACTCAATAATAAGGTTAATAAAATACAAACTGATTAAAAGATTCAATTTTCAAACAGTTTTTTGCTATAGTATACCAAGAATGGCTTGTGTTATTTTGCATTCTGTAAAAAACAGATTCTGTACCATCAACATTTTGCATTGGTATTTTGTCTCAACTATATTATAAAATCCATAAAAGCAGGATCATAGGTTATATAATTTTTAAAACCCCATACTAGCTAGACATTGTCTTGCACTTAGTAGTTGCTTAATAGATATGCAATAGGCTGTTTCAAATTTTATGTCTCTGTAATTAGTCATACATTTTAGAGTATTGATCCATGATTGAATATAGTTAATGGGCAGGCTAGACAGAGTCAACAAGCTCCTAAATTTCACTGCAGAATAAAAATTTAAAAATTAAAAAAAAAAACTCTGCTTCAAATAATTTGAGAATATAATGAACTGTAATCAATTACAGTCATTTATTGTTGGACATCTTAGTTTATTATACAGTCCAGTGCAAGTGTAATTGTCTTACAATAATGATACAAGTAGAAATTCATAGAGATAAGACTAATACATCTTCCTGAGACAATTATAGTCCATTTTCCATTAGCCAGAATGAAGTAAGTTCTGTCTTTATTAGTCACAACTTCTGACTCTGGAAGGATAGAGAGAGTGAAGGACAACATCTGATGTTCATGAGTCATTCTGTTTGTCCTTTCTTTGGCTGGTTTCCAGGCCCTAAGTGAGGAAAAAACTCACTGTGGCTTTAAGATCATGTCTTTCTTCCCACTCCATAATCAATTACACGTTACTGATAATAAGTATGATGCTTTGCTTTTGTCTTAGCCTGAGTGACCACTTACCTGCTAAAAACGATATCCATACCACATGGAAGTCCTCAATTTTGGCACCTTCATGAACTTTCCAAGGACTTACAAACTTACTTAAATCAGTTGATGTAATTATTTAATAACACACAATCAATATAATCCCGTCCTATTAATTTGGCTTAATTATTGCCCTTGCTACTTAGAAATTTTAAATTCATTTTAAGTGAACTAAGAACTTATTATTAGTTTCTTTCTCCTATCAGTTTGGTTTATTTATATAATCTTAAAATTTAAGTTTCACCAAATAGAGTTTTCAAATTTTCAATGTCATTAACATCTACAGTGTTTATTAAAAATAAGTTGATTCAGAAAACACCTTTTTTACAGTGAGAAATTGTATCCAGTAACTAATTTTGGTAATGACCATGGATTAAAATTTGTGAAGTGAGTAAAAGTATAGTCTTAAGAGCAGGCAGTTCACACTTTGGAATATCAGGGCAAAGACTCTGCTGGCTCAGAGTAATACAAATGTCCAGATTGCAGTTTAAGACACGACCTTTATTATGCATAAGTATTTTTTCCTTTGCAAGAAATAACTTTGCACATAAAATTTTATGCTATTTTCAGGCTTGGTTTGACTACAATAAATCTTTTACTGAATAAGACTTAATACCAGTATGGAGAGCACAAGTGAGTAAGTCAGAAAATGGTTTGACTTAGCAAATCTTGAAGTTATTACATGATTAGGAGAGATTTATGTGTTCCACAATCTAGCCTGGGGAAGACACTGATTTGTTCCATCTAAACTCTTTAATTAATAAAGCCCACATTCTCAAAATGTAATCTGATTTGAAAATATTCTCATTTTCTTTTAATTTTTCGGAGTATAACATAGAGAAAGAACATGGAATTGTGTTTTAGATGGTTATTTAAATGCTGTTTCCAATTTCCTGACCTTGAGTGAGTAATTTATTCTTTCTGAGCTTCAATTACTTCATTTTTAGAAAGAATATAGAATATTAACTCCATCCACAGCATTGTTGTCAGAAGAGTGATGACATACGTAAGATGCCTAGCATGGTGACACATAGTTAGTACCCAATAAATGTCACTTCTTTTGGGATTTCTTATCTGTTTCCTATTTTTACTGATCTATTCACATGAGGCTATTGTCTAAGCATTATGAGTTTTCACAAACTACATTTTTGTCAGTTGGCTGAGAAAGCCAGAGTTACCATCACGTATTTCTGGAATAATTCTCATCCTTTTAGCTGTAAAAATAATGGACTGTTCTAATTCTTACTTGAAATTGCATAAGAAGTTTTGGGGTGTTCAAGCACCTTTATCCTGATTAATTAAGAATGTCTTTCTGTGTTTTTCTCACTCCCTTTGGCCTTTAATATACATTAAAAAAATTAGAGTCTGGTTGCAGAAAAATACGAAATGGACAAACAACCCTAGGTCTGGAAGCATTCATTTTTTTGACTACTGTTAAGAGAGGACCAGATTACCTGGCAGTAGGAGGTTGGTTTCCCCAGTAAGCAGATTAGCATGCAGGGAGTTGCTTAGGAATCTTTAGGATTTAATACCTGAAGAAGAAAAGGGAAGGGAGAAAAGGAAGAAAAGAAGGGAAGGGGAGGGCAGAAAGGGGGAAGGACAGGAAGGGTGGAGAAGGGAAGGTGGGAGAGGAAAAGAAGCAGAACAGAGGGAGAAGTTGAGTAGAGAAACGTCATTTCAAGGGAAACATCAGATGGTCCCACAGGGAATTTTAACTTTCCCATGTTGACTTGAGGTGACTGGTTCTTTATATCCCTGAAATGATCAGTCACTAAATGCAAAATTCTCAATGAGGGGACTGATCTTGAACAAGGCCAGCTCTCTTCAGTTGAGGCCATAACCCAAAGTGGGTGGAGAACTGAGAAAGGTCTCTGGGTAGCACTGCCAGCAGCTGGGGAAATAAATCCTTCATTATTGAGGGGTGATTGGTATGGCACACCATGTTACCTTCCTGCACTTTTACTTTGCATGATGATTTAAATATCCTCAATTCCTCAATATATGTACACAATGACCTTCACCCATTTCTTCTGCTGATCTTTGCTGGCTCATCAGTTCAGAAGTACCAGACTCTCCAGAGTCCTGATTTACTGTCTGCTCAGAGCTTAGCTATGCCTCATCTCTCAAGAGATGCCTGAGTTCTTCATCTTGTAAGAAATGCTGAATTAGGTCTTGCCCAAAATACCTCAGTAATGCAAACACCCATGCTTAGGCAAAACAGTGAAGTAGCTTCTGTTTCTCTGTCCTCATACCTATCTACTAAACAAGTATGTGTGTGTGTATGTGTCTGTGTGTGTAGAGAAAACAAAATAAAGATAATATTCCATCAGACTGTGTTAAGTTTGAGTGGATAGAAATCCCAGGTTAGTAGATGCAGATATGATTGTTTCAGCCCATCTGACTGGAAGTCAAATCTAGTATATAGATTAGTTCCTGGATTGAATTACGTCATAGCAATAGAGGAGAGCATTTTCCTATTTCACAACAGAATAAAAGATGGAATTTTCCATCCTTGGTGGCAGTTGCTGCTTCTTTGCCTAATAATTAAAATTGTTAAGTAATGATTCTCAGTGTTTTAACCACCCTCTTAGAATTTGGGCTATTTGCAGCACCTAATTTTTTCTTCTCTCCATATCCTTTAAGCCATAATAATTGACTCAAAAATAATATTGCAGTCCTAAATAGGGGGAATGGAAGAAAGAAATTTATCATACCATTATAGTCTCCTATATGACTCCTATCTGTGGAAGGCACCAATGAGTCTCAATAGAGGGAAACCTAAAGAAGATGGGCAAATAGTGAATGAATGCAAGAATATGGTTGGGTTAACAGGGCTTCTTGTTACCCATTCTCCTTTGCCTTCAGTTTTCCAACACCAGCCAACAACTACTTTCTTCTGATTGACACAGAACAATGTAAACAAATATGATTCTTTTATTACAGAGCAAGTGTTTTCTCGTTATAGAACAAGTTCATTTGACTTTCTGCACAAGTCAAATGTTCAAAACTAAATTACTTTTTTTGGGAATTGTTAAACTGAAAGGTTTCTCTGTAGTCTTTTTTTCCTTGAAAAATTAGAACACTGAAATTTGATTATTTTTCATCCTCATCCTGTATTTTTCTAATAGGTGGTATAAGGAGAAATAGATGGGAAAACAATGTGTCCAAGCATAACAAATGGGAGAGCACTGTGTCAAAAAGGTTGAGGGGTTTTGTTTGTTTCTGTTTTTATTATTTTTTAAAGATTTATTTATTTATTTGAAAGAGTGAGAGAGTACATAAGAACAGAAGGAGAGGCAAAGGGAGAGGGAAAAACAGACTGCCTGCTGAGCAGGGAGCCCAATGTGGGGCTTGATCCCAGAACCCTGGGATCATGACCTGAGTTTATGGTAGATGCTTAACTGATTAAGCCACCAAGCCCCCTGTTTTTTGTTATTGTTGTTGTTGTTTTAACGGGGCTTCTCTGCTTCAGGACAATGCAATGGTCCCTGCAATGAGATTTGTTCTAAGAGATACTTTGTGTTTCTTTATCTGATCCTGTCCATCAGTCTTTATGTTGCAAAGGGCATTGGGTCTTTCATAGAAAATATGGTAATTAGCTTTCTTAATCCTGAGAAATTATGGGAACAGTATTCCACTGTGATATAAGACAAATCTATTAAGTTCTAGAATATTAAAGAAAACTTGCTAACTGCATGTAAAATTGTTCATTTTGTGAATGAAACATCATTCTCTTTCTTGAGATTGGAGAAAGTTGTAGTTTTTTTTTTCCTTTTTTTGCAATCACATTTCCATGCCAGAAATATTTTGTTTTCAATCCTGTTGGTGTCTTCTGACACTCTTCATTTTCCTTTTATGGCTTTTTAATTATTTCATTAATTTCACCTATCAGCATGAAGGATAATGCTCATTCAGCATACGACATTTCTCCATTTGGCAAATTGTTGTTGTAGAGGGGATTGTCGGTTTGGTGTTGAATTTGATAAAATATCCCATTTAAACATTCAAATTTTAAGTTCACATAGCCTTATATATGAGGACGTTTCCTAATCAGTGTCATTTAGGAGGTTCTAACTTACAATTATTTTAGCATCCAGTTTTAACAATGAAGAAAATAATAAGGAAGTCTGGGGTGGGGGAGATGGGTGAAAATAAGTTGAGACAGAAAACAAAAATAACTCTGTTTACAAAAATAGCTCAGTGCTGAAATCATGCTTACAAGTCACCACGGGGAGAAATAGAACATGTGCTGCAGATGCGTATGATAACTTCAATGATGAAACATTGAATTTATTGTCTGGAAAGAAGTCACAAATAAAAATTCAAATATATTATGCCTAGTAGAAAGGGTGACATCTACAACTCAATTCAGTGCAACCAAGGACCCTGAAACTCTGCCATTTTTGAATTATCAGGTCAACTTAATTCCAGGGAGACCTGTCATTTCTCTGAGAAATAAAACCCAGCTGATGTTATTGTTAGATACAATCCATTCACAGCATACCATGAGGGCAAAGAACCTTATTCTCCAGGGAAAAGATTAGTGATTTTTCTCCTTTTGGAGAAAAAAAAATCAGAAAGTGCCTCTTTTGACCAGGAAAGAAAATGCAGAATGCCTCCAATAGCAAACTAATAGATTGAACTCGATAAAGGGGAATGGGAATTTCAAAGACCCTTTGAAAATCCCTTCAGAGACCATTAGGAAACCATGGCCAAATTGGGTAGGCAAGAGCTCTTTCTCCACTCTCCCCTCAGAAAGGAAAGTAAAACAGATACTAATGAGTGACTGCTCTTTTCTTAGTTTTAGTGAGCAATTAATGAGTTCAAAAATAGAGACACCAGTATATTTTATGCATATATAGAGTTCTTGGATGTTTTGACATAGAGTATTAGTTTGAATTTACACTAATTTCTTTCCATATGGTTTAACCAAAGTGTATTTATAATCGAAGTACTCTCTCCATACTGTGGAGGGAAACACAACTTTTCATGATGAGAGACATAGGAAGTTAGACAGGAATTATACAAGAGGAGAATTCCATAGCTACATTTGAGCTGTTGATACAGCAGCTTGCATACCATCAGCTTGGATTATCCTCCAAGGAACAACAGTATGTTGAATGTAACACCATGTAGAGAAGAATGGAAGAACCTGAGGGAACACCACAGTAGTTCTGTCTGAAATTTCTGTGTGGCTCTAAATACAGGTGAACCGTATTCTAATTCTTTTTCTCGTGTCAGAAACGTTTTGAGAGAATGTAGATGATAGATGAGAGCAACAACCTGGAAATCACAAGGCTCTTAGGAATATTGAGGTTCTGAGTGCATATTTAGGTCCTCTATTTTTCTTGATTAGCTAGCTAAAGGTTTGCCAATTTTTCTTTTCAAAAAACCACTTCTTACTCGTGTTAATATTTTCTATTGCTTTCCTATTCTGTTTCATTTATTTCTGCTCTAATCTTCATGTTTTCCTAACTTCTGCTTACTTTGGACTTTGTTCATTTTTTTCTAGTTCCTTGAGATATGCAGTTAAGTTGTTTATTTAAGGTGGGTTTTTTTTTTTTTTCTTGATGTATGTGATTAGCATTTTAAACTCTTCTTTTAGGACTGCTCTTGTAGCATCCCAAGATATTGATGTAATTTCTATGTGTTCTTAAACTTGTTGAGACTTGTTTTGTGGTCTAATATATGATGTATCATAGAAAACATTCCATGTGCATTTGAGAAAAATGTGCATTCTACTGCTATTGGATGGAATATTCTGTATATGTCTGTTAGGTACATTTGGTCTTTAGTGTTCTTCAAATCCACTGTTTTCTTATTGGTTCTTCGAATGGATTATTTATCTGCTGTTGCGAATGGCATGTTAAAGTTCTTAACTATTATCATATTGCTATTTATTTTCCCTTGTAGTTTTATTTGTATTTGCTTTTTATATTTAAATTCCCTGAGTTTAGGTGCACAGATATTTACAGTTGTGATATCTTCTTGATGGATTGACCCCTTTATTATATAATGAACTTCTTTGTCTTGTTTGTCTATATTTAGCTTAAAGTCTGTTTTGTCTAATGTAAGTATAGCTACTCCTACTTTTCTTGGTAATAATTTGCTTGAAGTATCAATTATCATCCTTTCACTCTCAGTCTGTGTGAGTCTTCAAGGCTGAAGTTAGTCTCTTGTAGTCAGCATATTGTTGGATCTTGTTCTTTATTCATCAGCCACTTTGTGTCTTTGAAGAATTTAGTCCATTTATGTTTATATAATTATTGATAGATGAACACTTTCTATTGCCATTATTTTTTTCTATTTTATATATCTTTTATTCCATATTTCTTATCCTGTTGCCTTCCTTTATGTTAGATATCTTTTGAAGCAGTGTGCTTTGACTTTTTATCATAATCTTTTGTGTACCTACTACAGGTTTTTCATTTGTAGTTATCCTAAGGCTTATATAAAATATATTTATCCTATTTTAAACTAATACCTATAATTCATTTTGTGATGAAGTAAATCCCAACCTCATCCTCAAGTAAATGCTCTTGGAAACATGAAAACCTACCCAATTACTGCTACCTAACTCTGAAACACTGTCCCAAGTCCTCAGGAGCTAGGATGAATAAGTTCTAGAGATCTTTTATAGAACAATGTTCCTGTAATCAACAGTACTGTATTGTGCACTTAATAATTTAAGGTAGGTCCCATGTTAAATGTTTTTACCACGATAAAATAAAAGCAAATTTTTAAAAAGAACAACAGTTCTTTTTAAAGCAAGAGCTCACCCCTCCCTTTTTCTTAATTTTTTAGAATTTTAGATTACATATTTAGATTTGTGAAATACATATTTATCTTTATTTGCAAGTTCTTCAGTCCTTCACTTACTTGCTCTTTATTTTTATTTATTTTTTTTTTTGTTCATAAGTGTGCTCTTTAATCCCTATCCCTTATTTAACCCATTCCCCTCATCCACTTCCTCTCTGATAACTATCTGTTTGTTCTCTGTAGTTAAGAGTCTCTTTCTTGGTTTCTTGTTCTTTCTGTTTTCTTTTGCTTGTTTGTTTCATTTCTTAAATTCTACATATGAGTGAGATCATATAGTATTTGTCTTTCTCTGACTTGTTTCACTTAGCATTATACTCTCTAGCTCTATTCATGTTGTTGCATGTCCTTTTCTTTTCAAAAATAAAATACAGTATAGATGACCCAAACTATTGACAAGAATCCAAAGTTGGAAAAGCTAATATAAAGTTTCAGTTTTTAGGTAGAGGCAATCAATTGTCACATATATGTACTCTTCCTTGTTGTATGATAGGTCAATTGTCTATGAATCATATTATTAAGTTATATTTAATGCTCTTAGTATATCTAATATTGGTTTTCATTTCACATGCCTGGGGCCTTTTTTTTTTTTTTTTTAACATTTCATTTGGAGACCTATCTTCAGTGCCTCATACTGTATAATGAGTAACACCAGTGGAGGCAGAATTATCACACAAATTCACTAATGTTTCCTGAACCTCTTAGGGACTGTTCAGTTTGGCATTGGTCAAGAAACCTCTGTCAATATTTAATCTGTATTGACTGTTGGCTTGATTATAATGCAGAATGCTGATTACATCCATCTTCCCATGCAGCATGGCTCTTTTTGGTGACAAAATTCTATTGATATATTTGCCCTGACCATGCAAAATTTCAAAACAGCTGAGATTTTTATTTTCACATAATGTATTAGTCCTCTCACAGTGCACAAAAGCATTAAGTTTCTAACATTTTTTTCTCTCTGTTATATGGTGGTCTTGTAAATCAGATATTAACAGGTCCCTTCGCAAAGCCATTTTACCACTTTTGCCTGTACTCTATAGAGTACCATTTTTCAAATGAAAGGAAATATCATTTTGTTGCTTAACATCCATATGAAATGTAATCTTGCAGAATGCAATGTTTCATGGAAACTTTTTAACTACAATAACTGAATGAACAATCTCTGTTCTTAAAGTTCTACATGCTTTTGTTGAAAAATCACCTAAATGCACTCAGAAAACTTCGTATTACTATAAATATAATAATTAGATGATACTCAAGTTTTAAAATAACAGAAAAGAGAGTGATTCCCTTCCTTCGCTCAGAAATTATCAAAAGCTCACACTGTGTTGAAGTAAAATTTTCTAGAAACTATATATGAAAGAGTGGAACTAATGCCCTAAAGGTCAAGTGAAGATGTTGGAAGATGCCTGAACTTGCAGAGTCTAAGCAAAACCACCAGTGTTTGATTCTTCAATAGAGACAATGTATCCTTTGTGGGAAAACTATAAATATCTTGTTTAGAAATGCAGAGAAGTGTTAAGTCATCTGATGGTAAAAGATTCTGGGTGTGCACTATGACACCCGCGTAGTGATGCAGTTTCACCTGAATGAGACATCAAACAGTGGAGTGGGGATTGACTTTAGATGGATAGCAACCCTAAACTGTTAATCTCTATTGGTTGTAGAAAGATAAAAGCTAAAATAACTCCCCCCCACACATACAGACAAGATACAAAATAGTATAAGCACATTCATACATACAAACCCACACAAAAGTATATTTTCACAATTTTTCTGGATTAAGAAGAAATAAACAGTTAAAACAAAAGGCATGAAGGGATAAAGAATTCAAGGAGAAAAAATTTGCATAGCATTAGAGAGAAAAATCATAGGTATGGAACAAAGACAAAGGGGAACCAAAATATTTGTAATTTATATCCCCCAAGATGAGAACTTCCTAAAAGTATCAGATAAAATTATAATTTTAAATTATATATATAATTAATATATAATATATTAGATATAATTTAAACTTAGATATAATTTATAATTTTATCTAATATCCAATAAAGAAAATTAAAAATATATATTACTTGAATTTGTATCATTAAAGGGGCCACCATGTTTCCTGTCCTCTTATCTTCTAATTGGCATTTCTTTGGTTACTAAAGAGGTGGAAGAACTTTTTATATGTTTATTGATCATTCTGTTTTCTTATTCTGTGAATTTCTTAATGTTTTTCTTGATCTGTTTTTCCTTTGGTTTGTTTTTCTTTTCTTTATTTGTTATACACATGCACACATATATGATTATGTTTTCTTAATATTTCTTCTTAACCTATGGATTGGCTTTTCATTTTTAACATCATTTTTTATTGACACAAATTATTTTAATTTAGTTTGACTACTCAGTCTTTTCCTTTATAGTTGGTACCTTGTATGCCTTTAAAGAAGCATTTTCTACCTTGAAATCAATAGTCTTATATATTTTAATCTAATTTAAAAAATCAGGTTGAAATAATTCTTGATACATGGAAGATCCAAAGATAATCTCTCTGTACAGGGAAACAATTTCTCTGTACCTTTCATCCAGTTTCCCCCACTGGTCACATTGTATGTAACTATAGTACAATAGCAATAGCAGATCAACATTTCACACTGTGTGTGAAAATATTATCATTTTATCTTATGTGTAGCGTCATGTAACCACACTAATCAAGATACAAAAATATTCCTTCACCACAAAGATTCCCTTTCTACTACACCTATTCATAGTCACACTTACTCTCTTCTCTTCACCATTCTTAACTCCAGGCAACCACTAATTTTTTCTCCATCTATACAATTCTGCTGTATTGGGAATGCTATATAAGTGGAATCATATAGTATACAACCCTTTAAATTATTATTTTTCCTTTAGTATAAATCCAAGTTGCTGCATTTATCAATTTTTCCCCCGAGTATTCCATGCTATGGAGGTAGCAATTCATTTAGCTGCCACCAATTTTAGAGTATTTTTATTGTTTTCCATTTTCTGACAATTACAAATAAAACTACTTTAACAGTTGTGTAGAGGCTCTTGTGTGGAAGAGGTATAAATGCAGAGGATTATGATTTCTGGGTCCTATGGTAAATATATGTTTAATATCAAAAAAAGAAAAGTTTTTGGGATGCCTAGGTGTCTTAGTCGGTTAAATGTCTGCCTTCAACTCAGGTCATAATCTCAGGGTCCTGGGATCAAGTCCCACAATGGGTTCCTTGCCCAGCAGGGAATCTGCTTCTCCCTCTGCCTGCTTGTGCTCTCTTTATCTCTATCTCTAACAAATAAACAAAATCTTAAAGAACAACAACAACAACAAAAAAAGGTTTCCAGAGTGGCTGTACCATTTTATATTCCCACCAACAGTGTTTCAGAGATTCAATTTCACCACATCCTGGTTAAAATTTGTTTTTATTCAGTTTTTTTGTTTGGTATGTTTTGTTTTAGTTCTCATAGATGTGTGGTGAAACAATACTATAGTCTTAACTTGCATTTTCCTGATAGCTAGTGATTTCAACATCTTTTCATATGTTTATTTGTCATCTTTGTATCATTTTGGTAAAGCAAATTGTGGCTATATTTTTACCCATTATATATAAGATATGATATATATAAATAATATATACCTTTTTATATAATATACATATATAACATACATTTTATACTATTTATACATATAGGTATATAATTGAACTTTAAGAGTGCTTTCCTATCCTCTACATGTAAGTCTCTTGTCAGATATGTGGTTTCCAAATAGTCCATCTTAGTCTGTAGCTTGTCTTTTCACTTTTTTCACCCTTTTATTTTTTTTTTCCATGGTGCATCATTTGGTATAACATCTAAACCTTTTTCTTCCTTTTTAAAAAATTTTTATTTATTTATTTTTTAATTTCCTTTCAGCGTTCCAGAATTCATTGTTTATGCACCACAACCAGTGCTACATGCAATACGTGCCCTCCATAATCCCCACCACCAGGCTCACCCAACCTCCCATCCCCCTCCCCTCCAAAACCCTCAGTTTGTTTCTCAGAGTCCACAGTTTCTCATGGTTCATCTCCCCCTCCAATTTCCCCCAACTCCCTTCTCCTCTCCATCTCCCCATGTCCTCTGT
>NW_019154154.1:4357690-4705806 GCF_002288905.1 Enhydra lutris kenyoni | reverse complement strand
TCCCTCCAATTTCCCCCAACTCCCTTCTCCTCTCCATCTCCCCATGTCCTCTGTGTTATTCCTTATGCTCCACAAGTAAGCAAAACCATATGATAATTGACTCTCTCTGCTTGACTTACTTCATTCAGCATAATCTCTTCCAGTCCCGTCCATGTTGATATAAAAGTTGGGTATTCATCCTTTCTGATGGAGGCACAATACTCCATTGTATATATGGACCATAGCTTCTTTATCCATTCATCCATTGAAGGGCATCTTGGTTCTTTCCAAGGTTTGGTGACTGTGGCCATTGGGGCTATGAACATTGAGGTGCAGATGGCCCTTCTTTTCACTACATCTGTATCTTTGGGGTAAATACTCAGTAGTGCAATTGCAGGGTCATAGGTTAGTTCTATTTTTAATTTCTTAAGGAATCTTAAGATTCCAAAGTGGCTGCACCAACTTGCATTCCCACCAACAGTGTGAGAGAGTTCCTCTTTCTCCACATCCTCTCCAACACTTGTTTACTGTCTTGTTAATTTTGGCCATTCTAACTAGTGTAAGGTGGTATCTCAATGTGGTTTTGATTTGAATCTCCCTGATGGCTAATGATGATGAACATTTTTTCATGTGTCTGTTAGCCATTTGTATGTCTTCTTTGGAGAATTATCTGTTCATGTCTTCTGCCCATTTTTTGACATGATTATCTGTTTTGTGTGTGTTGAGTTCTGGGAGTTCTTATTTTTTTTTTTTTTTAAGATTTTATTTATTTGACAGAGAGAGATCACAAGTAGGCAGAGAGGCAGGCAGAGGGGGAGGGGGAAGCAGGCTCCCTGCTAGCAGAGAGCCCAATGTGGGGCTGGATCCTAGGATCCTGAGATCATGACCTGAGCTTAAAGCAGAGGCTTAACCCACTGAGCCACCCAGGCACCCCAAGGAGTTCTTTATAGATCTTGAATATCAACCCTTTGTCTGTACTGTCATTCATGAATATCTTCTTCCATTCCCTGGGTTGCCTCTTTGTTTTGTTGACTATTTCCTTTGCTGTGCAGAAGCTTTTTATCTTGATGAAGTCCTAAAAGTTCATTTTCACTTTTGTTTTCTTTGCCTTTGGAGATAAATCTTGAAAGAAGTTGCTGTGGCCAATGTCGAAGAGATTACTGCCTATGTTCTCCTCTAGGTATCTGATGGATTCCTGCCTCATGCTGAGATCTTTTATCCATTTTGAATTTATCTTTGTTTATGGCATAAGAGAGTGGTCAAGTTTCATTCTTCTATACATAGCTGTCCAATTTTCCCAGCAACATTTATTGAAGAGACTGTCTTTTGTCCACTGAATATTTTTTTCTGCTTTGTTGAAGATTATTTGACCATAGAGTTGATGGTCCTTATCCAGGCTCTCTACTCTGTTCCACTGGTGTGTGTATCTGTTTTTGTGCCAGTATCGTGCTGTCTTGGTGATCACAGCTTTGTTAGTAAAGCTTGAAATCAGGCAACGTGATGCCCCCAGTTTTGTTTTTCTTTTTCAACATTTCCTTAGCAATTCAGGGTCCCTTCTGGTTCCATACAAATTTTAGGATTGTTTGCTCCAGCTCGTTGAAAAATGCTGGTGGAATTTTGATTGGAATGGCATTGAAAGCATAGATTTCTCTAGGCGGTATAGACATTTTAACAATGTTTATTCTTCCGATCCATTAGCATAGAATGGTCTTCCATCTTTTTGTGTATTCTTCAATTTCTTTCATGACTGTTCTGTAGTTCCTTGAGTACAGATCCTTTACCTCTTTGATTAGGTTTACTCCCAGGTATCTTACGGTTCTTGGTGCTATAGTAAATGGAATCGATTCTCTAATTTCCCTTTCTGTATTTTCATTGTTAGTGTATAAGAAAGCAACTGATTTCTGTTCATTGATTTTGTATCCTGCCACGTTACTGAATTGCTGTATGAGTTCTAGTAATTTGGGGGTAGAGTCTTTTGGGTTTTCCATATTAAGCATCAAGTCATCTGCGAAGAGAGAGTTTGACTTCTTCATTGCCAATTTGAGTATCTTTTATTTCTTTTTGTTGTCTGATTGTTGTTGCTAGGACTGCTAATACTATGTTGAACAAGAGTGGTGAGAGTGGGCATCCTTGTCCTGTTCCTGATCTCAAAGGGAAGGCTGTCAGCTTTTACCCATTGAGGATGATATTTGCTGTAGGTTTTTCATAGATAGATTTTATGAAGTTGAGGAATATTCCCTCTATCCCTATACTTTGAAGCATTTTAATCAGGAACAAATGCTGTATCTTGTCAAATGTTTTTTTCTGCATCAGTTGAGAGGACCATGTGGTTCTTCTTTCTTATTAATTTGTTCTATCACATTGATTGATTTGCGAATGTTGAACCACCCTTGCATCCCATGGATAAATCCCACCTGGTCATGGTGGATAATCTTTTTAATGTACTGTTGAATCTTATTAGCTATGATCTTGTTGAGAATCTTAGCATCCATATTCATCAGGTATATTGGTTGAATATCTTTTTGGTGGGGTCTTTGCCTGGTTTGGGGTCAGGGTATTTCTGGCTTCATAGTCTGGAAGTTTTCCTTCTGCTTTAATTTTTTGAAACAACTTCAGGAGAATAGGTATTATTTTTTCTTTGAAAGTTTGGTATAATTCTCCAGGGAATCCATAAGGTCCTGGGATCTTGTTTTTAGGGAGGTTTTTGATCACTGCTTCAATCTCATTACTAGATATTTGTCTATTCAGGTTGTACCTAAGCCTTTGTCATTGAGCCAAAGCTTCCAAAGATTTCTCCTGTGTTTTAGTGTTTTATGTTTTACATTTAACTTAATGATCCATTTTGAGTTAATTTGTATAGAAGGCACAAGGTTTACATTTAGGTTTTTTGTTTGGTTGGTTGTTTTTTGTTTATTTGTTTTTGTTTTGTTTTGTTTTGTTTTTGATATGCTTATGGATATCCAGCCACTTCAGCACCACTTGTTGAAAAGACTGTCCTTCCTCCGATGAATTGCTTTTACACTCTATCAAAAATTACTTGATTATACACATATAGGGCTGCTTCTGTGTTCTCTTTTCAGTTTTATTGATTTATGTTTTGATTCCTCTGTCTAATGCACTGATCTTGATTACTGTATCTATATAGAGAGTCTTAATATTTGGTATAGTGAGTCTTTCGACTTTATTTTTTCTTTGCCCCCCCCATTGGCTTTTTTAAAGATGTATTTATTTATTTTAGAGGAAGAGTGTAGTGGAGGTGGGGGCAGAAGGAGAGAGAGAGAATCTCAAGTAGACTCCCTACTGAGCATGGAAGCTGATAAGGGGTTGATCAAGTGATCAGAGATCATGACCTGAACCAAAATGAAGAGTCAGATGCTTAATTGATTCGGCCACCCAGGTGCCCTTCAAAAGATTGTTTTTTTTTTTTAGCTATTTGAGGAGCTAAGCCTTTCCATGTGAATTTCAGAATAAATATGTCTATACTGACAAAAACATAGTGGCTATTTTGATAAGAATTTCATTAAATCTTTATATCAATTTAGGAAGAATTGACATCTTTATAATGTTTATTTTTCCAGTCCATGAATATTTTGCTTATGTAATTTTCCACAAAATTTTCTATATATTTCCTGCACCATATCCTTAAAAGTCCATCTTTTCTCCAGTGATATGCAGCAAACTCTTTAAACAAAATTTCTTTCATTTATTAGAGGGATCGTTGCTTAATTTGATTACCTGATTACCTGATTAATTTGATAACCTGCTTACCACCTTGTTTTTAATCAGTACCACTTTGTTTTTAATCACATAGTTTTTTATTAAGGTTATAGTAAGCTTAATAAAAAGCTATGGTATCTAGAAGGGTAAATCCCTGATCTTATTTTTCTGGAAAATAAACTTTATTATTCTTAGCCATTTGATTTTCCTATAAATTTCATAATAAACTTCTTGATTTCTATGAAATTAAAGATTGCTTTAAATGTACAGGTTAATTTGGATTTAAAAATCAGCATATCAAAAAAGATTAAGAAAACAAAAATCAGCATATCTATGACAAAGAGGCTTCCTAACCTTAAGTATGGTGTATTTCTTGGATTATGGAGTCTTATTTAACATCCTTCGATAAAGTTTTATTATTTTTATCAAGGTCTTTCACATATTTTGTTAGGTTTATGCCTATATACTTTATGTCTGTTACTATTGTTAATGTCATTATTTTAAATTAAAGTTCTTCTTTGATATTGGTATAAAAATATACTTAGTTTTCAGATATTGATCTTATATCCAGTAATACTTAAGGATTCTCTTTACTTCTATTACACAAATGATGAAGAGACTGGAGCAAAGAGGAATGGAAGATGGTCAAAGTGTGTAGAATAGATCAAGGAGTAAAGTCATAAGAGTCCTCTCTTTGTATTTTCTTGCTGTAATCACTCACAGCATGGTCTGATTATGGTTCTCCTTTTGTTTTGGGCACTGGAACACCAAAAATAAATTCAGCTACTCCTCACAAATCTATGGATCTTATTGAATGAATTGAATTTTGTGTGTTCTGTTTACCTGTATCTTCACTCCATTTCTACCATGTCACTTAAATGGTGAAATTTCACTTAACCTGAACTTTATATACAATTATTAATAATTGTTGAGCTCTCTTCACATGTTCTAAGAAGGTAAACAAGTTGTCAATGATCACATAATAAATAGATGGCAAAGCCAATAATAGAATCCAGAAGTTTTGACTTTAGAACTTGTATTGAACTATTTGCTGCTAACAAAAAAGGCATATTTTTTTCAATGTGACAAGGCACTGTGTTTGTGGTTAATACAGCAATCAGTGGGGAGATACAATATATGTTTCCTAGTAAAGGTGTGGCAGGTTTAGTTTCTTTATAGATGACTTTACCACCAACGTGGAAACCTGACCAGACTGAAGGATTTAGAAAATATCACAATAATTCATGCTATTTTTGTGATTCTGAACACAGACAGCCTCCATTAAGATGGAACAGTAAAGTTACATTTATGTGATAGTTTTATGGCAGAATCAATGATACTTAGAAATTAATTACAGTGAGGAACTAGACATATGTGGGAGTGACTGTGACTCTAAATTTTCTGACATGAATAACCAGGTATTTGGTAAAATAGAAAAAAAGAAAAAGGTAGAATTTTATAGATAATCAATGGCCAATTATGAATAGGTTAAACTAAAATCTGTGCAGAACTTCAAGATAGAAACATCTAGTGTACAGGTAGACATATGGAAAAGAGTTGGGAATTTGGAAACCTTTAACTGGGTATTTCAACTCATCAGCATAAAGAAAGCAGTTGAAACCAGGTCTCTGATACAATTCCTTTGTAAGAATGTGTAGATAGAGAAAACAAGGACAGGAGGAGGCCAAAACAAACCCCAGCAGCCTTGACAATTAAGGATAATGTTGAATGGTACACATGCAGGAGACCAACAAGGAGCAGTCTGATATAAAACAGTAGTTCAGAGAGGGTTCCATGAGGAAGTAGGGAACAGTCACTCAGGTCAGTCTATATGAGGAGGTCAAGTAGGATATGACTGCAGATATGGCACTGGGTTACATTAAAGTGGGGCATTGGATAATTCAAATGAATCAAGGAATTAATGGAATTTGAATAAGACTGTCATTTTAAAAGTTGAGTTTTAAAGAAAAAGAGAGAGTTGAATGGTAGCTTGGAGATTAATTTCATAAAAGTCCCACTATCTTTCTTATACTTTTCAGACACCAGAACTGTTTTGTTTTGTGAGTTGTATATACATGAATGAGAAATTTAAATATTTTGAGAAAGGGGGAAAAATGGGTAGATTTGATTCTTAACATTTAGTTTAAAAGGTGCCTAATATTAATCTAAAAGATTAACTATTCATTTATCAAAAATGATAATGAGGTTAGGCAGATTTCTTAATATCAATCAGAATGGAATAATACTGTTAAATTTTGTGTTTCTACATGACATTTCAGAGATTATAAAGTGATATCTGTGAAGTATTTCAGCTTTGTCTCTTTCTAATGCTGTGATATTATACAAGTTCCTTCTCTCTCAATTTTTCATCTCTAGATGATGACATGAGCATAAAAGTTTTTCACTCAGCACTTACTTGGCCAGGATTTAGCTCTAAAGAACTTCACATGCATTATCTTATTTAAGCTTCCTAACAAGCAAAAGGAATAATTATGACCACAGTGGATCTTAATTTGTAAATGAGGGAATAGCGACTTGCCTGAGGATAGTTACACAGCTAATTAGCAGAGGAACTGGGATTTGAAATTCTGGAGTCCGCACTTACTCACTGTGTCGTGCTTTTTCTCCAACATAAGGCGTAACTTGATATTGTCCTAATATAGACTCCGCTGAGGCTTAAATATAATAAAGCATGGCAAGTGTTTAGACGAATGCCAGTCTGATATTTGTTTCAAATAGATTTTGCTGTTAAAGTTACAGCTTTTGTTATATGATTTCTTTTGTCCTGTGGATACTTCACAGTTAATTCTAATGTTTCCTACAAAACTGAAATTGTAATCTAAAAATCATACATTTAACAAAAGGCTTTCTGCCTGTATAATATATGCACATATACAAATGTACTGTATCCATATATTTTGTTCTCCATTTTTCTACATTTTTAATGATAATTCAGATTTCCATCTGTTCACTGTCATATTAAACTTAAATTGAGACAATTTGACTAGGTACTGCTTCCTCACTCTCTTCATCTGACCTGAAAATCTATTATCAAAAGCTGTACAAATTGAATCATTATACTGACTTTAACAGCATATTTTAGTTCAATTGCAGTATCTCCATTGCCTCTGAAAGCAGTGGAACGAAAAGAAATCATGCCTTTATACTTTATGGCTATATATATATATATAAATATATAATAACACAGATTTATTACATCCTCACTTTATACATTTCAGTGGCTTCTCTTGGTAGTTTGATAAACTCTTTGAGTTGCTACATGGCTGTTTTGGATTGGGTTTCTATTGCTCAGCAGCATTTTTTACCATTCTTCTGTAGATTGCTATACAGTAGCTGTAGTGGGCTTTCTGTTTCTCTGTTACTCTGTACTTTTATACTCTCTCTCCCCCATTGTCTTTAAACAAACAAATAAACCGTTTTAGGTTTACAGAACAAGCAAGCAAAAAGTACAGCGTTCCCATATCCTCTTTCACCCATTAACATACAGTGTCTCCTATTATTAACATATACATACATATTTGTTAAAACTGATAAGCCAATATTGATAATTATTATCGACTAAAATCCATAATTTGCATTATGATTCACATCATATTGTACCTTCTCTGGATTCTGACACATGTCTAATGACATGTATCGACGGATACCATGTCACAGTATCATCCAGAATATTTCAACTACCCTAAAAATTATCCCTTTTATTCTACCAATTCATTTCTCCTTTCCCCCTCTCTGAGCCTTTGGCAAACATCTTTTAAATATCTCCATAGTTTTGCCTTTTTCAGAATGTCATGTAGTTGGAATCATACCGTATGTAGCCTTTTCAGATTTGCTTTCTTTTACCTAGCAATATGCTTTTAAGATTTCTCCATGTCTTTTCATGTATTAATATTTCTTATTTCTTTTTATTTCTTATTTCTTTTGAGTGCTGAATAATATTCTCTTGTCTGGATGTACCATTGCTTATTTTTCTATTCACCTACTAAAAGGCTTCTTGGGTGCTTCCAAGTTTTGGTAAGGAATACGATTGCTGAATTGTGTAGTGAGAGTATATTTAGTTTTGTAAGAAACTACCAAAGTGTTTTTCAAAGTGGCTGTACCATTTTGAATAAAAATATAACAATAAATGAGGGTTCTGTTGCTCTAAATCCCCTCCAGCATTTGGTATTCTCAGTGTTCTGAATTTTGGCCATTCCAATAGGTTATGTTCATTGTTGTTTTATTTTTTAATTATTACTGAAAATGTACTTTTCAGTAAAGAAAAGTGAAGAAAAGCAGTCTTTATTTTTCAAATTAGTTTATGAATCTGAACTTAGAAATGCTACATTTAATAGAAAATGTTTCATGTATTTATGTGTATATGTATATATGAAGTTTGGAATGACTTGAAATTTTTACAGCAAATTTCCTTGATTTTTAAAAAATAGTCTCTTTTTTAATATAGTTAATATACAACATTACATTAGTTTCAGGTGCACAGCATAATAATTCAACAATTCTATATGTTATGGTATGCTCACCACAAATGTAGCTCACCACAAATGTAGCTCACCATGTGTTACCATACAATGATATTACAATACTATTAACTCTATTCTCTATGCTGTACATCTTATTCCCATGACTTATTCATTTCATAACTGGAAGTCTGTATCTCCCACTCCCCTTCACTCATTTAGCCCATCTCTGAGTTCCCTTCCCCTTTGAAAACTGTTCTTTGTAGATCTGATTCCATTTTTACTTGTTAAGTATGTGAAATCATATGGTATTTATCTCTCTCTGACATTTCACTTAGCGCAATACTTCTAGGTCCACACATGCTGTTGCAATTGGCAAGATCTCATCCTTTTTTATGGCTGAGTAATATCCCATTGTATATGTGTGTACCACATCCTCTTTGTCCATTTATCTATGGACGGTCACTTGGATTGTTTCCATATCTTGGCTATGGTAAATAATGCTGCAATAAACTTAGGGGTGCCTATATCTTTTTGAATTAGTCTTTTCATTTTCTTTGCTTCCTAATGACATACGATGTAGAGCATCTTATCATATGCTTATGATCTATGTGTCTTCTATAGTAAGGTATCTGTTAAGGTTTTTGGCCCATTTTTTTTAATTGGAGTGTTTATTTTCTTATGGTTGAATTTTAAGAATTCTTTGTATAGTTTGGATATCAGTCTTTTATCAGATGTGTGTTTTTGCAAACATTTCCCCTCAGTCCATGACTTGTCTCCTTATTCTTTTGAATTATTTTTTGTAGAGAAGAAGTTTATAATTTAAACAAAGTCCAGCTTATCTTTTTCTTTTCTCTCTTGTATTATGCTTTTAGTGTTGCATCTTAAAAATCATTGTCGAAGCCAAGGTCACTTTTGTTTCTTTCTTATGTTATCTTCTATGATTTTATAGGTCTGTATTTTACATAGGTGTGTGAACCATTTTGAGTTAATTTTTCTGAAGTGTATAATGTCTATATCTAATTTCAGGTTTTTGCATGTGCCTATCAAATTGTGTCAGCACCATTTGTGGGAAAGACTATCCTTTCTCCACTGATTTGCCTTTGTTCCTCTGTCAGTGATCAGTTGATTATTATTGTATGAGTCTATTTTAGGGATCTTTATTCTGTTCCATTTATTTGTTTGTCTATTCTTTGCTAATCGCACAGTGTCTTAATTACTATAACTTTATAGTTAAATCTTGAATTTGAGTAGTCTCAGTCCTCCAACTTTGTGCTTTTCCTTCAATATTGTATTGGCTCTTGTGTCTTTTGCTTCTTTGTATAAAATTGAGATTCATTTGGTCAATATCTATAAAATAACGTCCTGGAATTTTGATTGGGAATATGTTGAATCTGTAGATAAGTTTGAGAAAGGCTGACATCTTGACAATATCGATTTTTCCTATCCTTGGACATGGAATGTCTCTACATTTTTTTCAGATATTTGATTTCTTTCATCAGAATTTTGTGGCTTTCCTCGTATAGATCTGATACATATATATCATTGTTTTTCAGATTTATACATATTTATTTATTTATTTGGTGTTAATTGTAAATATGGTTTTCAACTATAAATTCCAGTATTTCATTGATTTTACCTAAGAAAGCAGAGGGCTTTTGTATATTAAGTTGTAGGCAACAACTTCACTATAGTTGCTAATTATTTTTGGAGTTTTTTGTGATTCTTTGGAATTTGTTATGCAGATAAACATGTCATATGTGAGCAAAGATGGTTTTAGGTCTTCCTTCCCAATCTGTATATCTTTTATGTCTTGTTTTATTGCCTCATCTAGGATTTCCTATATGATATTGAATAGAAGCGATGAGAAAGGACATATTTGTTTTTCATTTTGTTAGTAGGAGAACATCTGGTTTTTCATTATACAATCTTAGCTATAGGGTTTTTTGTATATGTTCTTTACTAAATTGAGAAGATAATCTTCTTGTCCAAATTTTCATTATGAATGGATGATAGATTGTGTCTACTATTTTTCTCCTCCTGCATTTACTGATATCATATGATTTTTCTTAGGCAGAGAAGATAACATGTGATTCCAAATTTGCTACATCCCTTCTCTTAATCATTTGGTTCCTAAAGGTTAAAATGTGTTTTATTATTGTCTCTAGGATTTTTTTCTGAGCCTGAGAAATATGCTCTGTAAGTCTAAGCTTTTTCTTTTGTGTTTGCACATGTACAGACAAAGACAACTACATCATAGTGGACAGCTCGATAAAGCAATTATAATACATCATCAACTGGAAGATGCACTACAATTTCAGAAATACTAAATGTGATCAAATATGCATAATTAGTGAAATATGGTATTAGTATCTGAAAGCACAATTTAAGTACACAACTAAAATGTTAAAAAAACATTATTGATTCAGAAAAATTAGCATAAGAAATTCTGCCAGATTTCTAAGATCATTATTTCTGGAAGCCAGTTCAAAAATAATTCAGAAAAATACATTGCATCATAAACGCCCATGTTGGAAAGGGATTCTCTTGAAAGAAAATTGATAAATACGGGATATAAGTGTAAAATCATGAGACAAAATTTTATACAGATTTAATAAGTCTAAACCACAAAACTTTAATTTTAAGTGTGTACCATAAAAATCATGCTCAGATGTGGTCAAGTATTATAAGACTGAATGAAATTGCTGATTTATAAGGGTGAGATAATGGTATGTTTGCTTTTTCATTTTTTATTTAATTTTGATATCAACATATGGTTGGTGTACTAAATAAAACAAATCATAAAAATAAGGAAAAAGAACAAAATGAGTGGAAAAATTATTTTCTTTTGCTTTTCTCTAAATGCTCTGAGTATGGGAAGTACACCTGAGCACTGGGAGAGGAAGAGGGGAATCTCTTTCGGGAAGGTTTACTAATTATGACCATTAGTTTTATGTGGGGTGAGAGCTGCTGTCTCACAAGGGACTTGATGGGGGTCCTGGTTACTAGTTCATTTGGATCCAACCTGGGATCCAAAATGCATAGGCAGTAACTCAGATTCTAAGAAATTCTAAGAAAGTAAAAGGTTTGATGCTAACATCAAATGTATGGATAAAATGTATTTATTTTGGAGACTGTGTAAAGAGATAAAGGACAAGCCTGCTTTTAGGAGTCTGTGGTGTGATGTCACTGAGCAGACTAACACCAGAGTGCAGTTGGGTTTGGTATGAAATCTCTAAAATCCTGAAATTGAACATAAAGAAAAAGATGATAACCCCTTGCCAGGTGTTTTCTGTTTAGATAGAGCACCTGTTCCAAAGGACCATCGAAAGCCTCTGTCAAGTGAGGAACTACCTTAAATGTAGCGTATAATACAAACTTATGTTTCAGAAGTAGGGAGCAAGCAAATTGCGGTACCTGTATAAAAGAGGACTCTGTGTTTTCTGTGAAGACGAAAATTGTTATGCTCAAGGCAATGTTGTCCTAAAAGAGATGTACCAGTTTAAGTGTGTTTGGCTAACTGCCAAGCCAGCTTCCTAACTCTCTGATCTGCTGCAAAATTATCATGGTCCTCAGAGCATTCATAAAGCCATGAAAGATTATCTCTTGTCATCCCATTTGCCAGAAATAGAACTCTTTTATTGGATATCATATTATTTATTCACTGATTTTTTTTTCAATTTTTAAATTAAGAACCTATTATGTAACACTCACTGCAATTGGCTTTGTGGATGCAATGATGAGCAAACACCATTAAACCCCTGAAAAGTGCTATGATACACATTTTACATGATGTACATGATGCTCTAAGAGTGAATGAAGGGCACCTTACCCAATCTACAAGGAAGGTAATTATTTTATTAGGAAGTCACATTCATGCTGCAACTTTGAAAAATAACTACTAGAGATAGGGGAAGAGCATGTGGGGCACAGAAATAGTACATGCAAAAGCCCTTGGTGGGGAATGAGAGGAAATGGCATGTTTGAAGTTCATCAGTTATCTATAGATAGATGATAAGTTGGTAGGTGGGTAGGTAGGTAGACAGGCTACTCCTGACCACCACTTTTTACAACCTCACAAGCATCCCAAATTCAACATTTAAGATGTCCTTATCCTACTGTTTTATGTTATCTCCTGAAGCTTACTTTCCTTTTTGTTAGTAACTAATAGCACTAGGTAAACTGTAAAAAGAAGGAGACATCCTCAAAGTCATCATTGGTAAAGATGTTTTGTCGCCTGATGTGTGTTAATCTCTTGGATGAGTTACCACTGATAATGATCTGTGGTTTGGCTTTCTTAACAGATTATAGAGATAAGCAAATAAGACCTGAGAGATAAAACAGTAATTTGTCAAACATTAATGCCCAGTGCTCAGGGTTTGCCACCAATAATACTCAAAATCCAACACTGCACAAAATTTGATTTATGATCTTCGGGACAGGAAAAAAAAATCATATCCAGAGAATATTGCAATCTAAACTTCCTACCAATACAACATAAATGTTTTACATACATGATATATATATATATAGTATATAGTATAGTGCTATATACTGTATTTTTTTTAATAAACTATATATAATATATGGCATATAAATATATAATATATAGTATAATATTCTGTACTATGTAATATATATTATTTAAATTAATCAACTTACCTCTTTCATCAATACAGACAGCTGAGGAAATTAAGAAAATTCTAGAAAAAGACACATTTTAATTTGAGTTCTGAGTATGTTTCTTATATGCTGTTGTCTTGAAGATTATTCAATACATTTGCATTCATTTAATTCATTAATAAAATGATGTCCTGTCACTAAATGGCTTAATGAATATAAACTGAGTAGCATAATTTCAAGCACATAGTACCTGTTCAATGAATGTTAACTCATCAAAATTATTAGTTTTTCTTTTCTCTTTTTATTTTATTTCTTTTGAGTGTTCCAGAATCCATTGTTTGTGGACCACACTTAGTGCTCCATGAAATACGTATTTTTCTTATTCCCATTTTGTTTCTTTAATTGCAGTGAGCCCTGGTATTATATATTGAAGGTTGATTGGATAGCACAGTCTAAGCCAGCACACCACAGGCTTACATAGTCGTTATGGCCAACTAAAAGGTAGCAGTTGGGAAATCCTTAGGTTAGTAAATCTGGAAATCAAAGCAGTTGGGAGTCTGGGCTATCTAGAGTTCATCTCTATGGGCTAACATTATAACATGTGAGGGGACAAGTTGCTCCAAACAAATATTTTTTTTTCTTCTGCTTTGATGAGTTCTAATAGGGAACCACACAAAGAGAGCAGTATAATTTTTCACATAAGGTAATACCTGAAAGGCAATAATTAAGGCCCACTTGACTATGCATCTATAATCATGGATCTCAAACATAATTCTCACACATATTCCATGATGTCTTTCCCTCTGGACACTAGACTTCAGTATCTATTGCTTTATGACGACAGATTCCATGGTCATAGAACTAAAGTGGCAAGAATAGATCCCATGAAGGCCTAGACAACACAATTGTGCAGCCTCTTCTAAACTGAGCCTAATCCTGGAAGACTGCAGTATCCTTAGATTCATTGCTGAACTCCCTACCCTCTTAGTAACATTGTTTTGTAGATTTGTTTATGTATATAATAATGGAAATTTCATCTTTCAGAAATACACAATTACCATAATTAATTGTTTATATACTGAGTTGTCATGTAATAAGATATTAGGTACATCCACATTTGTATTTACAAATACATATATAACAAAATGATTTTAATTGTCACATAACATTACTATGAATGGATTATCCATCATGCCTTTAATAAATCCTTGGTTATTCCACATCTAAGTTACTCAGATTTTTCCTACTGTAAATAGTATTGTGCCAAACATCCTTATATTTTTTTCATAGTTGCATAAGTATTTCCTTAATTAGTGAAAATGAAATGCAATTTTCATAAAGGATATTTTCCTACTATATATTCAAAGTATGAAAGTGTGCATGCTCATGAAACTATGCATTCCTTTAACCCATAATTTCACTTATGTTTTTATTAAATGCTTCCCTTACAATGTTCTTTGAACTTATATATACACATGGATTCACATAATTATTTTTACATATAGATTTTCTTGATTAGCTGTTTTCCCAGTGTGTCCATTTAACAATTCTGTTTTTGAAAAACTCATCTATTTTCACTTTGTGTTCTTATGAGTGAAATTTGCAATCACTTACTTACATTCTAAAGTGAAATCCACTGTCATTTTGAATAATGATGTTTTTGAGTTATATCTATATTTGGAAACAGTTGACATTCTAAAAGAGTTATATTTGAACAAAGTTGATCCTTTTGTTTTCTTGATTTTCATTTTAACTTCATTAGTTTCTGGTGGTGTTGGTGAAAGTAAGTATCACTGTCTTATATTTGAGCACTTCTGACTTCAGAGAAGAATTTCCAACCTGGTCTATGAAAAGTTTTTTCTGAAAAATGTTAGTGCATTTTACGAATGCCTCATTATTTTCATTGGGATGGAATTAAGGTCCAGTGGGGAGAAATTATGTATCTAAATTTATATAAGATGAGGAAGAATCTGCTATTACATCAAATCTCCTAACTCTATTAGCTTGTTCTGCTCTGATGGATCAATTTGTTCCACATACTCCACTAATCTCTTTAGAAATGGCAAATGTGCATGCTGCTCCTTCCCTGTTGCACCAGCTGTCAGTCATAGTATTCTTTAACACTGAGTCTGCATTTGGCCTCAGAATTCTTCTCAACATGTTGGACATCTTACTGGCATGCAGTTGATGTTGGTAAATGGAATAAAATCTGTATACTGTCCATGCCTACTCTCTGCTTCCTGCTTTCATATTTAGAGTTTATAGTATGGGTGTGTGTGTGCTTCAGTATCACATGTTTGACTTTAAACATACTATTCTTCCTCTAACTGATCTCATGGTCTTCTCTCCTTACTATTTTTTAAAAAGATTTTATTTATTTATTTGACACAGAGAGAGAGATCACAAGTAGGCAGAGAGGCAGGCGGGGGGTGGAGGGTAGCAGGCTCCCTGCTGAGCAGAGCCGATGTGGGGCTCCATCCCAGGACTCTGGGATCATGACCCAAGCCAAAGGCAGAGGCTTAACCCACTGAGCCACCCAGGTGCCCCCTCTCCTTACTATTTTGAAGAAAGAGCCAGAACATACTTAAAAACAAAAAACAGGACATGCTTATTTTATTAGGCTTAATAGCAACTAAAATATTGGGATATCATCTGATACAATTATGTGGATACATAGACACAATCTCTATATCTCATTTTCTCCACTTTTACTTTTTAAAAATCTGTATACAGTAAAATTTACTAGTGACATATAGTCCTATGACTTGAAAACTATACAGAGTCACATATTTACCACGTTCAAGATTCAGCTATTCCATCATCCCCTCCCACCCGCATTCCTAAAGTTGCTGTGTGTGGTCAACTCCTCTTAACTCATAAATGCCTGGAAACTGTAGGTCTGTTCTCCATTCCTATTCATCTTACCTTCTCTGAAATGTCATAGAAATGAATTATATATGACACAGCTGTTTGGGTCTGACCTCTTTCACTTGGAGAGATGCATTGGGAATTCATCTATATGGTTACATGGATCAGTAGTTACATTGCTTTTGATTTCTGAGTAGTGCTCCATTGCATGGATGTGTAACATTTTATCCATTCACCAACTGAAGGGCATTGGATTGTTCCACATTAATGGCCAGTATAAGCATTTCTATAAACATTAGAATAGAGATTTTCTTTGTGTGTGTAAACTTAAGTTTTTATTTCTTTTTGGACAAAGTAGTAGGGAGTGGCAAATGTGCTACTTTTTGTTTTTCTTTTTCTGCTGCATACTTTCTGTAGGATTGCTGTTGTATTGTTGCCCTTTTCTGTTACATAGGGTGTACACATCAGGTGGTAAAAGGTACAATACATTCTACAGCTGAGCACCACATTCTGAACTGAACAGGCAAAGAAATTACACTGAACATCAGCATCTGGCAGTATTTTTCAGGAAAAAAAAAAGTGACTAAAATGGGTTTAAATTGATTAACACTATTAAATCACATCTAATATTTGATACTACATGATTCAATACAGCTATACGATACAATTATACAAAATGTGTTAACATCAAAGAATACAACCAAAATTAAGATAGCAAACAAAACCGGGGGGAGGAGTCAAGATGGCAGAGAAGTAGCAGGCTGAGACTACTTCAGGTAGCGGGAGATCAGCTAGATAGCTTATCTAAAGATTGCAAACACCTACAAATCCAACGGGAGATCGAAGAGAAGAAGAACAACAACTCTAGAAACAGAAAATCAACCACTTTCTGAAAGGTAGGACTGGCGGAGAAGTGAATCCAAAGCGACGGGAAGATAGACCGCGGGGGGGAGGGGCCAGCTCTCGGCAAGAGGCGGAGCAACGGAGCACAAAATCAGGACTTTTAAAAGTCTGTTCCGCTGAGGGACATCGCTCCAGAGGCTTAACCGGGGTGAAGCCCAGGCGGGGTCAGCACGGCCTCAGGTCCCGCAGGGTCACAGAAGGATCAGGGGTGTCTGAGTGTCGCAGAGCTTATAGATATTAGAACGGGGAAGCCGGCTACAGAGAAAGAGCTGAGGAGTGAGCTCTCAGCTCGACGTTACCTTGAACCGGTCGCAGGCTCGGTCAGCTCGGAGTGCGGCCGGAGGCCAGGGTGATGGGAGTAATTGGGCGCTGTTCTCTGAGGGCGCACTGAGGAGTGGGGCCCCGGGCTCTCGGCTCCTCCGGGCCGGAGGCCGGGAGGCCGCCATCTTCATTCCCGCCCTCCGGAACTCTACGGAAAGCGCTCAGGGAACAAAAGCTCCCGAAAGCAAACCCGAGCGGATTACTCAGCCCGGCCCCAGGTAAGGGTGGTGCAACTCCGCCTGGGGCAAAGACACTTGAGAATCCCTACAACAGGCTCCTCCCCCAGAAGATCAACAAGAAACCCAGCCAGGACCAAGTTCACCTACCAAGGAGTGCAGTTTCAATACCAAGGAGAGCAGCGGAATTCCAGAGGAGGAGAAAGCAAAGGACGGAACTCATGGCTTTCTCCCCATGATTCTTTAGCCTTGCAGTTAATTTAATATTTTTTTCCTTTTCAATTTTTTTTCTCTTCTTCTGCTAAATTTTTTTAACTTTTACCGTTTTCTTTTGTAACGTTTTTTAACTAGTTTATCTAATATATATATATTTTTTCCTTTTTATATTTTTTCTTTATCGGTTTTATTTTTTTAACTGTTTCTTTTTTTTTTTTTTTTTTTTTTTTCTTTCTGAACCTCTTTTTATCCCCTTTCTCCCCGCTCACGATTTGGGATCTCTTCCGATTTGGCTAAAGCATATTTTCCTGGGGTTGTTGCCACCCTTTTAGTATTTTACTTGCTCCTTCATATACTCTTATCTGGACAAAATGACAAGGTGGAAAAATTCACCACAAAAAAAAGAACAAGAGGCAGTACCAAAGGCTAGGGACCTAATCAATACAGACATTGGTAATATGTCAGATCTAGAGTTCAGAATGACGATTCTCAAGGTTCTAGCCGGGCTGGAAAAAGGCATGGAAGATATTAGAGAAACCCTCTCCAGAGAGATAAAAGCCCTTTCTGGAGAAATAAAAGAACTAAAATCTAACCAAGTTGAAATCAAAAAAGCTATTAATGAGGTGCAATCAAAAATGGAGGCTCTCACTGCTAGGATAAATGAGGTAGAAGAAAGAATTAGCGATATAGAAGACCAAATGACAGAGAATAAAGAAGCTGAGCAAAAGAGGGACAAACAGCTACTGGACCACAAGGGCAGAATTGAGAGATAAGTGACACCATAAGACGAAACAACATTAGAATAATTGGGATTCCAGAAGAAGAGGAAAAAGAGAGGGGAGCAGAAGGTATATTGGAGAGAATTATTGGAGAGAATTTCCCCAATATGGCAAAGGGAACAAGCATCAAAATCCAGGAGGTTCAGAGAACCCCCCACAAAATCAATAAGAATAGATCCACACCCTGTCACCTAATAGTAAAATTTACAAGTCTTAGTGACAAAGAAAAGATCCTGAAAGCAGCCTGGGAAAAGAAGTCTGTAATGTATTATGGTAAAAATATTAGATTGGCAGCAGACTTATCCACAGAGACCTGGCAGGCCAGAAAGAGCTGGCATGATATATTCAGAGTACTAAACGAGAAAAACATGCAGCCAAGAATACTATATCCAGCTAGGCTATCATTGAAAATAGGAGGAGAGATTAAAAGCTTCCAGGACAAACAAAAACTGAAAGAATTTGCAAATACCAAACCAGCTCTACAGGAAATATTGAAAGGGGTCCTCTAAGCAAAGAGAGACCCTAAAAGTAGTAGATCAGAAAGAAACAGAGACAATATACAATACAGTCACCTTACAGGCAATACAATGGCACTAAATTCATATCTCTCAATACTTACCCTAAATGTGAATGGGCTAAATGCCCCAATCAAAAGACACAGGGTATCAGAATGGATAAAAAAACAAAACCCATCTATATGTTGCCTACAAGAAACTCATCTTAAACCCGAAGACACCTCCAGATTTAAAGTGAGGGGGTGGAAAAGAATTTACCATGCTAATGGACCTCAGAAAAAAGCAGGAGTGGCAATCCTTATATCAGATCAATTAGATTTCAAGCCAAAGACTATAATAAGAGATGAGGAAGGACACTATATCATACTCAAAGGATCTGTCCAACAAGAAGATCTAACAATTTTAAATATCTATGCCCCTAACGTGGGAGCAGCCAACTATATAAACCAATTAATAACAAAATCAAAGAAACACATCGAAAATAATACAATAATAGTAGGGGATTTTAACACTCCCCTCACTGAAATGGACAGATCAACCAAGCAAAAGATCAACAAGGAAATAAAGGCCTTAAATGACACACCGGACCAGATGGACATCACAGATATATTCAGAACATTCCATCCCAAAGCAACAGAATACACATTCTTCTCTAGTACACATGGAACATTCTCCAGAATAGATCACATTCTTGGTCCTAAATCATGTCTCAACCAGTATCAAAAGATTGGGATCATTCCCTGCATATTTTCAGACCACAATGCTCTGAAGCTAGAACTCAATCACAAGAGGAAATTTGGAAAGAACCCAAATACATGGAGACTAAACAGCATCCTTCTAAAGAATGAATGGGTCAACCAGGAAATTAAAGAAGAATTGAAAAAATTCATGGAAACAAATGATAATGAAAACACAACGGTTCAGAATCTTTGGGACACAACAAAGGCAGTCCTGAGAGGAAAATATATAGCGGTACAAGCCTTTCTCAAGAAACAAGAAAGGTCTCAGGTACACAACCTAACCCTACACCTAAAGGAGCTGGAGAAAGAACAAGAAAGAAACCCTAAACCCAGCAGGAGAAGAGAAATAAAGATAAAGATCAGAGCAGAAATCAATGAAATAGAAACCAAAAAAACAATAGAACAAATCAACGAAACTAGGAGCTGGTTCTTTGAAAGAATTAATAAGATTGATAAACCCCTGGCCAGACTTATCAAAAAGAAAAGAGAAAGGACCCAAATAAATAAAATCATGAATGAAAGAGGAGAGATCACAACAAACACCAAAGAAATACAGACAATTATAAGAACATACTATGAGCAACTCTACGCTAACAAAGTTGACAATCTGGAAGAAATGGATGCATTCCTAGAGACATATAAACTACCACAACTGAACCAGGAAGAAATAGAAAGCCTCAACAGACCCGTAAGCAGTAAGGAGATTGAAACAGTCATCAAAAATCTCCAAACAAACAAAATCCCAGGGCCAGATGGCTTCCCGGGGGAATTCTACCAAACATTTAAAGAAGAACTAATTCCTATTCTCCTGAAACTGTTCCAAAAAATAGAAATGGAAGGAAAACTTCCAAACTCATTTTATGAGGCCAGCATCACCTTGATCCCAAAACCAGACAAGGATCCCATCAAAAAAGAGAACTACAGACCATTATCCTTGATGAACACAGATGCAAAAATTCTCACCAAAATACTAGCCAATAGGATTCAACAGTACATTAAAAGGATTATTCACCACGACCAAGTGGGATTTATTCCAGGGCTGCAAGTTTGGTTCAACATCCGCAAATCAATCAACATGATACAACACATTAATAAAAGAAAGAACAAGAACCATATGATACTCTCCATAGATGCTGAAAAAGCATTTGACAAAGTACAGCATCCCTTCCTGATCAAAACTCTTCAAAGTCTAGGGATAGAGGGCACATACCTCAATATTATCAAAGCCATCTATGAAAAACCCACCGCAAATATCATTCTCAATGGAGAAAAACTGAAAGCTTTTCCGCTAAGGTCAGGAACACGGCAGGGATGTCCGTTATCACCACTGCTATTCAACATAGTACTAGAAGTCCTAGCCTCAGCAATCAGACAACAAAAGGAAATTAAAGGCATCCAAATCGGCAAAGAAGAAGTCAAACTATCACTCTTCGCAGATGATATGATACTATACGTGGAAAACCCAAAAGACTCCACTCCAAAACTGCTAGAACTTGTACAGGAATTCAGTAAAGTGTCAGGATATAAAATCAATGCACAGAAATCAGTTGGATTTCTCTACACCAACAACAAGACAGAAGAAAGAGAAATTAAGGAGTCCATCCCATTTACAATTGCACCCAAAACTATAAGATACCTAGGAATAAACCTAACCAAAGAGACTAAGAATCTATACCCAGAAAACTATAAAGTACTCATGAAAGAAATTGAGGAAGACACAAAGAAATGGAAAAATGTTCCATGTTCCTGGATTGGAAGAATAAATATTATGAAAATGTCTATGCTACCTAAAGCAATCTACACATTTAATGCAATTCCTATCAAAGTACCATCCATTTTTTTTCAAAGAAATGGAACAAATAATCCTAAAATTCATATGGAACCAGAAAAGACCTCGAAGAGCCAAAGCAATATTGAAAAAGAAAGCCAAAGTTGGTGGCATCACAATTCCGGACTTCAAGCTCTATTACAAAGCTGTCATCATCAAGACAGCATGGTACTGGCACAAAAACAGACACATAGATCAATGGAACAGAATAGAGAGCCCAGAAATAGACCCTCAACTCTATGGTCAACTCATCTTCGACAAAGCAGGAAAGAATGTCCAATGGAAAAAAGACAGCCTCTTCAATAAATGGTGTTGGGAAAATTGGATAGCTACATGCAGAAAAATGAAATTGGATCATTTCCTTACACCACCCACGAAAATAGACTCAAAATGGATGAAGGATCTCAATGTGAGAAAGGAATCCATCAAAGTCCTTGAGGAGAACACAGGCAGCAACCTCTTTGACCTCAGCCGCAGCAACATCTTCCTAGGAACATCGCCAAAGGCAAGGGAAGCAAGGGCAAAAATGAACTATTGGGATTTTATCAAGATCAAAAGCTTTTGCACAGCAAAGGAAACAGTTAACAAAACCAAAAGACAACTGACAGAATGGGAGAAGATATTTGCAAATGACATATCAGATAAAGTGCTAGTGTCCAAAATCTATAAAGAACTTAGCAAACTCAACACCCAAAGAACAAATAATCCAATCAAGAAATGGGCAGAGGACATGAACAGACATTTCTGCAAAGAAGACATCCAGATGGCGAACAGACACATGAAAAAGTGCTCCACATCACTCGGCATCAGGGAAATACAAATCAAAACCACAATGAGATATCACCTCACACCAGTCAGAATGGCTAAAATTAACAAGTCAGGAAATGACAGATGCTGGCGAGGATGCGGAGAAAGGGGAACCCTCCTACACTGTTGGTGGGAATGCAAGCTGGTGCAACCACTCTGGAAAATAGCATGGAGTTCCTCAAAATGTTGAAAATAGAACTACCCTATGACCCAGCAATTGCACTGCTGGGTATTTACCCTAAAGATACAAACGTAGTGATCCGAAGGGGCACGTGCACCCGAATGTTTATAGCAGCAATGTCTACAATAGCCAAACTATGGAAAGAACCTAGATGTCCATCAACAGACGAATGGATAAAGAAGATGTGGTATATATACACAATGGAATACTATGCAGCCATCAAAAGAAATGAAATCTTGCCTTTTGCGACGACGTGGATGGAACTAGAGGGTATCATGCTTAGCGAAATAAGTCAATCGGAGAAAGACAACTATCATATGATCTCCCTGATATGAGGGAGAGGAGCTGCAACATGGGGGGTTAAGGGGGTAGGAGAAGAGTAAATGAAACAAGATGGGATTGGGAGGGAGACAAACCATAAGTGACTCTTAATCTCACAAAACAAACTGAGGGTTAATGGGGGGAGGGGGGTTGGGGGGGTGGGATTATGGACATTGGGGAGGGTATGTGCTATGGTGAGTGCTGTGAAGTGTGTAAACCTGGCGATTCACAGACCTGTACCCTTGGGGATAAAAATATATTATATGTTTATAAAAAAAAAAAAAAGAAAGTGGTATTACTTTAGAAAAGTTTCTCTTACTTTTGAAATTGTGCTGTAGCACATTTATATATATAAAATAAAGTGTTACTGTATTTGAAAAAAAATGATAGCAAACAAAACCTATATAACTTTATTTTTTACAGGAAAATACTTTTGAAGTATGCATGTAACTGCCCATTCTTTTAAAGAAAATCTACTGCAAGCAAAGTTATCAACCTCCAGAAAAATCACACATAGCATTACTAAGCATATCCCCAAAAAGTGTACAATTTGCACACTTGGAAAATACAAAATTAAAAAAATTGTAAGCAACAGGTGAGCTTCATATTTATAAGAATGTGAAAAGAAGTCCCATTTTTAGCACTGTTGTATAAAAAATTGTCTTTTGATGCAAAGTTCATGAGCTATCCTCCTGTTGGGACCACACTTTACAAAATACTAATAAAAGTTTAGTAAAAGTTTATAAGAAACTGCCATGCAGTTTCCCAAAGTAGTTACAGCATTTTGCGTCCCCACTGCAATATTGTTCCACCTGTTCACCAGTACGTTATATTTCACTTTAAAAATTTTTATAAATAGGGGGACCTGGGTGGCTCAGTGGGTTAAGCCTCTGCCTTTGGCTCAGGTCATGATCCCAGGGTCCTTGGATTGAGACCCCCATCGGGTTCTCTGCTCAGGAGTCTGCTTCCCTTCCTCTCTCTGCCTGCCTCTCTGACTACTTGTGATCTCTGTCTGTCAAATAAATAAATAAAATCTTAAATTTTTTTTCATTAGATTGTTCATCAATTAGAACAATTTTAAATAATTTTTATAATTAATAAAAATCTTAGTTAATAGAGATAATATGAATTCAAATTTGAGATGAATGAAATACATGGAATGAAGGGTAGCAGGTAATGAATCAGTAATTATCAAATTGTGAAGAATTTTCTTCCTGCCAACTGCATCTAAGTTGCATCACCTTGATTTATATCATGACATATCAACTGTATGATAACACTTTGGTCAGATAACAAACTTCATGGTTTTAAATAGCCTTTTCCTAATAATTAATCACATTAATGACTTTATCATGTATTTGTTGTCTGTAACCTTCCTTAGTTAAGTGTCTGTTTAAATCTTTTGCCCAGGGGTGCCTGGGTGACTCAGTGGGTTAAGCCTCTGCCTTCAACTCAGGTCATGATCTCAGGGTCATGGGCTTGAGGCCCTCATCAGGCTCTCTGCTCAGGCAGAGGCCTGCTTCCCCCTCTCTCTCTGCCTGTTGTTCTGCCTACTTGTGAACTCTCTTTCTGCCAAGTAAATAAATAAAATCTTAAAAAAAATAAATCTTTTGCCCAATTCTTAATTGGGTTATTTATTTTCTTATTCTTGCTCACTTTGTAGCATTATTTTGGTATCTCTGTATTAGTTCCACTTAAGGCCCTGTTCTGTGGCTCTTTATGCTTCATTTTAGGCTATTGTTGAATAAATAAATGAGTTAACCATTACTAAAGAGTTAGATGATTGTGATGAAACAGCCACCATTCATTTATTACTGGCAATCTTGGGATTCTTAGAAGGCTATATGGGCAGTGGGGGTTAGGGGTAAGTTCAGTAAGTATGTTCAGTCACACCATACTTAATGAAGCAAGCTCAACTAACATAGAACTTCAGGCAATTGCTTTAATTTTAAGATGCTTGAGAAACCAACATAAACATTGGAAAATGTATTCATATATACACACATGTGCACATTTAAATATATAAACCACTCAGGCTCTCACTTAGAGATAAGTTACTCCTTATTTTACAAATAATTCTATCAGTTTGCATTTTCAATTCTTAAATCATAGACAAGAAATTTGAATTGAAGTAGAGACTGCTAAAGACAGATTCAATACTTATTATAAGGGAAGACTAGTAATAATCTTCCAGAGTGGTAAATAAAATGTGCAAAAGAATATAATAATTTTTTTAAAGCAAGTAGTTTGAGGTGAATCCATTTATAAATTGGTATGTAACATGTTCAGTAGTTCTAAACTGTGATGAGGTAATACATTTTGCTAATGATGTTGAAAATTGAAAGTAGCCTTTTTGTTTAACATTCTCTGCTTAATAGAGGAATCTGTATAAATTATCTTAAAGATAATTTGTATTTCCATAAAATATAGAGACTGTTAATATGTGGTGATGGGAATGAACTAATTGAGAGTTCACCTTCTGGAGCCATAGTCCCTTAGATGTTAGAAGTAATTTGCTGACAATATCACATATAAACCTATGGCTATATCTTAACATTTAAGAAAAAGAGTTTCTGCCACATTGAGATAGATGCTAAAGACAATTGGGATACTAACTTTGAAGTAGTAAAAATATATTCAATATATTAAAACAACAATGAAGAAACACTATATAGTAGAAAATAATATATGCTTGATTATAAGTAGATATTTAAAGAAATATATTTTGGAAACGGCCAAGATATCCTTTCAGCATACCTTCATTTTTGCAAATTATTCTCAGTTGTTTATTTGAATGTCTTAGAAATATCCAGAGCTTCTGTTCTGATGCTTTGTTGCTCTCTCACATGCTAGTCCCAGGATAGCCAGTGAGTGCTTTAATGATGGTTGTAGCTCAGTCCTACTCATGCTGAGTATTGCCATTTCTTAAAATCCAAACTCTTTTTTATGCTAGGATGAGTTGGTTTTACCCAATTATTCCTTTTGTCTTCTCTTCTGATTTCAAGTTGTGATTTCCATTATGCCCTCTTCTTTTATTTAATTTCCTAGCTCCTTCAGAAAGCTAGAAACTTTCAAGAAAGAACTTGAGATTTTTGATTTAGACATTAGAATTCCAAATAGGTCACAATACTCACCCCTTTTATAATAAGTAAATATTTCAGATAATTGCATGCATTTTATTTCTTGTAAATTATCTTTTTAACTTGAAGACACCCTTTACTTTCTGTGAGCTTTCTAAGAGTGGCAGAAATTGACATAACTATCAAGAATCACCAACACATCTGAATAAAGATGACCTCTTGGTTAATAGAGGTAATTTGAATTCATTGTACTTTCGAGATGCATGCAACAGTCAGCTTTTTTATTGGCAGGTGATAATCAATGTGTATCAAATTGTGAAGAATCTTATTCTTGCCAACTGCTTCTTACTTGCTTGATCCTGATTTATATTTTTGTTGTACTAACCTAATTCAAATAATTTGCTGTCTTGGGTTAAATAAATTAGTTCAATAGAAATATTCAAATGAGCAGCAGGAGTTTCAGAGTTAAATATATTCATTCCCGAACCTGAATTCAGCACTGCATGTCTGGGTAATTGTTGGCGCTTTATAGCAAAACACTTAGCTGTGATCAATTGTAGCTTTCTCAGTAAAATCCCAGAGCTCATCTCTAGGAAGAACATGTGGTTAAAGCAAAGGGGGTGTAGGGGTGAAGGATGTTAAAAATTGCTTAGCTGAGTCTGACATTTTACCTTTTAAATATTAATTATACTATGGGCTTCTTCCTATTTACATACCTAAGTGTTTGCTTGGGACATAAATGGTACTAAATTGTCTTGAGAAAGCCATAGAACAGCTTTGTTAGATAAAACTTCTTGCAGCTGGTAATTTTTGGCAATTAATATTATAAATGCTAATGTGATGGGGAGAAGGGAAGGCACTTCCAGGATGCCACTTATCTCTGTAAAACGAAAGAAAATGTCAGAAGTGGTGAGCCTGCTGGGAGTATTACTTCTGGGAAGGAAATAGATGGCAAATGTTAAAATTATCATATTTATGGACAGGCTAGAATTTTAAGACTGGAGTATCTAATAAATAGTAAATAGGGTTTATTGTAAATATTTTTAAATGCTTATTTTGGATTGTTTAGTATAACAATGAAGGCTTTTTTTTTTTTTTAAGTCATACTGAGTGTGTTACTGACCCAAAGTAAAAACTGAAAGCACATTCACAGAAGTTAGCTCATATGATTATCTCAATTGGTGAGAAATTAGGGGCTGTTCTGTAGATGTTTAAGACCAGTGTTTAAGATAAATATTGAAGTGAGATATATATTAAGATAAAGGTGTGCTTGATATCTAAAAATGTGAAAACCTAAAGTCATGAGGAAGAAAATCACCAGCACTATTGGAAGCTACTATTTAGGTATTAGAATTGTTATCGTAAGCTTCAAAGTAGTTAAATTCTCTTATAACTTTCCAAGTGAATAAAAAATGTAAAAAAAATAAAAAAAATAAGGGGCACCTGGGTGGCTCAGTGGGTTGGGGGCCTCTGTTTTTGGCCCAGGTCATGATCTCAGGGTCCTGGGATCGAGCCCCGAATCGGGCTCTCTGCTCAGCAGGGAGCCTGCTTCCTCCTCTCTCTGCCTGCCTCTCTGCCTACTTGTGATCTCTGTCTATCAAATAAATAAAATCTTTAAAAAAAATGTAGCAATACCATCATGGCTCATTAGGCTACGTAATTTAAATGAGACTAACTCTTCACTGGAAAGAGTGGATGAGGAGAACAGTAACAAGCATTATTCACATATTAGCTGTTTACAATTCAGAAATGAAAATGAATTATATTATCATTTTGCATGTTTTCCATTTATGATTAGAGGAACTCCGAGTTTCAGCTTATGCTTGTTTCTCTGAGATTTCAAATTGCCAGGTCATATAATTTTATAAAGACTTAGGAAATACATAGTTTTAAATATTGTCTATTACATTTTGGACTCAGATGTAGGCTTGACTTATGGTGACTGTGAAAAAAATATTTTCATCAGTAAAGGGATAAGTCTTCTTTTTATGTTAAAACAGCAATAGAAATAAATATATTTACTTAGTTATTTTACTCTGCTCATTTGTATATGAAGAAATAACAATGAGGAATGTTACTGAAATTTTTAAAAATTCTTAATTTCAAGGGATAGTTGAAATCTCTAGTTTCAATTATTCTGTCCTATCATGTCCACAAGTGCATTCACAGGTGGCAGGCCATGTATAATAATTTTTTGTCAAACATGGCTACTATATAAAGAAAACAAGATTGGTAAATTAAAAAAACACTCTTCTTCTCTTTATTTTAACTTGCCAAGTCTTTATTAAGCATCTGCTTTATATCTTCAGGATGGTAAAGTAAAGGAAATAGATAATATTTATGTGTTAAAGAAACTGCTTATTATTTTTTTCAGAAACAAATATGTGAATGTGGAAAAAATCAAAATTTAAACATGAGCGGCCACTGGAAAGGATACATACAAAATAGCATACCATAAAGGTTTATTGGAATAATATATAAGGAAGAAATACTAGAATTACTTCCAGTTAGGTAGCACTAAACATTGATACTGCAAGGTTGATAGTGTGCTCTAGCTTGGAATTCATTACTGGATTCCTAAAATTCCTTTGGGGGGAGGCAAGAACACCCTATCAAATAGAGTTATAAGTCAAATTTTTATATATAAAATATTTATTGTGAGTTTATTGATCATAGCAAACAATTTGAAAATAACTAGATGAACGGTTAAAATATAAAGTGCCATATATCCTTGTCTGCTTGGATTGCTATACCATGGACTGGGTGACTTATACAGTAGAATTTACATTTCCCACCATTTTGGAAGCTGAGAAGTCCCATGATCTGGTTGTCAGCTAATTTGGTTCCTGGTGAGGACTCTGTTCCTGGCTTGTATTGTCACATTGGGACAGGGAATGAAGGGGAGAGAGGTACATTCAATATTTCTTTCTAAATTGAAGATTAGGGATACCTGGGTGGCTCAGTTGGTTAAGTCGCTGCCTTCAGCTCAGAGTGAGAGTGAGCCATGCCTCAGGCTCCATGCTTAGCTGAGGCTGGGGCAGGGGAGGTTTCTGCTTCTCCTTCTCCCTCTGCCCCTTCCTCCCTCGTGCTCTCTTTCTCTCACTCTTTCAAATAAATAAATACAATCTTTAATAATATTTCTTTAAAAAATGAAGATTAAATATAATCTCAATCTTAGTATTCTTTTTTAAAATGTAGAAATTAACAAGTGGATTCTAAAATTCTTACAGAAAGGCAAGGATAAATATCCAAAACAACTTTAAGAAGAAAGTTGAAGGAATATATATGACCTTGATTTTAAGACTTATTATAAAAACATATTAATCAATACATGAAAATATTGGTATCAATAAAATAAACAAATACAACCAAAGAGAAAGTCCAGAAAAAAAATAAATGAATGACCTTCAGTGAAGTTACAAAAGCATTTTAGTAGAGAAGGAATAATTTTTTAAATCAATATTAATATAACAATGGGTATCCATATTCTAAAAAAAATAACTTCCAAAGACTAACTCAAAATGAACCATACACATCAATGAAAAAAACCCTAAAACTATAAAAAATTATAGAAGGAAATATAGGAAAATATGTCTTTAATTCAGCAAAAGGAATAGCCAGTAAAAGAATTAATGGACAAATTAGATTTTATTAAAAGTAATAATGTCTTCTGTGGAAAAGCTATTGAAAAGACAAGACCAAGGCTAGGAGAATATATGGATGATATTTCCATTAGAGGACTTTTATTGAAAATACATGAAGAATTGTCAAAACTCAGTAATAAGATGACAAATCAGATGAACAGAAATTTTTAAAAAAAGATAGATTGTTGGCAATTAACCCAGGAAAAAGCACCCAACATCATGTCATTAGGAATGCAAATTAGAATGACACACACAGCTCACCTATCCCATCACTAGAACTGACCAGACAACGTATTGGTATGGACATAAGAGACCTGGAACTGGTTCTTGTGATAAGAATATAAAATGATACCAACACTTTAGAAAAGTTTCACTGTTCCTTAAGAAGTTAAACATTCACCTACTGTATGAAGTATATGGGCAGCAGGGGAGAAGGGAAAAGACGGAGGGAGGATGTGTGCACACTTGTATGCTCTGGTCTCTTTTTTAAAGGGCACTGATCTCATCATAAAGAACCTGTTCTCATGATTTCATTTCAAGCTAATTATCTCCCCTATGCCCCATCTCCAGATACCATGACCTTGGGGGTTAGGACTTCAACGTCCAAATTTTGGGTAACACAATCAATTCATAGCACCATGAAAAAGTAAAATGTTCAGCATACTTGCATAGCAAGATATTCATGTAGCATTGTTAAGTGACAAAGCAAGTTGGGAAATATTCAAAATATGCTACTAAGTCTATAAAAAATAGGTAAAATCAAAAGCATTAAAAAGACAACCCAAAGGTATTTCCATGGGAAAAGAATCCCAAAGATTTTTAAAAATTCTTTGTAATTCTAGGGCACCTGAGTGGCTTAGCCAGTTAAGCCTCTGACTCTTCATTTCAGCTCCGGTCTTGATCCCAGAGCCATGGGATCAATCCCTGTGTTGGCTCTCCATTTAGCATGGAGTCTGCTTGTCACTGTCCTGCTGCTCCTCTCCCCACTCATGCATGCTCTCTCTCTCAAATAAATAAATAAAAGTAAGTGCATTGAGAAAGACAGAGAGGAAATACACTATTCCATAATAGATAATGCGTGATTTCAGAGATTTCAGAGTATAACTGCACAGATTTAGCATATGCTAAATTGATAGTAATTGATAGTAAATCATTTCTTATTATAGTGGGATTAGAGGTCAGAAAATCTCTCATCTGCTGATTGACTGCAGAGAGGAAAATGGAAGCAAAAAGAACATTGTGGTTGGGCGCCTGGGCGGCTCAGTTGGTTAAGTGTCCGACTCTTGTTTTCAACTTAGGTCATGATTCCAGCGTCATGAGATGGAGCCCTGCATCGGGCTCTGTGCTGGGCATGGAGCCTGCTTAAGATTTTCTCTCTCCTTCTGCCCCTCCCCCCTAAGAGAAAAAGAAAATTGTGGTAAAGGCACAATATGCCATTGAAGTACTTCACTATTTTCAAATGAGGAGGTCCTTTCTGATTAGATTATTCCATATTAAGTTTTATCTCTAGGGGGAAAATGAGTGTTGACCAGAATTATGAGGAGAAGCCTTAGAAAACAGTAAAGGCTTGAGAAATGATAGAACTTAAAGGCTCTATGAAAACTGTGGGTCTCAGACACAACCACATATTTGAGGAAATTTCTAGTGTCCCAGTCTCTATGAAAAGAATTCCTAATTTAATTTGCATTCAGTGGGTTCTAAGGATGGATAATTTTAAAAAACTCCTGAGTGTTCAAAATATGCAGCCAAGATTGTGAACCAATGATGGCCAAACAATTCATAAATTAGGACTAATTGACATATGGTTCTTCTTCTTTTTTTTTTTTTTTAAAGATTTTATTTATTTATTTGACAGAGAGTGAGAGAGAGAGTAAAAGCAGGGTCAGCAGCAGGCAGAGGGAGAGGAAGAAGCAGGCTCCCCAGTGAGTAGGGAGCCCAAGGAGGGGCTTGATCTCAGGATCCTGGGATTATGACCTGAGGCAAAGGATGACACCTAACTGACTGAGCCACCCAGTTGCCCCAGATATACGGTTCTGAATGGATGAGAGCTATTATCTGACCCAGTAGACATTCAAGATCCCATCTGCATTGTTCAGTAGGTTCATGGTCTGATGAAAATCATATTCTACCCTACTTGATAACTGTGAAGAATTTGAGTCAAATGTAAATAATCTTAGTAAGAATTTAGGATATCAATTTAGAATCAAGGTGAGTAGGGGGAAAAAGAGATAGTCTATATTTTCTTTTATTAAAAAAAAAGTCTACAATTAGAGCTAGTTAGCAACTTGATTATCTTCTGATTAAATGAATTGCGTATTAGAGAAAGCATCAGGAATAGGCTATATGAATAGCCATGTAATTGGAATATTTCAGAATATTCTTGCTATTTCATGAAGGGGTTATATAACATGAACTTTAATATTCTTTAAAACTCCAAGATTTAAAGGCAGTGGAAAATTATTTAAAAAAATAGAATTGAAAGCATCTTTGAGGCTCATTATTGGTAGTTTTCTCCTCCCTCCCTTTGTGAATGCTTACTGCATATTGTACCTTTTAAAAGTGTACACTGGGTGTGGTGCAAAAACAATGAATACTGTTACACTGAAAAGAAATAAAACATTTATAGAGAGAGAAAAAATCTTTTACATATTTGATAAAAGTTTAAGAAAAAGAGCAATATATTAAAATTTATATTAAACACTGCCTAACTGCAGAGTAAATCCTGTCCGTGGAGAAATAAATGTTTTATAATTCTCAAAGAAGAAAATAATATAAACTTTAATTCATGGCAACATAGTTGGCTGAAAATGCCAGTTTGACCTCGAAGCTTTCCCTCCCACCAATCGAACTGTGAGTCTGTTTTTGATATAACTGTGATTCTGTCTCCGACTTGAAAATTCAAGTCCCCGGGCTGTTGTCCTTCGAAAGAATACAACGCTGTCACTTCCACGGGCTTGTCCAGATAGCCTGGAACAAACAAGCAGAGGTACTTAGACTACGCACATGTCTGATGGGAAAGCCTGGGAAGGGTGTGGAGCTAAGACATAAATTAACTTCCGTACTTGATACTCTAATGCCTTCGCACATGGGGTCTGTGAGATTTTCATCCTATTATTAAACTCGTGTTTTTCTTCTTCAAAAAAAAAAAATAATAAAATAAAAAAAAAAAATAAAAATGTACACTTACTTTGCTCCAGTAAGGGACTCCTTGTATTTACAGAGTACCACGTGACCACAGGTCAGATAGCCTTTCTCAAATTTGAGAAACACTGAATTTGAAGTAAGTTAGTATATTGAAGGATGACTAATTTGAATAGTTTGAAACTTGAGACTTGATATCAGGGAAAGAACTTCTGGAAAGATGAGCTCAGTATGAAGAGACCTAAACAAGAGGCAAAATGGGCAAAATACAGATGGAGTTTAATGATCAAGGCAAGCAATAGCTAGACTGAAAGCCTGTTGAAGGTTTGATCCCATTATCTCGCTTTATATGGAAACCTATTAAGTCCTCAACAAGGAATAGGCTATATTTTTAAAAAGAGAAATTTTAATTCTACCAGCACTATAATGACTCTGGATCTTGATAATTATGTAGTATCTCTCTCCTAATGTAATACCATCTTGCCTTCCATATAAATATGAGACCTCAGAGATCTCAGAGTGAGAATAAACTTAAAATTTACCCAACTTTTCAGGGGAATGCTAGGAAATTTTCCAGTCTCAAATTTTAGTGTCAAATGACCAGGTTAAATTATCCTTGAGAATTTGTTACTTTAATCTAGCCCTCAGGATGATTGATAGAAAAATTCATCTTACCTACATTGTCCAAAACACCTCAGGAAGATGAGAATTTAAAATGTCCCTGAATGGTGACCCCAGGTGCATGGCAGAAGCAAACAGAATCCTCAGGGGAGGAAAAGATAGAGTTGATTAAGATGGCTAAAAGAAGCTGCATACAGGGGTGCCTAGGTGGCTCAGTCATTAAGTGACTGCCTTCAGCTCAGGTCATGATGTCCCCCCCCAGCGTCCTGGGATTGAGCCCCGCATCAATATACTGGAGATATATTAGGCAAAAGAGAATCATTATTATTACCATGATAATTTTAATATAAACTATATTTAAAGATATAAAACTTTATTGAGGTAAGCAAGGTTGTTATATAATTATAAACATTTCAATCCACCAGGAAGATACAAGTTTTAAACTTGTATGCATCTAACAACGTAGCCACAAAATTGAATAAAACTTGATAGAACTGCAGAGAAAGAATAATCTACCACCTATTTAGAAATGTTATATAACATGTTTAATAATTGATCAGGTAGGCAAAAATTAGTTACAAAATACAGAAGACATGAAAAATAGTCATTTGGGGAAGGCTATGTTGTATTTTTGTGTGTGTGCAAATAAATAATGTATTTTGAGGTTAACATCTCATTTGCAACCACCCTAACATGGTCTGTCTATTGTTCCTATAACTGGAAAAAAAAAATTCTAAGACCATCTAGGAAAAAAGTACTCAACCAGGTATCTAGGAACATTGTTGGACATTTGATAGATGGGAAAAAAGAGACTTTTGCTAAGTTAAAGTCTTTGTCCTTAAATTCTAGAGTCTTAGTCCCAGGACAGAACTGTAGCAGAGTAAATTAACATTCTTAAAGGTTTTCAGATCTAGTCAAAAATGCATTTTGAATGCTTTATAATAAAATTGAACAGAATCTTGACAGCATTTTTTCTTCATCTGATGTAGCTGCTTCAGAGTATTACAAGATAGAGAAATCTGATGGTCCATAAAAATAGCTCAGATACTCCTTTCCATGTCTTTCCAATTGAATCAGGTTGGGTTCTCTGCCCTCCAAGTTTACCTTACACTATTTTCATATATAGTAATCCACACTTTGCTTGTGTGTATCTGTATGATGAGGGTTTTTTTTTCTTTTTTAAAAATATTTTTTAATTTATTTGAGAGAGAGAGAACAGGAGCAGGGGGAGAGGCAGAGGGAGAAGCAGGCTCCCTGCTCAGCAGGAAGCCCAATGTGGCGCTTGATCCCAGGACCCTGAGAACATGACCTGAGCTGAAGGCAGAAGCTTAACTGTCTGAGCCACCCAGGCATCCCATGTGTGATGAGTTCTTGATTGTGAATTTCAATTTCTATTTTTTTAAGGAAAGGATTTCTTCATTTCTGATTAGCCAGAGCAGAGAAAAATTAAGAACCTATTTCTTTTGAACAAACCTTTATTTTGTTCCCTTGGTCTTCCTTCTGAAGTGCTTGAAGCTTGTTTATCCCACTTCTATGATCCTTAGCAAATGATGCTTGGTGACATATCATTAGATGTTGAACTTCCAATTCTACACTTCTAGCCCCTTCAGAATCTAAGTGTGCCTTGCCCATCTTTAATACTTAGACTCTTGTATAGTTCTGTGCACATATTAAACATTAAAGATGCTTATTGAATGGATGGATGCATGAATATATGCATAAAAGTCTAACTAGTTAGAATATAAGTCCTCTAAGTTAAGTAAGTGCAACTCTTTGGTCCAAGACATCTTTCTCTGTTCTACTAGCTGCCTAGCCAGAGGCCAAGGTAGTGCTGAAAATGAGTTCTGAAGCCAACTAGAGTATTTGACAAAAGTGCAAAAGGATTTTAATCAAGAAAATTCTTTCTTGGGCATTAAAATGAGAGGGCAATGTTTAGGAAGAACTAATGAAGCCATCTCCATTGTTACAAAAGCAGTGTAAATAATGTACAAGCACTTCCAAAGGAAGAACTAGGGGGGAAAAATAAAGGGTTATTTAAAAAGAAATCATCTTTTGGGGCACCTGGGTGGCTCAGTGGGTTAGGCCTCTGCCTTTGGCTCAGGTTGTGATCTTGGGGTCCTGGGATCTGGCCCCACATAGGGCTCTCTGCTCGGTGGGGAGCCTGCTTCCCCCCCTTTCTCTTTGCCTGCCTCTCTGCCTACTTGTGATCTCTCTCTCTCTCTGTCAAATAAATAAAATCTTAAAAAGAAAGAAATCATCTTTATTAATTCTTTTATAATGTGATTCATGATAACATAAGGAATTTCTACTTAAAACTCCGACCTTATAAAAAATGTTTATTCTTCTGTAACTTCAAATTTATGAAATTCATTTGTGTTTTGTGTTTTTATCCCAGTGATGTCTCTTATAAAAGATGAGTTCTTCCCATTATGGGGCTATAAAAATAAACTGAAACAACCAGGATATTCTTTCCTCTAGACAGCCAGATTCAACCAGGTCCGATGGGACCTTTTTTTTTTTCCCCCCAGGAAGTAAGTAATAAGATTGCCTGGAATTGTACAAATATGCTGGATAATTCCACTAGAATTTTCACACAAAGATGAATACATTTGGTTTATTAACACATACATGTAAACACATTTACTTACAGATATTTAAAAACACATGTACAACCATGGCACATTATCTACTTAGCATATAGGAGTGCCTGATAGGGAGGAGGAACAAGTAATAGACTACATTGTGAGTGTTAGCAACTCTCAGATGTTTGGGAGTGTGCAATTTGCCATAACAAATAACTACAACGATTTTACATGTTTCCTTAGCTTGGGTTTCCTAGTTTAATAGCATGAGATGATTTCTGTGCACGATTTATTGAGTGGTGAGGCACTCAGATGACCTGTAAGGGGGTGAAGGAAAAAGGATGAAGAAAGAAGTCAGACAAAGATATGGGTTTAGCTAAAGTCTACTGGGCCTCACCTGGTGAAGAGCATTCTCTAGGTCCTGGGTCATCTGAGACCAGGTAAACTGAGCCATTAGCAGACAACACTCATGGAAGCTAAGGGTTAGTGCACTGTCCCAGTAGATGAGTATGCACAGAACTCCAGCAATGTCAACTATGTCCATCCATTCCTAGTTTTCACATGTGTATGGGGCAGCCCTTGGAAAGGAAAATGTGAATGTTAACTTCAAAAACGCCATACTAGTCATCCATATTATATCCTTTTTTTGTTTCTTATATTCTAGGTTATATAGCAAACGTCTAGCTAGTAAATGGGACTGAGGATACACTAATTTGATGTTTTATTTTGTAATAAAAGTAATATGCTCTGGTGACATATTAATAAAAAAGATCTAGACTCCTTGAGGTTCACTTCCTATCAAGACAGTATCCACTTAAAGCTTTTTTTTTTGTTTAAGACTTTACTTATTTATTTCACACACACACACACACACACACACACACACACACACACACAGAGATAGCACAAGCAGGGAGAGCAGCAGAGGGAGGAGCAGGCTCCCCTGCTGAGCAGGGAGCCATTGCTGGGCTTGATCCCAGGATCCTGGGATCATGACCTGAGGCGAAGGCAGACGCTTAACTGATTAAGCCACCGGGGCTCCCCAGTTCAAAGGTTTGATCATGAATTGGAGATGCAAGGTCCTAGAGCTGTAACATTAAATCATAGAGTGGCTAGACCTACTGAAGTTTCTAAGGAATGCTAATTACCCATGGAAGATAATTCCCACATTTTCTGTATCTTCTCCAGACCCTCTAATCCACCACATTAAATATATTTAAGAAAGAGTACAACAATCAACTATAGAATAAAACTATAACTATAAATAAAACTAAACTATAACTATAACTATAACTATAAATAAAACTAAAACTATAACTATAGAATAAAAAAACTCAAAATCTAGATGGTATTTAGTTGTATGAAGTTGCCCTCATTAATCTTTCACCAATCGCATATGGAAACATTTAAACGCCACCAGAGTTTAGATAGCCCTTCTTGTTTTATTATCCTAACCTCTTTTACTAAATCTTTGGAAGACTGTCTATTATTTCTATTGGCTCATTCTCGTGGTACTTTGTGTCCTCAGTTCTTTTGTGATTTTTGACTATGAATTCACTTCAGGATTTTTTCTGTGGAATGTTTGAGACCTTAGTTTAAGGTTTTTTTTTTTTTTTTTTCCCCCAAAGAGGATCTGCCTTTTCTTTTCTCAGGCACCAAGGGGCAATTTTTAGCCAGAGTTTGACTGTGGGACACAACACTGCACAAAAGCCTACTTGTAGTTAAAATTTTCTTCTTAGATTGGTATTTTTCCCTCTTTTACCCAATGTAAAAGCCTTTTACCCAAAGTAAATATTTTTTTTTAAAGATTTTATTTATTTATTTGTCAGAGAGAGAGAGAGGGAGAGAGAGCAAGCACAGGCAGACAGAATGGCAGGCAGAGGCAGAGGGAGAAGCAGGCTCCCTGCTGAGCAAGGAGCCCGATGTGGGACTCGATCCCCGGACTCTGGGATCATGACCTGAGCCGAAGGCAGCCGCTTAACCAACTGAGCCACCCAGGCGTCCCCCAAAGTAAATATTTTTAAATTGCCATATGAAATCCATAAGTTTCCATAATGCCCTATTTTATAGGATTATTTTTTTTCCCAGTTCATACTTGATAGACTTCAAGTCTTGGCTTTAGGTAGAGTAATCCTATTAATGTGGGCAAGAAAATTTGGTCGATCCATGGAGTCTTGCATCATCAAGGGGGAAAAAAAAAATCTAATAGCCACCGGGGAATGAAAGATATTCTCAGGTTATCTGGAAACTTCAACTCTAAATTACTTCTTTCAATTCTTGCTTTTATTTCATTTATGTCCTCTGAATATTTCCCTTATTTTCTGCATTGTACAATGATATTAGATAAATGTATAAATATATATAGTTATTAAGTATTTATACATATAAATTATGGGGTGCCTGGGTGGCTCAGTAATTAAGCATCTGCCTTCAGCTTGGTTCATGATCCCAGGGTCCTGGGATCGAGCCCTGCATTGGGCTCCCTGCTCCACGGGAAGTCTGCTTCTCCCTCTTCTGCTCCCCCTGCTTGTGTTCCTTCTCTTCATTGTGTGTCTCTTGTTCGAGGCTACGGCATGGTTGCAGTAGAGGATCAAACCAGGCCCTGACTTGTGTCTCCTTCAAAGTCCGGACACCTTGACAAGATTAAGGACGGGAACGTTGAGTAACACTGAGAAAAGGGTCTGTGCTACGTGTCGTGCGCTCACCTACGTGACTTCCCACACACTCACCCTACAGAAGGGAACAATGTGGTCAGGGTCATGAGTTCTTAGTTGGTGCTTGTTCCTGTACCTCCCATAATCCACTCCTTGGTTGATTGTCTTGCTAATGGCTTTAGCCGAAACTACCTGGCATCACGAGGTTTGCTTGTAGTTAATGTAAACTTGTTACAGAAACTTGCAGTCATCTGACTAGGTACTGATGTATTACTCCTCCTATTGTGATCTGCCTTATAAATGATTGTAAGATGTGGAATAAAATCGGCACTGTTGGACATCCTCCTCAGTGTCCCTCCTGCCCCCATCTCTTTGTCTCTTAATTCTTTTCACCATCCTCTTACCCTCATGTTTGTCCTGGTCAATTTGTCATGCTGGCCGTGACAGTCTCTCTCTTAAATAAATAAATAAAATCTTTCAAAAAATTTAAAAATAAATATATATATAAATTAAATGTATATAAGTGTTTATACATGTCTATAAAATGATAATAAATAGATGGATAGATTATTGAATATAAGGTATAATATATGTCTATGAGGTGTTAATTTTGGTGTTGCTCTATGTATTGGTGCTAATACATTAATTACTTCAATCTCATGTATAGGCCCCAATATCTTCCTTGTATTTTATCTACTTTTTTTTTTCAATTTTAGGGAGATGACTATTTCAACATCTCCAGAAACAACTGCATTTATAATTTTTCAGCTCAGATATTTAGATACAGGGCCAAGTTTTCATTATTTAAAAAAATAAATAAGAGAAAATTGGGAAAATTGAGGTTTTCTGATTTTTTTTTGTTAATTAGACAATAGATTTTCTTCCTGGATACTAATAAGAACTTTATCTCTGATATTTTTAAATTGCCATATGAAATCCATCTGCTATCCTCTTTGTATTCATTTGATCTGGAGCAATGGAAGATTAACTTTGCACATGAATTTGTTAAGGAGGCTACGGTTTTCAATTCAGTTAATTATTCTATTGTGCCTTTGCTTGTTTTCAACTTATTTACTTTCAATACTCCAGATGCTAATTATCAATTGAAGCTGCAACACTCAATTCAACTTGTTACATTTTCTTATCTTGATTTTCTTCCTTTGAATTCTTAGAGAGTATTCTTTTTTTTTTTTTTTTTTTTTTTATTTGACAGACAGAGATCACAAGTAGGCAGAGAGGCAGGCAGAGAGAGAGGAGGAAGCAGGCTGTTCGAGGAGCAGGGAGCCCGATGTGGGGCTCGATCCCAGGACTCTGGGATCATGACCTGAGCCGAAGGCAGAGGCTTTAACCCACTGAGCCACCCAGGTGCCCCACTTAGAGAGTATTCTTATATTGTCATTTCTAACAGTTTTTATTATCCATTTTCTCATAATCATTTAAAAAATTATGATGAAATCTCTCAAACATTAAAAGCTATAGAGAATCATGATAATCATTGATGATCCAGCAACTGGTTTGATAAAATATTACAAATACAGGTTTAAACTTTTTGCATACCCTTCATTTTCCTCCAAATCCTGAGTTACCAGTATACTGAATTCATTTATTATTAATTGCTTTGTTTTGTTTTAATTGTAGGTCTCGTGGTGAAAATATCTTTAATTTTACTTTATTATCAAATGGTCACTTAGTTTAATACATAGCTCAAAGTTGATAGTTATTATTTCTCAGAACTTTCAAACAGCACTCATCACCTTCTGATTCCTATTAATGCTCTTGAACAATCTTCTGTCAAAGTAACTATATTTCTTTGATTGGTAATCTGCCTTTTCTTTTTGAACTTTTCAACTTTTTTCTTGACTTTGTTGTTTTCATCCTCTGTTCAATTTTATTCAATATGCTATATTATCTGTGCTTTGAATGGTTAATATTCTATAATAATGATTTTCTTTTTTGAGGTTCTGTTTTGTTCTTGGAAAATGTCCTAAAGCATTTTTAATAATTTTTTGATCCTTAGTTGAAGTTCCACTTTCCTACTATATCTCTATTTATTTATACATACTTACATTTTGTAGTTGACAATTCAATAATGAAGTTATTGGGATTCAATTCTATGTTATAGTTGCTCTCTTTCACAGTAGTGTCTTTCCACATCTATTTATTTGTTTGTGGTTAAATTTGATTTATTATAGTTTGTGGATGTTCTGGGGGTCCTCAGGTAAAGAAGCTTTCCTGGGGAAAATATTTCCGTTTGTTTCTGCAAGGTGGATTTCTTTTTTATTTTTTTTAAGATTTTATTTATTTATATTAGAATGGAGAGGGAGGGAGAGAGAGAGAGAATAAAAGAGCACACAAGGACGAGTACGGGAGGGGCAGAGAAAGAAGCAGACTCCTCACTGAGCAGGGAGCATGACATGTAACTCAATCCCAGGACCCTGGGATCCTGACCTAAGCTGAAGGCAGACATGTAACCACTGAGCCACACAGGCACCCCTGTAAGATAGACTTCTAACTCAAGACCATTAAAAAAAAAAAATTTAATGATTTTTTTTTTTTTTTTGGTAGCCTCTACCACCAATGTGGGGCCCAAACTCACAACCCTTAGATCAAGAGTCACATGTCCTACTGAATAAGACAATCAGGTGTCCCTCAAGACTGTTCTAGATTAATTTCTCACATAGTAATTTCATGGACCACACAGATGATGTAAAATTTAAACCCTAAATGTAAATGAGGACAGAGTTGTGACTACTAGTATTCAGATTAGTTTCCTTTTTCGTGGCATGGGGTTGGGATGGGGGTAGGATGGAGACATTTTTACTAATCAGAACTGAGGCCAAATAAACAGTATATTTTATAAACTTTCATTGCTAGAAGGTATGCTGGGTTTCTTTTACCCAACCCATTTATCAAGAATAAAATTTTTCAAAAGATCCCAGTTAAAGTAGTTACATTTTATAACCATAGATCAATCTGATACACCTTAGATTCATATTTTTACTAGTTTTGTGTAGATGCTATAACAACTTACCACAAACCTCATGGCTTAAAACAACACATATTCATCATTTTAGAGTTCCGGAGGTCAGAAATCTAAAATGGCTTTCACTGGGCTTACATCAAGGTGTTGGCAGGACTTCACTCATTTCTGGTAGCTCTTGGTGGATAATTTGCTTTTTTGGGTTTCTTTGTTTTCTGTTTTTGTTTTTGTTTTCTTCCATGTTCCTTTTCCTAGGGACCTTCACACTTCCTGGATCATGACCCTATTCCATCTCCACAGCCAGGAATTGCAGGTTGAGTCCTCAATCTCATCCCATCCCATCCCACCCCATCTCATCCCATCACTCCATACCACATCTCTCTAATCTTGCTGTGTCATCACTTCTCTGGCACTGACTCACCTACCTCATATAAGTATCCTTGTGATTACATTGGATCCACTTGGATAATCCAGAATACAACCTTACCTCAAGGTCAGCTGATTCCATTAATGGCACCTCAATTCCTTCTGTAAACTTAGTTCTCCTTTACCATGTGACCTAGCATATTCACAGGTTCAAGGGATTAGGATATGAACACCTTTGGGGGTTGCCATTATTCTGCCTACTACAGCATTTGTACCAAAATTAACTAAAAACAATTTCTTTACAAAATTGTATGTGGCCAGTTTATACTTTTACTTTCCAAGAGTTAGTAATTTTTAATATAAACTCTGATCATTATTTGATTTTGCTACGTTCTAGTGACTTTATTTTATTTCAACCACATATTCTATAAATGAATAAATAATACGGCAACAAATAAATTTATTTTTCTCATGTTTACCACTTTGCTACCTAACTATGCCAGTTGATGGCAAGATACTATACATGTCAGACAAATCAGTGTATGCATTTTACAAAATTATATAATACATACAGTGAAAATTCTCTATCAAAATACTCAACATATCATAGTTGTAATTATATGCTAAAAACCAACTCAATCTTGTGTATTATACTCCACAGAGTTTCAGCTCCCAGTTCAAATTTCGAACCTGTCGTCTTTCCACTTTAAGCCCCATTCCTCCACATGAGTGTCCAGGTGTTCTTCCCAGACATCAAGTCACAGTATTTCCCATATAGGCAGCAAACAGGAACACTTGGTTTCTTGGTTTACAGATGCACAGAGAGGACTCTCCATACTTGGGGACTGGCCATGGAGAAGGGGGCTAGAATGGAGGCTCCTTAATAAGGCCCAACCATTTTGGGGTCTTAGGGTGGTATTGTCCTCTAACGTCTCAAATAATTTATTAATTTATTCTGTTAATTGTCTATATCTCTTCAAGTAGAATATGTGCTCTGTTGAGTTCAGAATTTTTTATCTGTTTTGTCACTGATTTATCTCTAGTGGCTAGACTAACGCTTATCACATTGTAGGTGCTCAGTAAATATCTAATGAGTGTTGAGGAAAGTGCTTGACCCTCAAAATGAGATAGTTTCCTTTTTGCTTTCCTGCATGAGCTTCTGTTTTTATAAAGTACTACCTAGTACTGAGAATTGTCTTAAGGTATTTGTTTTATTCTGCAGGTAACTGGTGTTATGTTCTTTCATTTTGAAATCATAAAAAAAAAGGTTCCATTACAAATATTCATAACTGATTATTGAGAGGATGTTTCTGATCAAAGTTTCAACCACTGGGCACAGATTCTGAAATGAAAGTAGAGAATCAGAAATGCTGAAGAAAGAACAAGAGATACAAAATAGGGTTTTACATTATACTCTGCCAGGAGTGACACACTTATTCTATTTTTGGGGTTATGGCAAGCGAAGTATCTGGGTACACAATTTAAGGAAGTATCCACTATTAAGATCATGCAAGTACTACAGGGGATAAAGGAAATTAAGAAGTACAGACTTCCTGTTATAAAATAAATATGCCACGGAGATGAAAAGTACAGCATAGGGAATAGAGTCAATGATACTGTAATACTATTTGGTGACAGATGGTGACTATACTTAACATATTGAGCACTGAGAAATGTATAGAATTGTTCAATAAATATGTTGTACAGCTGAAAGTAATTTAACATTGTATGTTAATTATACAAAAAGCCCATGGAGATCATTCAAGTACTGACTTACATTTTCACAACTCTGAGACAAAGTACCCCTTTAAATTTTTCCCCTAGGCACTTTACTAGGCATGCCACCCTTGTCCTGGCCCACCCACAGGGTTCATCCATGTGAACCAGCATGCATCTGCAAGTTATAGAACAGATGCATTCCCATTTTCAGTTTGTATATAATTTCTTGCTAATAATACCAACATTTCTACTGACTGTAACCCTGAGCATTTAACATTTCCAGCTCAAGCTTAGGTTTCTGTATTTGTGAAATGGGTATAAGTCAACTTCACAAGAATTTTTTTTTGTGGTATAATTGATATATAGCCTTAGGTCAGTTTTAGGTTACATTACAACTTGATTTGCTATGTAAATATATATCACAAGGATATTTGAAGGATTCAGTGATTTAAGGTAAATCAAGCTCAGAGACATATTACACACTTAATGTGTGTTACTTTATTATCTTGTGTTTATATATTTTTCCAACTAGGACTTTAGAAAACTGTATTTTGACAAATTAGAGTGATTATGAAAAAATGTTTATCATTTATCTCCTTAACTATAGATTTAATTTTATTTATGTTAAATAATTAAATGTGAATCCCCAAAGAGAAGTATCTTGTTATAAAGTTATAATATTGGATATGTATGTATGTATGAAATTATTCTATTTAGTTAAAATTTAAAAATTTCCTAGAAATATCATATTTTCCCAATGGTGAGATTTGAATGTATAGCTAGTGAAATTTTTATCTTGAAAGCTGATTGCTACAAAGAGAAACACAAAAAGTCAACATAAGTCAGTTTTTGATTAGCTTTTATAAACAAGAATCACCAACATACTTATACATACGCATAAAAATATCTGGGAGCATGTAGGAAGACTGAAGGTACAAGTTAGAGATGATTTTTATATTTGATATTTACATTTTCCCTGTAAACTGCAAATATTAGTTTTCCCTTCTCTTTTGATTGCAGTTGCTTATCTTTGCTTTATCTGAATTTCAGTGTTAGAGCCATTTTATTTCAAGCATCTTACTAAATTATATATAGTAATCAAATTCTTTAGTCATGAATCAAACATTTTATTATTGGTTTTGCCAAAATAGAATACCAAACCCTAGAAATTCCCCTGAATAGCCTAAACAAACTAGTACCTATTGAGAGACAAAAGAAATAGAGTTAGAAATGTACCTTCATAAAAGTACATCATTACTACTTTAAATGCTTAGGTAGTTTTTCCAAGAATTGTATTTTCAATAAAAAGCACTCACAATAAGATTAATTATGGAAGCCAGCTGAGGGGTGCCTGGGTGGCTCCCTTGGTTAGGTGTCTGTCTTTGGTTCAGGTCATTATCCCAGGGTCCTGGGATTGAGCCCCGCATTGGGTTCTCTGCTTGGTGGGGAGTCTGTTTCTCCCTCTCCCTCTGCTGCTGTTCCCCTTACTTGTGCTCTCTCAGTCTCTGCCAGCTGAAATTTTAAAACAGATTTATCCCAAAGAGAAAGAGTCCATATCATCCTCTGCCTTTTCTCTTCATTTAAAGGTTCATTTTTAAGACTCATCTGCTGTGAAAGTATAGAAGTTTTGCAGCAGGCTCTGAGGGACCTGGTTAACCCATCATAGGAACCCTGCCATGTAAGAGACATGAGAATTACAAGGTCATATTCAGTTTGGAGATGGATCTTATATCCACATCATCCCCATGGTGCTAGTAACCTAAATTTGTATGAGCATTGTGGATCCACTATTTCTCATTATCTTGACTTAGAAACATCTGAAAAGTATACAGAAGCCACTAACCATAGGGAGATATTTAGCAAATGTTCAAAAAGCAAATTGTAATGAGTAATAGTGAAAAAAAATCTTAACATTTATGATGCATTGTGTTGAGATAGACATTTACTTTGTTTTTTAATTTTTTATTAACGTATAATGTATCATTTGCCCCTGGGGTATAGGTCTGTGAATCGGCAGGCTTACACACTTCACAACACTCACCATAGCACATACCCTCCCCAATGTCCATAACCTAACCACCCTCTCCATACACTCCTCCTCCCAACAACCCTCAGTTTGTTTTGTGAGATAGAGTCACTTATGTGGGGCCTCTGGGTGGCTGAGTGGGTTAAAACCTCTGCCTTTGACTCAGGTCATGATCCCAGGATCCTGGGATTGAGCCCCACATCGGGCTCTCTGCTCAGCGCGAAGCCAGCTTCTTGTCCTCTATCTCTGCCTGCCTCTCTGCCTACTTGTGATCTCTGTCAAATAAATAAATAAAATCTAAAAAAAAAAAAAAAAAAGTTAAAAAAAAAAGAGTCTCTTATGGTTTGTCTCCCTCCTGATCATATCCTGATTAATTTATTCCTTCCCTATCCTCCAAACCCCCCACTTCACCTCTCAAATTCCTCATATTAGGGAGAACATATGATAATTGTCTTCCTCTGATTGACTTATTTCACTCAGCATAATACCTTCTAGTTACATCCACATCGTTGCAAATGGAAAGATCTCATTTCTTTTGATGGCTGCATAGTATTTCATTGTATATCTATACCACATCTTCTTTATCCATTCATCTGTGGATGGACATCTAGGTTCTTTCCATAGTTTGTCTATTGTGGACATTGCTGCTATAAACATTCAGGCGCACATGCCCCTTCAGATCACTACATTTGTATCTCTAGGGTAAATACCCAGTAGTGTGATTGCTTGATCCTAGGGTAGCTCTATTTTCAATGTTTTGAGGAACCTCCAAGCTGTTTTCCAGAGTGGCTGCACCAGCTTGCATTCCAACCAACAGTGTAGGAGGGTTCCCCTTTCTTCACATCTTCGCCAGCATTTGTTGTTTCCTAATGTGTTAATTTTAGCCATTCTGACTGGTGTGAGGTGATATCTCATTGAGGTTTTGATTTGTATTTCCCTGATGCCAGGTGATGTGGAGCACTTTTTCATGTGTCTGTTGGCCATCTGGATGACTTCTTTACAGAAATATCTGTTCATGTCCTCTGCCTATTTCTTGATTGGATTATTTGTTCTTTGGATGTTGAGTTTGATAAGTTCTTTATAGATTTTGGATACTAGCCCTTTATCTGATATGTCATTTGCAAATATCTTCTCTCATTCTGTCTATTGTTTTTTGGTTTTGTTGACTGTTTCCTTTGCTGTGCAAAAGCTTTTGATCTTGATGAAGTCCCAATAGTTCATTTTTGCCCTTGCTTCCCTAGTCTTTGGCAATGTTTCTAGGAAGAATTTGCTGTGGCTGGGGTCGAAGAGGTTGCTGCCTGTGTTCTCCTCAAGGATTTTGATGGATTCCTTTCTCACGTAGAGGTCTTTCATCCATTTGGAGTCTATTTTTGTGTGTGGTGTAAGGAAATGGTCCAGTTTCGTTTTTTTGCATATGGCTGTCCAATGACAACACCATTTGTTGAAGAGATTGTCTTTTTCCATTGGACATTCTTTCCTGGTTTGTTAAAGATTAGTTGACCATAGAGTTCAAGTTCTATTTCTGGGCTCTCTATCCTGTTCCATTGATCTATGTGTCTGTTTTTGTGCCAGTACCATACTGTCTTCATGTTGACAGCTTTGTAATACAGCTTGAAGTCTGGAATGGAGATGCCACTAATTTTGGCTTTCTTTTTCAAAATTCTTCTGGCTATTTGAGGTCTTCTCTGGTTCCATATAAATTTTAGGATTATTTGTTCCATTTCTTTGAAAAAAACTGGTGGTATTTTGATAGGCATTGCATTAAACATATAGATTGCTTTAGGTAGCATAGACATTTTCACAATATTTATTCTTCCAATCCATGAGCATGGAACATTTTTCCATTTCTTTGTGTCTTTCTCAGTTTCTTTCATGAGTACTTTATAGTTTTCTGAGTACAGATTCTTGGCCTCTTTGGTTAGGTTTATTCCTTGGTATCTGATGGTTTTGGGCGCAATTGTAAATGGGATTGAGTACTTAATTTCTTTTTCTTCTGTCTTGTTGGTGTAAAGAAATGCAACAAATTTCTGTGCATTGATTTTATATCCTGACTCTTTACTGAATTCCTGTATGAGTTCTAGCAGTTTTGGAGTGGAGTCTTTTGGGTTTTCCACATGAAGTATCATATCATCTACAAAGAGTGATAGTTTGACTTCTTCCTGCTGATTTGGATGCATTTAATTTCTTTTTGTTGTCTGATTGCTGAGGCTAGGACTTCTAGTACTATGTTGAATAGCAGTGGTGATAATAGACATCCCTGTCGTGTTCTTGACCTTAGCAGAAAAGCTCTCAGTTTTTCCCCATTAAGGATAATATTTGCTGGGGCGCCTGGGTGGCTCAGTGGGTTAAATCCTCTGCCTTCAGCTCAGGTCATGATCCCAGGGTCCTGGGATCGAGACCCACATCCGGCTCTCCACTTGGTGGGGAGTCTGCTTCCCCCTCTCTCTCTCTGCCTGCCTCTCTGCCTACTTGTGATCTCTCTCTCTGTCAAATAAATAATAAAATCTTTAAAAAAAAAGGATAATATTTGCTGTGGGTTTTTCATAGATGGCTTTGATAATATTAAGGTATGTGCCCTCTATCCCTACACTTTGAAGAGTTTTGATCAACAAAGGATGCTGTACTTTGTCAGATGCTTTTTCAGCATCTATTGAGAGTATAATATGGTTCTTGTTCTTTCTTTTATTGATGTATTGTATCACATTGATTGATTTGTGGATGTTGAACGAACCTTGCAGCCCTGGAATAAATCCCACTTGGTCGTGGTGAATAATCCTTTTAATGTACTGTTGAATCCTATTGGCTAGTATTCTGGTGAGAATTTTCACAGCTGCATTCATCAAGGATACTGGTCTGTAATTCTCTTTTTTGATGGGGTCTTTGTCTGGTTTGGGGATCAAGGTAATGCAGGCCTCATACAATGAGTTTGAGTTTTCCTTCCATTTCTATTTTTTTGGAACAGTTTCAGGAGAATAAGTACTAATTTTTCTTTACATGTTTAATAGAATTCTCCTGGGAAGCTGTCTGGCCCAGGGCTCTTGTTTGTTGGGAGATTTTTGATGACTGCTTCAATGTTCTTACTGGTTATGGGTCTGTTCAGGTTTTCTATTTCTTCCTGGTTCAGTTTTGGTAGTTTACTATGTCTCTAGGAATGTATCCATTTCTTCCAGAATGTCTAATTTGCTGGTGTATAGTTGCTCATAATATGTTCTTATAATTGTTTGTATTTCTTTGGTGTTGGTTGTGATCTCTCCTCTTCCATTCATGATTTTATTAATTTGGGTCCTTTTTCTTTTCTTTTTGATAAGTCTGGCCATGGTTTATCAATCTTCTCATTCTTTCAAAGAATCAGCTCCTGGTTTCATTGATTTGTTCTTCTGTTCCTTTGGTTTCTATTTCATTGATTTCTCTCTGATCTTTATCATTTCTCTTCCCTGCTGGGTTTAGGCCTTCTTTGCTGTTCTTTCTCCAGCTCCTTTAGGTGTAGGGTTAGGTTGTGTACTTGACCTTTCTTATTTCTTGAGAAAGGCCTGTATCACTATATACTTTCCTCTCAGGACTGCCTTTGCTGTGTCCCACAAATTTTGAACAGTTGTGTTTTCATTATCATTTGTTTCCATGAATTTTTTCAATTCTTCTTTAATTTCCTGGTTGACTCATTCATTCTTTAGTAGGATGCTCTTTAGCCTCCATGTATTTGAGTTCTTTCCAACTTTCCTTTTGTGATTGAGTTCTAGCTTCAGAGCATTGTGGTCTGAAAATATGCAGGGAATGATCTCAATCTTTTGGTACCATTTGAAACTTGATTTGTGACCCAGGATGTGATTTATTCTGGAGTATGTTCCATATGCACTAGAGAAGAATGTGTATTCTGTTACTTTGGGATGGAATGTTCTGAATATATCTGTGATGTCCATCTGGTCCAGTGTGTCATTTAAGGCCTTTATTTCCTTGTTGATCTTTTGCATGGATGATCTGTCCATTTCAGTGAAAGAGGTGTTAAAGTCCCCTACCATTATTGTATTATTATTGACGTGTTCCTTTGATTTTGTTATTAATTGGTTTATATAATTGGCTGCTCCCGTGTTAGGGGCATAGATACTTAAAATTGTAGGATCTTCTCATTGGACAGACTCTTTGAGTATGATATAGTGTCCTTCCTCATCTCTTACTAAAGTCTTTGGCCTAAAATCTAATTTATCTGATATAAGGATTGCCACCCCAGATTTCTTTTGATGTCCATTAGCAAGGTAAATTGGTTTCCACCCCCTCACTTTAAATATGGAGGTGTCTTTGGGTCTAAAATGAGTTTCTTGTAGATTGATAGATTTTTTTATCCATTCTGATACCCTGTGTCTTTTGATTGGGAATTTAGCCCATTTACATTCAGGGTAACTATTGAAAGATATGAATTTAGTGCCATTGTATTACCTGTAAGGTGACTGTTGCTGTATATTGTCTCTGTTCCTTTCTGGTCTACTACATTTAGGCTCTCTCTTTGCTTAGAGGGCCTCTTTCAATATTTTCTGTACAGTTGGTTTGGTGTTTACAAATTCTTTTAGTTTTTGTTTTGTTTTTGTCCTGGAAGCTTTTTATCTCTCCTTCTATTTTCAATGATAGCCTAGCTGGATACAGTATTCTTGGTTGAATGTTTTTCTCATTTAGTTCGCTGAATATATCATGCCAGCTCTTTCTGGCCTCCCAGGTCTCTGTGGAGAAGTCTGCTGCCAATCTAATATTTTTACCATTGTATGTTACCGACCTCTTGTCCTGAGATGCCTTCAGCATTTTCTCTTTGTCACTAAGACTTGTACATTTTACTATCAGACGATGGGTTGTGGACCTATTTTTATTGATTTTGAGGGGAGTTCTCTGTGCCTTCTGGATTTTGACACTTGTTCCCTTTGCCATATTAGGGAAATGCTCTACTATAATTCACTTCAATATACCCTCTGTCCCTCTCTCTTTCTTTTTCTTCTGGGATTTCAATTATTCTAATGTTGTTTCATCTTATGGTATCACTTATCTCTCAAATTCTCCCCTCATGGTCCAGTAGTTGTTTGTCTCTCTTTTGCTCAGCTTCTTTATCCTCCATCATTTTGTCTTCTATATCACTAATTCTCTCTTCTGCCTCATTTATCCTAGCAGTAAGAGCCTCCATTTTTTATTGCACCTCATTAATAGCTTTTTTGATTTCAACTTGGTTAGATTTAGTTCTTTTATTTCTCCAGAAAGCCAGAAAGATCTTTTATTTCTCCAGACACGGTTTCTCTAATATCTTCCATGCCTTTTTCAAGCCCAGCTAGCACCTTGAGAATCATCATTCTGAACTCTAGATCTGACTTATTACCAATGTCCATATTGATTAGGTCCCTAGCCTTCAGTACTGCTTCTTGTTTTTTTGTTTTGTTTGTTTATTTTGTTTTTGTGGTGAGTTTTTCTGCCTTGTCATTTTATCCAGGTAAGAGTATATGAATGAGAGAATAAAATACTAAAAAGGTGGCAACGACCCCAGAAAAATGTATGCTAACCAAATCAGAAGAGACCTCAAATCTGAGGGAGAAGAAAGGTGTTAAAGAGAAATTTAAAAAAATGTTTTTAAAATTTTATATATATGTGTATATATATATATATATATATATATATATATATATATTAGACTGGAGAATAGAACAGAGCCACCCACTTGATTTTGAGTGTATTTTGGTCTCTTAGAATAAAATACCTCCCAAAATTTTAAAGAAAGAAAATATATATATATATATATATATATATATATAAATATACACACACACAAATAAGGGTAAACACAATGAAGGGATAGACTATGACTGTAAAGATGAAATATTTTTTAAAAATTACAAAAAAGGAATTGATAAGATAAGTTGGTTGGAAAAAGGAAGAAAAAGAAAGTGAAGAGAATTTGCTCAGGCTGGAGACTAGAAGAAAGCCCTGTGGTAGATTTAGGGTATATTTTGATCTATTAGAAGAAATTGTATCCCAAAAACTTTTAGAAGCAAAATCCCTATATGTATACAAAAAATAAAATTAGATACAATGAAGGATGAAATATGACTATAATAATGAAAGTTGAAAAAGACTATTTTTAAAGAAAGGTTTTGTTAAGATAAATCTGTTAAAAACATTAAAAGAGGAAAGAGGAAGAGTCTTAAAAAATTAGAATAAGAAAAAATTAAATTAAAAATACTAATTAACTTTGCAAGACTAAAGAATCATTGGGAGAAGGCCATGAATTCCATGCTTTGCTTTCCCCTCCTCTGGAATTCCACTGTTCTCCTTATCAGTGAGCTTGGTCTTGGCTGGATGTTCTTGCTGATCTTTGGGGGAGGGGCCTGTTGTAGTGATTCTCAAATGTCTTTGAACCATTTGAATTGCACCACCCTTGTCAGGGGCAGGGCTAAGTAATCTGCTCTGGTTCACTCTCAGGGGTTTTTGTTCCCTGAACACTTTCCATAGAGCTCTGGAGGACGGGAATGAAAATGGCAGCATCCCAATCTCCAACCTGAAGGAGCCGAGAGCTCAGGGCCCCACTCCTCAGGGCGCCCTCGGAGAAAATTGGTCACTCACTCCTTTCTCCCTGGTCTCCAGCTGTGCTCCAGGCTCACCCAGCCTGTGACTGAGTGTTCCTGTCTCTGGCACACAGCCCCATTTGGAGTCTCCAAACCCAGCAGATTATTGCTATGCTGTTCTTCTGGCAGAGGAAGGTGCCACTTGTGGGGTCCCTGCTCAAAAAGCAGTGTCTGACAGTGCCATGGATAACAGTTTAAGGTAATCCCAAACTGAGAGCTCACTCCTCAGCTCTGTTTCTGTAGTCCGCTTCCCCACTCTGATACCTGGAGCTCTGCTACACTCAGGCACCCCTGATCCTTCTGTGACCCCGTGGGACCTGAGACCACACTGTCCCTGCAAGGGCTCCACCTCTGCTTAGCATCTGGAGGGATGTCCTCAGTGGAGCAGACTTCTAAAAGTTCCCATTTTGTGCTTCAGTCCCTCCCCCATGGTCTGTCTTCCTGTGGCTTCAGATTCACTTCTCTACACCTCCTACCTTTCAGAATGTGGTCAATTTTCTGTTTCTAGAATTACTGCTCTTCTCTTCGATCTCCTGTTGGGTTTGTAGGTGTTTGGAATGGTTTGATAACTATCTAGTTGAACTCCTGCAGACTGATTCATCTCAGTGTGCTACTCCTCCACCATCTTGACTCTATCCCTACAGATTTACTTTTTAAGAATAGGATGTCTGAAATTTAAAAGCTTCAATTATAAGGCATGAAGAGCATATTTGCCGTAACAGCTAACAGGTATATATGTTATGGCAGGAACAAAATTCAGAAAAAAATTCAATGTAATTTACATTTCTTAAAAAGACTCATATTTAATGTTTCCCATTCACAATTTTATAATAGGTTCATAGCTAACTTTAGAGTATGATGAAGTCTACTATTTAACTGATAATTTATGTGAACTCTTGTATAGGTCTAAGTGATGATTACCCCTTTTAGTAAGTACTCATATGCTAATGTGGCTAGTTATAGGCAACTGCTTATTTATACTGCAATTTATTTATACTGCAATTTATACTGCAATAAAGGGTTATATACATTATATTAACTCAATTTCATCTTCAAAACAATGATAGTCTTATTATATTATCCTCACTTGTAAATGAAGTATGTACATTACACTTGTAAATGAAGTATGTACATTTCATATTCAAGTCAAGTCATTTATCTGAGAGTATACAGTCAATAATGAAGGACAAAGTCAGAATTAAAATCATCTCCCCAGGGTGTGTGGGTGGCTAGTTAGTTAAGTGGTCTTGATTAGTTGATTAGTTAAGTGGCTCTTGATTTTGGCTCCATCATGATCTCAAGATCCTGATATCCAGGTCTGTATAGGGCTTCATGCTCATCAAAGAGTCTGCTTGAGGATTCTCTCTCTCCTTCTGTCCCTCCTCCCATTCCTGCTCTCTATATCTCTCTCTAAAGTAAATAAACCTTTAAATTTTTTTAAATAAAATTTATGTGTTCAACAATAAAAATGTGTGCTAAGTTATTTCATTTTCATCTTGATTGTCCTACCAGCCATCCCCAACTGGTCTACTTAAGAAAAATTTGTAAGATACTGATTCTGGATCCCTAGCCTACATTCTTCCTTTCCCTCATATTTGTGACCATTTAATACCTATCTAGGATCCATCTATACCAGAAGTAGAGAAGTTTAAAGAGCTTCAGACTGCCTCTTCACAGCATCAAAACCTCCTTCTCTTGTACTTTTGCTCTGACTCTGTATCTTAGCTCTTCTCAGTGGGATTCTGCTATGTTTTTAGTCATCACTTCATACTCCAGCTTTCCTTACTGAATTCTAATCTTGGTATACCATTTCTGGTACTTAAAGCATCATTCTTCTTCAATGACACTGAGGGGCTTGAGTCCTGGTTCTGAACTCTGGTCACTAGGATGGAACCAGAATTTCTTGCTAATGGATTTTCTGGATGCCTTTTGGCTGCTTCATTTATTTTTGAGCCATCCACCCCTTTTTTGAGAATGTCTCTTGCTGTCACACCTCTTAGATAGTGTCACCTGCTATCTGGGTAGGACTTCTCATGCTCCATAACTTTCAGGCTATTCACAGCCTCTTCTAACAGACAGTTCTAGTGTCTTTCTTGGATCTCCTACATTTGCTCCATGTTACTGTTTCTAATGGGAGAAATTATCATCATTGTTCTCTCAAAAAATGCAACAAAATAGGGAAAGGTTTTTTCTTTTTAGGTTTTACTATGTATTTGTTGTTGACTCTTTCTTTCTTTCTCTCTCTCTCTCTCTTTCTATCTCTCTCTCTCTCTTTTTTTTTAATCTCTGCCATTTTGTCTTTTCATTTTTAGAGATGTTATTAGTACTCATTTGAAACTAGCCAGGGCATGGTGCAGTTTGCAAAAATTGTGATATAAATATAGTAGTCACATTTCTTTGTAAGCAGAATATACATATTCTGCATGCTTCTATACTATCCTTTCTATTTTGTGATGCTTTATAAGAAGACCAGTAATTACCTCATCAACACCCATGCAATAAAAACATATTAAATTAGGAAATGGTAATAAGAAAGGCCAACCTGGATTAAACAATTCAAGTGCTTATAAAAGACATATGTGCCTGTGCAAGTAATACTAAGATGGCATACGTTCATCACACATTAAATGTCAGAATAAGAATTTATGTATCATTATCCTTAGAGATTGTTATTACACTAAGATGGGTTTTATTAAGTACACAAAAACTACTTTGCATAGGGAAATAAGAAGTACCAGTAGTAGCAGCTTGCAACCAGTAGTACCAAAATATGCCCACTAATTTTGAACACAATGTATTAAACTGGATGATTTTGTATTTTTATGTAAGGAAAAATCCCCATGTGCCTTCTAGCTTGTACTGCTACTCCAACTCTTTTCTAGATTGAGAAGCTTAATTTTGGTTAATACTGTAAGTAGAATGTGTCATAGCTTTACATTTATCAAAATATTATTTATTGGACATCACGATGTTCCATGCACTCTAGGTATAGAGCATTGAACAGACAAGACAAACATCTCTCTTAGAGTTTTTTATTACAGGATAGTTGAAGACTGAGAAGATCTGTGTATTAGAACCGGTTCTTCTACTTAATGGTTGTGTGACCATGGATAGAAAACCTGCATTGCTTCTGCAAACTCTGAAGTCATAAACTGGAACACTTTGCCTCTGTTTCATTTACTTCTCTCTGTGACTTAAATTATTTTATCTCATTGACTACTGGCTTTATGCACATGGTACTAAAGATGGTCCTGTAGCATTTTACAGCCTTCATTATCTGCCACTATACAAGCCTGTCCTTGACACTCTGACACAAGCCCAAACATTTGAGATGAGAAAATCACTGGCCCCGCTGAAGTCAGGTACCATTCTCTGGGCCAGTAATATCAGCTGGGGTAGATACATTCAGGAATATATTATTTTAGATACATTCAGGAATATATTATTTTTTATAGCTAAGTGAATGGTGGGGAAGGAAGGAGGTTTTAGGGGATTGAGATGCCTAGTAGACCACCTGAAGAGATGTTTACTGTAGAGAATAATGGAATTATATATAACACTTATCTGTCATGCTCCTTATTATGAAATAATATAAGGAAGATAGGATTTCAAATTAACATATGAAATGAAATTAGCTCATTTAAGCTTCTTTAGGTATTTCTTTGTATTCACTGCTGAAGAGATATGAGAATTTCATTCCTGTTACCTTTCTGGGTCACTGCTGGCCTTCTGCCCAGCTGCATTTTGGGGCCCGAGCCTTTGTGAGATCATTGAAAATTCTTATGTTCTGAAAACCCAGAGGAAAGGAAACTTGACCCTACCCTTTCAGAAGGTTGACTGAAACAATAAATTAAAATTTTAAGAAAGGGCTGTCCACACATTTGGACTAGCATTTGGCTTTGACCAGAATACATTTACCATGTCATTACACTGATAAAGGGAAAAAACAAACAAACCTGAATATATGTGATTCTTTGTAATGGAATCTCTCATAAACTGTGCAAATTGTGAGGACAGAAACATGTCTGTTTTCATGCATTGGTAATGACCACATTCTGGTATTTCTCACATTTAAATTTAGAAGCTACCTAGAAATAGAATAATGATATAGGAAGTGACATCTATTTCTGTTTAGGTGAAGTGTTAATAATATAGATATATTTTAAAGGTGTGCACATTGCAGAACAACCCTGGAAGATGTCTATGCCCTCACCTTCCAAAAGATGTGTTTATCTTCAAAGGAAAAATTAATCTGGTCTTTATAAAAAATACTTATTGTACCCCAGTAAATAATTTTCTTCCATTATAAGAATTCTAATTGCCCTCCATTATTAGTTAGTATAAGTTAATCACAACCATTCAATTCTACCATCAGAATAGTTCCTGCTTTTTTCTCATGTTTGTTGTGTTTACCTAAAAGCGCTTTATAAGTTATAAAGCAGATACTGGTCTTCAGCAAAGATCAGTCCCAGATAGGGTGCTTGGGTGGCTCAGTGGGTTAAGCCTCTACCTTTGGCTCAGGTCATGATCTCAGGGTTGTGGGATTGAGTCCCACATTGGGCTCTCTGCTCAGTGGGGAGCCTGCTTCCCCCCACCTCTCTGCCTGCCTCTCTGCCTACTTGTGATCTCTCTGTCAAGTAAATAAACAAAATCTTAAAAAAAAAAAAAAAAAGATCAGTCCCAGATCCTTATGGAAATTGCTGTACTTCATAATCCTAGAAGTTGGTGTGGTAAAGAATTGACTTTTTGATATCTTATTTTCAGTACTTTTGGATAAATATTCAGAAGTGAAATTGCTAGGGGGTGCCTGGATGGCTCAGTCGGTTAAGTGTCTGACTTCCACTCGGTTCATGACCCCAGAGTCCTGGGATTAAGCCCGACAAGCCCCACATTGGGCTTCCTGCTCAGTGGGAATTCTGCTTCTCCCTCTCCCTCTACCCCTCCACCCTCCCCATTTGTGTTCTCTTTCTCTCTTTCAAATAAATAAAGTCTTAAATAAAAGTGAAATTGCTAGATCATATGATAGTATTATTTTAAATGTCCATTGACACTGAATGGATTAAAAAATGTGGTATACATATATTGATGGAATATTATTTAATTAAAAAAAAACACCTCCTATTATACATATAATAAAAGACGTAATGCTGAATGAATGAAGTAAGTTAGTCATGCAAGGATGAGTATTACATGATTCATTTACCCAAGATATCTAAAGAAGCCTAACTCATAGAAGCGGAAATTTAGAATGGTGGTTGCCAGAGAGTAAGGCAAGGAAGAAATGAGGACTCACTGTCTAATGGATATAGTTTCAGTTATACAAGATGAATAAGTTCTAGAGATCAGACAATAGTGTACTTATATTTTTAAATTTAATTTAAGTTAATTTTTTGTGTGTGTGTTCCAAAATTCATTGTTTATACACCACAACCAGTGCTACATGGAATACGTGCCCTCTTTAATACTCTCCACCAGGCTCACCCAACCCCCTACCCCTCCAAAACCCTCAGTTTGTTTCTCAGAGCCCACAGTCCCCCATGGTTTGTCTCCCCCTCCGATTTCTCCCAACTCACTTCTCCTCTCCATCTCCCCATGTCCTCTGTGTTATTCCATATGCTCCACAAGTAAGTGAAACCATATGATAATTAACTCTCTCTGCTTGACTTATTTCACTCAGCATAATCTCCTACATTCCCATCCATGTTGATACAAAACTTGAGTATTCATCCTTTCTGATGGAGGTGTAATACTCCATTGTATATATGGACCATATCTTCTTTATCCATTCATCCGTTGAAGGGCATCTTTGTTCTTTCCAAGGTTTGGTGACAGTGGCCATTGCTGCTATAAAAATTGGGGTACAGATGACCTTTCTTTTCACTACATCTGTATCTTTGAGGTAAATACCCAGTAGTGCATTTCCAAGTTCATAGGGTAGCTCTATGTTTAATTTCTTAAGGAATCTCCACACTGTTTTCCAAAGTGGCTGCACCAACTTGCTTTCCCACCAACAGTGTAAGAGGGTTCCCCTTTCTCCACATCCTCTCCAACACTTGTTTACTGTCTTGTTGATTTTGACCATTCTAACTGGTGTAAAGTGGTATCTCAGTGTGGTTTTGATTTGAATCTCTCTGATGGCTAATGATAATGAACATTTTTTTATGTGTCTGTTAGCCATTTATATGTCTTCTTTAGAGAAGTGTCTGTTCATGTCCTTACCCATTTTTTGACATTGATTATCTGTTTTGTGTGTGTTGAGTTTAAAGAGTTCTTTATAGATCTTTATTGGTAGTGTCATTTGTGAATATATTCTCCCACTCTGTGGGTTGCCTCTTTGTTTTGTTGACTGTTTCCTTTGCTGTGCAGAAGCTTTTTATCTTGATGAAGTCCCAAAAATTAATTTTTGCTTTTGTTTCCTCCGCCTTTGGGGACATGTCTTGAAAGAAGTTGCTGTGGTGGATGTTGAAGAGGTTACTTTCTATGTTCTCCTCCAGGATTTTGATAGATTCCTGCCTCACATTGAGGTCTTTTATCCATTTTGAGTTTATCTTTGTGTATGATATGAGAGAATGGTTGAGTTTCTTTCTTCTACACATAGCTGTCCAATTTTCCCAGCACCATTTATTGAAGAGACTGTCTTTTGTCCACTGTATATTTTTTCCTGCTTTGTCAAAGATTATTTGGGCATAGGTTGAGGGTCCATATCTGGCCTCTCTGCTGTGTTCCACTGGTCTGTGTGTTTGTTTTTGTGTCTGTACCATGCCATCTTGGTGATCACAGCTTTGTAATAAAGCTTGAAATCAGGCAACATGATGCCCCCAGTTTTGTTTTACTTTTTCAACATTTCCTTAGCAATATGTTGTCTCTTCTGGTTCCATACAAATTTTAGGATTGTTTGTTCCATCTTTTTGAAAAATACTGGTGGAATTTGGTCAGGATGGCATTGAAAGTATAGATTGCTCTAGGCAGTGTAGACATTTTAATAATGTTTATTCTTCCAATCCATGAGCATGGAATGTTCTTCCATCATTTTGTGTCTTTTTCAGTTTCTTTCATGAGTGTTCTGTAGTTCCTCGAGTATGGATCCTTTACCTCTTTGGTTAGGTTTATTCCTAGGTATCTTATGATTCTTGGTGCTATAGTAAATGGAATCGATTCTCTAATTTCACTATTTTTTTATTGTTAGTGTATAAGAAAGCAACTGATTTCTGTACATTGATTTTGTATTCTGCCACATTACTGAATTGCTGCATGAGTTCTAGTATTTTGGGGGTGGAGTCTTTTGGGTTTTCCATATAAAATTCATGTCATCTGCAAAGAGAGAGAGTTTGACTTCTTCTTTCCCAATTTGAATGCCTTTTATTTCTTTTTGTTGTCTGATTGCTATTGCTACGACTTCACGTACTATGTTGAACAAGAATAGCAAGAGTGGACATCCTTGTCGTGTTCCTGATCTCAAAGGGAAGGCTGTCAGTACATAATAGTGTACTTATAATTAACAATAATGTCTGGTCACTTAAAAATTTTTAGCATAGATTTCATATTATTTGTTTTATTTATCACAAAAAATTCAAAAGAAAAAAAAAATAAAAATCATGGTTCAAAAAGAGAGAGAGAGAGAGACTGTACCTTGGTGCAGGGATCTGGCATTGGTTACACAGCTTTAAGATAACACCAGGTATGTAGATCACAATCTCCACAACTCATTTTAAATTAGAAGCAGATATACTCTATGAAAACATATTCTTCACCTAAGATCTAGAGGAACAAGAATTATTTTCTCAAGATGGAGTATATTGAAGAAAATGTTATTTTGAAATTGTTGTTATTTTTAATGATCATTTTTCTGATGGGCATTTGAATAAGCCCTTTCTTTTTCCTCTTAAATTGCTTGATTTAAAAATTCTATTTTTGAAAAATGAAACATTTTTAATGATTTTCAATTCTTACTAATTACTCAAATTTCAGAAACAGATTCTTTTACTGAGGTACTCTGTGTTCATGGTAACGTAGTTTTTTCATAGGTACAATAAGAATATTCATAGCATTAGACTAATTGATTTTGAGACCAAGGCCAAACCTACTGTGCCATATTTAATACATTTTATTTCATACAATCAACTATTGCACACCATCATTAAAGAATGAGAGTTATATTTCATATGTGGAACCACTGCCTCCAAGTCCCTTCTTGAATTCCTGAGTACTAACTGAACTTGATTTGCAAGGAGAGACTACCTGCCTCAGAGGCTGGCTAGAGGACCAGAATGACATATTCTAGAAGTAGAGAAGCATTGGGCCATGGGGAGATGAGAATTGGTGTGTGTGTGGGCGCAGATCCAATGGATAATTTCCTCCAGTGATACAATGTTTTCAGCTGCAATTCTATATGACTTCTCTGAAGGTGACAAAAAAATTGAGCATTCAGTTATATTTGTTGCAAAGTTATGGTCAACTCAGTAATGAAATAATAAATCCACCTTTATTTATTTCCAATGAATATTATAAACATATATTTAAAAATACAGAAAGAAACACAGAAAGTTGATATCATAGTTTTAAACCCAAGGAATGAAGGGAGATTAAACATTTGAAGTAGAAATAGTTAAAAATAAGACTTGGTGTGTATCTGCATATCTACTATATCTTCCTCCTTCTTAAGGGTACTGATTTATATAGCTATGGTGTATTTTAAAATAATTTTTGGCTTTAATCAAGCATTTCCTGAAATGGATATTTTAAAGACTCCTTCTTAGAAAATTATAAAATAGAATGACATCATGAAACAGAGTAGAGCAAGGAAATAGAATGGCTCCATTTTTAGTCTGGCAAACTGCAATGAAAATCACTTAAGAAATCAATAATAATCTTAAGCATAGTGGACTATTTTCAAATACAAGGGACAGTTTCACAGATATATATCCTTCTTTAGTTGGGTAGACACTACATTGTTTTTGAGAACTAAAATCTTCCCTTGAACTATGTGTAAGGAATCCCTTTGATTTATTTTTTAAGAAATGGAACAGGGGTACCTGGGTGGCTCAGTGGGTTAAGCCCCTGCCTTCAGCTCAGGTCATGATCTCAGGGTCCTGGGATCTAGCCCCGCATAGGGTTCTCTGCTCGGCAAGGAGTCTGCTTACTCCTCTCTCTCTGACTGCCTCTCTGCCTACTTGTGATCTCTCTGTCAAATAAATAAATAAAATCTTTTAAAAAATGGAACAAACAAACTTGGGGAAACATACATAAGAAAAAGGAGTGATTATGAGAACGAGATACTTCAATCAAAGAAGTGAATTTCTTAAGAGTGAAGAAGTACCCTCTTGTGAGAGAAGCAGCTAAGTACAGGGGCCTGATGTTAGACCCTGAAAGATCTACCCAAAATGACTCAAGGATATTCTCTTGTGAAGAATGAAAATCTGAATTTAAATATTGAACCTGCAAATTATCTTTAACTTAACCAGAAGACTGTCTTTATCTACATTAGACTTTTTTTTCCCTAACTTGTTACACTGAATTGAATCAGTTTATTTGGTATTAATAGAGGCCTGGAGTAATACTGTTGTATTATAAGTCCTGAAGAAAATGAAAAGATGCAGGGCCTTCCCCAAACCCTGTTCCTGTCAGCCCTGGTAGCTTTGAAGCTTGAGCATCATCTTATCAAAACACTTCCTCCAGGAGATAAAGGAGTTTTCCTCATCACACTGCATGGTGGCAGGAGCAGCAAGTAGTAAGCGAGGCTGGAGCTCCAAATACAATGGAACAGCGTGGGCACCAAGAAGCCTCTCTTGAGCAGATAGCTCTGAAATGTGATAAGACCCAACTTTGGTGTATCCTGCCAAATCAGAGGAAACAGGCCTTTAAGACAAGAAATAAAAAAGGAGGGGCGCCTGGGTGGCTCAGTGGGTTAAAGCCTCTGCCTTCGGCTCAGGTCATGATTCCAGGATCCTGAGATCGGGCCCCGCATCAGGCTCTCTGCTCGGCAGAGAGCCTGCTTCCTCCTCTCTCTCTCTCTCTCTCTCTCTCTCTCTGCTTCTCTGCCTATTGTGATCTCTGTCTGTCAAAATAAATCAATAAAATCTTTAAAAAAAAAAGAAATAAAAAAGGAAATATCTGTTTCACACTGAGATTTATTTACTTTTAAATGTGGAACTTTTCCAGGAAAAAAAAGAATATCTAGAAATATTGATATTAAATCTGTGGCCTTTAACTAACACCTTTTGTCAGAAATATAAATCTTTATGTTCCCTAACTGTAACCCTAAAATAAAAATGGGAAAAGTGGGTGAGTAACATAACATAGTGATATATTTTTAACTATTATTAAAATGATCATTTATTTTAATAACTTTGTCATAGTTGTCTACATAATTAAGAAAAAGAGTATCATATATAGTCTTTATATTAAAGAGAAATGCTGGCGAACGATGAATCGTTCTGTGCTACTTTATAATTCCTTGTTATAGTTAAAGACTATGTGTCTACCTTCTTTGCTACCTTTTCTACTCTCATCATCCAGTCTTAGAAGCAATGAATAAATCCACCCTACATCCTACCCCCTTGACCTCTTAATTATACTTATATCCAGCCACATGTTATCAGTAGGGCTTCACTTCTTATCTGCATGTCCCTTGGCATACCCCTGCAGCTCTCCCTAGCATAGCCCCATATCTGAGTTTCCTCATAGGTGACCCTAATTACATGCTGTCTCTCTTAGTGTTTCCCCAAATTCCCCTGTGGATAAAAATTATTTGAAATAGTCATTAAACACGTTCCCAAGCTCGACCTCAGACTTATAAAATCTCTGGATCTCATGATAGGCAAATTTTACATTAGGCAAATCTAGGAAAAGATTTGTAATGTATTACAAATACATTATTTGTAATGTATTACTTTACATTACTGTAATGTATTACTTCCTCTCCATTCCCTTTGTGTTGGCTATCTATTAAATTACTGTAGTTGCCAATGAATTTTGTTGATTTTCATTTTAATCTCTCTTGCGTTAGATATACTGTAAACAGCATAGTCAGAATTTGCTTTTTATAGTTGAAGAATTGATGAACGCACTTAATATTTCAGAAGTCTGTGTTGCCTTGTAATTACAAGGAGATTGGAAACAAAATACATTTAATGTGGTATGAAGCGGAAAGCTGGTTTGTTAGTTTTTGAGTTTTGCTCAATGCAAATGCAGAATGCTGTGAATTAACAGGGGCCCAACCCTTAAGAAAGTGCTACATCTAAGTTCTCTGCACACCTGGCTGCCTCATTCTCCCAGTACTCCAGAAATTCTGGGGCTGCCCTCAGGTTATTTGTAATGTACAATTTTCAGCTTCTCAAATGATGAACTAATTTAAATTCATTTAAAACAAAGTTGACTTGAAAACAGCCAAATTCTTTGAAATTGCAAGTTGATTTTGCTGAGTGACTTTCATATTTTTAGTAGCCAAGAGGCAGGGGAAGCCAAGAAAGATTGTTTGAGAAGATACTGAAACTTTAAAGATGCCCTGCTTCTCCCAAAGTGCTGTCAACTACTATATCAAATAGAAAGAAGCTTTCAACCAGGGAAACTTTTTGTCTAATGCTATTCTAGGGAAAAAACTGAGCAGGGAGTTGTGGCTGCATAGGGGAATGATATGATGACTATTTTAAAAAGTATAATAGCTGATGAGTTCCTGAGGAAAACAGCAATGTATTATTAATATTAGTGCTCAACACTGAAGTTGGCTGGTTGAGATTTCTGATTCTGACTTCTCCTCACAGAAGAGTTTTAAATAACAAGTGGATCAGTGTTGCAGTACCTCATGAAACTCATTTCAGATTCTGTTTAAGAATATAAACCTAGACAACACCATTGAGATTTTTCTGGTTTTAGACTAAACCCTGATGCATACATGTTCTTTAAAGAAAATGGATGGTTATGAAAGGAGAAGAATCAAAATAGATGACAATGACGATGATAATTTTTTTTAACACAATGCGGCCTTGAAGAAATGAAAACACGACAAAAAACCACAAGTACACCAGAATCTGAGAGACATGTTTGTGTCCAAGGTAGATTCAACTGAGATGTATGAAAAAGGAATTGATGAAACTAAGCACTAAGAATCTAGTAGAAAATAGGGACATCACCAAGATGGCATCATAGGTTATTACTGCCTTTCCTCTTCCTCACCAGAACAACTAACAACTATTCAAAGACACCACTGAGAGAATCCTAGCAAGTAAGGGTGAGGCTGAAGCACTCTCCTGCATCTGTCCTGCAAGACAGTCTGCATTAGAATGGTTAGAAAGTGGCTACTCATTGACCATGTTGCCACTCCCCCAGGCCGGCACAGTACCACGCAAAGAGGTCTACCCACCCAGGCAAGAGAGCTGAGACACAGCCCCACTCGCTGTAGAGAGTGTTGTCCAGACCTATCTGACTAGAAAGGCTGGTGATGACTCCTTGAAGCTATGTGGTCCAGAGGCACTGGAGCTAGAAGTGGGCAGACAGGACCAATACTTTGTAGAACAAAGCCAGTGGCCTTGTTCAGTCAGGGAACTTGGGGTACAGGTTGGCTTGAATTAAGACAACAAAGAACTTCATCAGCTTTAAAGGTGCTTTTCCCACTGCATCTGGACGGGGATGCTAATTTGTAGTCCTGCTTATCAGTAAATTCGGCCTGACTATAGAACATAACCAGAGCACATAGGAAGCTGTATAGCCCATAAAACAGCCCGTTGTACAGGGCACTTGAACAGGGAATGCAGTCTGTGTCTTCCCTAGTCTGCTAGGGAAAATCAGTGGCCTCACTTGACCAGGGAATGTGATGTATATTCTGGCCTGAGTTGGGTCCCCAATCAATGAGCTGTACAGGTCCTGAGCTTTTGGGAAACATTTATATATTTACAAGCCATATATCTGATAGGGGATAATAAATGTGTAAAGAACTCATAAAACTCAATAGTCAGGAAGAAAAAAAAGCGCCAATTAAACACATGGGCAAAGGACCAGAATTGACATTTTTTCAAAGAAGATATACAAAAGGCCAACATGTACATGAGAAGATGATCAACATCACTAGGCAATATGCAAATTAAAACCACAATGAGCTATCACCTCCTGCCATGTTGAATGGCCATTAACAAAAAGACAGACATAACAAATGCTGGTATGGATGTGGAGAAAGAGAAATCCTTGTATACCTGTTGGTGGGATTGTAAATTTGTACAGCCACTATGGAAACAATATGAAGATCTTCAAAAAATTCAAAATAAAATTACCATAAAATCCATTAATTCCACTTTCAGGAATAGATCCAAAGTAAATGAAATCACTAACTCAAAAGGATATCTGCACCATCATATCCAGAGAAACATCATTTACAATAGCCAAGAAGACATGAAAATAACCTAAGTGTCCATGGATCAATGAATGGATAAATAAGTTTATATGTATACATACACACACACACATATATATATGTATATATGTAATAATATATGATATAACAAACACATTAGAATATTAGCCATAAAAAATGAGAAAATCCTACCATTTGTGGCAACATATTGGACCTTGAAAGCATTACGCTAAGTGAAATAAATTGGAAAACAATGCTTAATGGATGATCTCTCTGACATGTGGAATTATAAAGAAAAAAAACTTATGACCTCATGGTAAAAAAAGATCAGACTTGTTAGAGGTGGAGAGTGGGGACAAGGGAAATTCAAAGAAGATAGTCAAATTTGCAGCTAGAAGATAAATAAGTACTTGGAATGTAATATATGGCATGATGACTATAGCTAACACTGCTGTATGGTATATAAAGTTGTGGAGAGTAAATCCTATGAGTCTCATCAAAAGGAGGATTTTTTTTCCTCTCTTTTCTTTTCTTTTTGTATCAGCATGAGAAGATAGATGATAGCTTAACCTAAGGTAGTAATCACTTCACAATATATGTAAAACCATCGTACTATACGGCTTAAATTTACAGTGATTTATGTCAATGATTACTAGTAAAACTGAAGGAAAAAGAAGTCTAATTTTTTAAATTGAATTACCATAGGGATCCTCAGTCTATCTGAATCCTACATAGTGAGAAAGGTTTGGGGAATTTTGCTGGACACTACATGAGGATTTCCCACTCTACTCTGCTAATCTGAGAAAGTAGTTTGCTCTAATATTTTTGTGTTTGAAGCATCAAAACTTCTCTGCATATCTGGCCCCATGGTGGGTCCAGGTAACATAAGCCAGATAATCCTATTAAATAATTGCTTTATTTAGTTGACTCTGATTAGAGACAAACCCCAGTTCCTCCCCCTCCCCCCACTGGATTCAAAGAGGCATTTACACAATTCCTAGAGATGTAATAGAAGGAAAGTGAGGGAACATATCTATTAGTTAAAGTGCATGTTTTTCTTGAATGCACATCAAGAATCACCAGAAAGTTCTGGAGGTGAAGGGAGGAAAAGGGACTGGATCTATTCACGGTTGCCTTTTAGGGCTTAATAAAGTTTCTTGCCGTTTTTCTCACAGCTTGATAGAAGTGGACTAATGGTGAAGAGATCTGTGATCCCACTCCACAGCCTCCAGGCTAAACAAGCTAATGAAGTAAAAAAATGATATTGATAGAACTACCCTGCCTTTTATAAGTATTCCCCACCAGATGGAAACTGCTCAGTGTTTGTGTTTAATCTTATATGACCTCAATCATCTTTTTTTGGCTCTGAATACTAAATGGCTGGCTTGTTATTTAGCCACCATAAACTTAAAAGAATCCCACTCTAAGTTCCTGACCATACTTTAATACCACGCACAAAGCAAAGCCAACAATATATTTTTTTTTCCTTTTTGTCTTAAGAGATAAAAGATTAAATGGCTATTTCAAGACTGAATGCTAGAAAAGTCATAGAGATAAGCATTTTATATGATGGCTTCTTTAGTGTAAATGTTCCCTTTCCCATCTCTAGATACAACACAAAACTAAAAAAAAGGGGGGGGTGGGGCTTTTGTGAAATTCTGGACATTGGTATATTAAAATGAAAAGTTATTTCCAACTCTATAGAATTTATCAATTGAATATAACCCTCTTGATAGGAGAGGCTTTCTCTATTTTGCTTCCCACCATCTCTGCAAAAGCCTGGAAGAGTGACACATGATTGATGTTCACAATTACCCAAATAGTTTAAAGAATAAAGCCACTTTACTGCACTTCCCAGTTGTTAATTAAATGTTATCCCTATCTATTCTGTCTTTCCTGGAGAATGCTTTGTTTTACTCTTTCGAATTTCATTTTAAGACTTGGTGTTATTTTACAAAACAGAGAAGTGTCTTTGATTCGCATTCTCCAAATTATGGGAAGAGAAACCGGGATACAGTAAATCATTTTCAAGAACACTTCAACATACTTGCCCTTAACTTTCAACAGAAAATTTATTGAACAACTCACAAAACTGTGTAAAAGTTATCTTGTAGCTCAGCCAGAGAACTACAAGGCCACATCAGTTAAACCTTGGCATTTCTTATCTACTGATATGCCAAATAGCCCTCCAAAAAATAGTTGTACAAAGTTAACAGACTATTTCTATCAAAAATGTGGGGTAGGAATGTCTGAAAAACTATAAAATACCTCTAGAGAATTGTACTAAATGTCTAACTGTTGGGTTGGTTAAAAGAAGGCAATACTTTAAAATGTATCACTTCAAAGGAATCACAATAGGTTTCTAGAAGCAGCAAAGCACTTATGAGCTACTCTTCCCAGAATTTTTAGTTTCCCCAGCACACCAACGATTAACAGTGATTCACATTTTTTCTTATTCTTTGACATTTTAATAAGGAGAGATGAAATTATGTCATGTTCAATAAGAATTAGTAAAAATTGATAGGTGATTGTTTTCATCAGGAACTTCTCTACTTTTTTTGGGTAAAGATCATACTTCTTTTGCTGTTACATTTTGGAATTGACTTTTCAGAAAAAAACTAATAAATTTCATTTAAACAAATGTCAATTATCTTTAGATATATGTTTGTTAAGCCTTGTCTCAAATCTACCTCAAGGTATCATGTTGATCTCAGGTTCCCAGATTAGTTCTATTGTGATATTTTATACTTGCTCGATCTTCTCTGTTTGGGGAAGTCGTCCCAGCATACTATTTTCATGAGGCACTGGACATAAACTCTTTATGGCAAAAACTCGACAAGACAGAATAATTGCATTTAAATAGGTATTAGAAAATAAACATGTTGTGTTACAAGAGTTAACATTGGTAGGTTGGAAGGGAATGGGCACGCATATGGTCAAATACGGAATGTTTCCAGTGTTGTGCTGTAGGGTTGTTGTCAATTCTGTCAATCAGACTGGGGCTAGAGGTCTTTCTTTTTTTCTTTTTTTCTTTTTTTTTTGCCAACAGCTATTAGGGTGGTCAGTAATAATAATGACTAGCACTTATCTACCCTCTACTATGTACTCCGAAAGATATAGTAAGATTTCTATTTCACAGATGAGGAACATAAAGCTGAAGGTAATTGCTCTTTGCTCAAGATCCCAAAGTTACAAAGTGAATGGATCTCACATTGAAAACAAGGTCTCTCTTATGCCAGTGTTTTAGCCAGTGTGCTGAAATAGGTATGGAAGACTAATGTGGGAGTGCTGAGGAAGAAAACTATTTATATTCTCACAGGAAAATTAGTCCCAATAAAAAAGTAAGTCAAAACTTATTGAAGGAAAATTATCAAGTCATTCCTTTCCCGAATTCCATTTCTCGTTAACATAAATGAGATCTCTAAGAAAGTTCTGAAGTAACAGCCATAGAGATTTTAAATAATTAATTATTAATATACAATTGGTAAGTTTAGTATGTGTCATTTCTCAATAATCACTTTTCTATGTTAATTATTAACTATGCTCCTTCTAATAAACAGCTGTTTTACAAAGTCTAGAGGGAGATATTTATAGGATCTCTAGAGTATAGGCAGGAGTGGGGTGTTATGAGCTGGAGTAGGCATGCAGATTTATGTTAATAACAGTAAAGAATGACTTGTGGAGAATTTCTGGAAATTGGAGGGCTAGATTGAGTAAAATGAATTCTAGTAGCTTTTATTTATATTTCCAATATTTAGGCAGTCTTATTTAGATTTGAACTATGCAATTTATTTACATTATCTCCTTCCAGGGTATGTTGTCCGATATATACTATTTATATATACATATATAGAGAGATAGCTAGATATCAGATATATAGTATCTGTATAAATAGCATATTGTATATGATATTGTATATATATAATGTGTTCGTCTACATATCTCAACCAATTTTTTTCTTTTAAAGATTTTATTTATTTATTTGATAGAGATCGCAAGTAGGCAGAGAGGCAGGCAGAGAGAGAGAGAGGGAAGCAGGCTCCCCGCTGAGTAGAGAGCCCGATGCGGGGCTCGATCCTGGGACCCTGAGATCATGACCTGAGCCGAAGGGAGAGGCTTTAACTCACTGAGCCACCCAGGTTCCCCTCAACCCATTTCTGTATTTTATTGGTCTAAAGAAATGAGCTAAAATTTTCTAATATTGCATCTCTGTAAATTTTTCCCTTACATGTTCTGCTAGTTTGGTGTATGTATTTATATGTCATTTTTGGTCATTTGACACAAGCAGATTTCTGACATTTTATCTTCTCTAAGCCTTGTAATCTTTCAGTAAAGGGTTACAAAGTAGTATATGATTGCTTCAGTTTCTCCCCATTCTAGCCAATGTCCACTATAGTCATCCTTTTTTAATTTTAAGCATTTTAAGGAGTAAGAAGCAGTATCTCATTATGATTTTCATGTGCATATCCCTGGTAAATAATAATGCTCAACATCTGTTCATATGTTTATTTGCCATAGGGATATATTTCTTGTTTTTCACCTCATGGTGCCCTAATTTTAAGTCAATTCACTTTCTTTTTTTAACAGAATTAGAAATTATTTTTATAAGTTCTATACTATCTTTTCTTTCTGCTTTTTAAAAATGTTGTTTTACTGTCTTCTGGCCTTTGTAGTTTCAGGAGAGAAACCCACTGTAATTAAAATAAATTTTTCCTGTATGTAATATGAGATATTTAATTGATTGCATTTCCTTCTTTTCTTTCTTTTTAAAGATTTTACTTATTTGACAGACAGAGATCACAATTAGGTAGAGAGGTGGGGGCAGCGGAGGGGATGCAGTCTCCCTGCTGAGCAGAGAGCCTAATGTGGGCCTCAATCTCAGGACCCTGAGGTCATGACCTATGCTGAAAGCAGAGGCTTAACCACTGAGCCACCCAGGTGCCCCTTTGCCTTTCTTTAAAACAAAACAAAACAAAACAAAAAAAACCCAAAATTTTGACCGTTATATGCCTATGCATTATTCTTTTTTAATTTATCCTTTATGGAGTTTTCTGTATTTCATGAAACTATAAATGTATATTCCTATATTTCACCAGATTTGTCAAGTTTGAGGCCATTTGTTTTTCCAGTTTTTCTCTGCCCCATACTCATTCTCCTTTCCTTATGGAACTCTGGTGACGTAGTTGTGGAACACTGATACAATACTATAGGTTCCTCTAGCACTGTTCATTTTGTGAAAATTTTTGCATTTTCCAATTGGATAATTTATATTGCTCTTTCTTCAGGTTCACTGACACTCCCGTTATCTATATTTTGTTACTAAACCAATGAGTGAATGTTTTATTTCATATACTGTATTTTTTTATTCTTCTTTTTTAAAGTTTTATTTGTATATTTGAGAGAGAGAGAGAGTACAATCGAGCTGGGAGAAGGGCAGAGGGAGAACCCAAGGCTGGGGTGGGTGCAGGCTCTTGATTTCACAACCCTGAGGCTATGACCTGAGCCAAAACCAAGAGTCAGATGCTTACCGGACTGAGCCACTTAGGCATTCCTGTATTTTTTTTAATTCTAAAATTTCATTTTGGTCCTTTTCATGTTTTGTATTTCTTTATGGTGGATTATGTCTTTTCATTCATCTTGAGTATCTTCCTTTACTTCCCTAAACTAGGTCTAATAGCTTTCATTCTTTGTCAGCCAGCCCTATACCCAGTCACCAGGGGGCTGCCATGCTTGTTCATTCCCTTTTCTCTTGAGAATGGGTTACATTTTCTGTGCTCCTCTTAAATTTAGTAGTTTTCATTTTTAGTAATGGGGCAGTGTGAATATTAATGTTGTATATACTCATGATTTAATTACATTCTTCAGACATCTATTGATATTTTTTCTCTCACTTTTTTTTAATTTTAATTTTTTTAAAAATCTTGGCAGTGAGTTAACTTAATCACACTTAAGGCTGCAGTGGGCAATGTCTCAGTTTAGTGCTTTGTTTTCACTGTGAACTACTTTGAATTTTAGCCTGTTTTCGCACGGTTCAGGAGTTAGCCAAAAATTTGGGCTGAATTTATACAAAGAATTAGGGTTCCCTTTCTGTGGCTATCTTTTCTGGGGTTTCCTGCTCATGGTTTGGTGTCTCCAGTTGCCCCAGTGTTCTCTGTCCTGATTCTAGAAAGATCAGAGTTGATTTACATGGGAATTACATCCACCCTGAGCTACTACCAGGGAACCTGTGCTAGCCATCAGAGTAAGGCCTTAAATAGATTACTTCAAATGTTAATTATCTCCCCAAAACAGCCTGATTTGTTTTTGGGGAGGAGGGAGGAGGTTATGTTTTTGTTTTATTTAGTCTAGAATTTATCACTGTTATTTGTAGGAGCATTAGTTTATGAGAAGCTAATTCCCTAATCCTCCTTTTCCTTTTTTCTTTTTTTGTCTATTTGTGCCATAAGCTTTTGTTCATCATTTTCTATTCAGTCCTTGTGAATCTCTGTATTGTAGAGGCATATCCTAGTGTGTAGTTTATTCTAATCCCCTTCTCATTCCCAATGGAGTAGCATCTAAAAAAAATGGAAAAACTGAAAGTAGATACTGGTTTATAAATTATTCTTATTCAAGTAAACACTTGAACAATTAGAAACAAGGCCTTCAAAATTGAGGTAAATACACATGTATATAGTCTAAACAAGGAAACCATTTAATTCATGTCAAAAGAAAGGATGTAAAGAGAATATGAAAATAAATAAACCTTACTCACAATACAATGATAACATTAAGACAAGATGTCATAACAGTACATGTTTCAAAAGAACAAAGTACACATTCAGGCCTTCTGCTATTTTAAGTATTTGTCTTCAATTGATACCTTTGAGTTTTTTTCTATTTAAAGAATACTAATTATTCACTAAATATTCTTTGAATTATCTAACTATCATATTCTCTTTTATCACATTTATTTTTATTCTTGTTTAGTGTGGTTTTCTACAAATTTTGCTTTCTATTATGAGCTCTGCTCAGCATTTCCTCATTGCTGTTTCTGTAATAGCTTTAATATTTAACTAAAATTTGTCTCCTCAACTCATCCAATTGATCCAACTTACTCTGTTGCTTTATCTTTTTGTTTAAATAACTATCTCTTTGTCCCTTTTTTCCAGGTATTTTGACCTTAATTACTTTGAGAGAGCGGAAAGGCATTTTTCTCAGAGTCTACTATGTTTCCTTTGATAATTCTTAATCTGATGGATATTATCAATCTATATGATTATTTTGTCATTTTGTTTATTTTTATTTCATTTTATATTTTGGTATCTATACATATCTGCCCATTCTAGAGTCTTTCAATTTATGACTGAACTTTGAATAAACTCAACCTAATCTAGGTCTGCTCTTTGAACACACACACACATATATATACACACACTGAAAAAAGGATTGGTGGTAGTAGAATAGGAAAAAGGGGAGAGATAGGACAGCCAGCAATTAAAAAGTATTTTTCTGATACTTTATTTTCTTATCTGCCAGCCTATTTTTTATTCCTTGAATTTTTAGAATGTTTTCTCAAAACTATTTAGAATATGCCAAGAAAATCAATAAAGTGATTTAAAAATTTTTTTTTATTTGACAAACACTGATTTATTATTTTTATGTGCCAAGGACTAACCTAAGATCTTTGCAGATACACTTCCTTTAATCCTCACCATAACTCCACAGAGTTTATTAGACAGTTACGTCTATTTAATTTTTGCAATTAGGTGAAGATATTTAACTTACAGAGAAGTCTTGCTCAAAGTCACAACTGACAACTAGTGGTATTAAGACTCAGACCTATACATCTATAAAACAATGTGCTAGAAATAATATACTTGTCATCACTAGTGTGTTTATCAAGACCAATGTTGGCTGTGTCCCTTTGCCCTGAGGCATGTTTAAAGAATCACCTTTACTTTTTTTTTTTTTTTTTTTTTAAGGTATAAGCCAAGCTGGCCTGTTAGATGCTAGTACTTCTTTGCTTTTTATTACAATTACCCAGCTTCCTAGAATCTTCCTTTCTAAGTAATCTTACAGGATGGGCTAGTCTCATTATTGGTCTCATTATGCAACCTTCTTGGGTGGGCTAATCTCATTCTTCTCTCCTATGGCAAAAACATTGACTGTCCATGAACATCTGTGTATTCGCCCACATTTTGTAACCCCGTTATAATTGAGCAGGGCCATTGGACTAGTTCTGGCAAGTGAATTTTGAAAGGCAGTGATGTGTACCTCTTCTAGACTTTGACAATATAAACCCCATCATAACTCTCCAGCTCTCTCTCTCTCTGGAGTGATTCTGGTGGCCACGTGTTGGCATTGATGGACTCAACAAGAGCAGCAAGTAGGCTGCTAAGTCACTGCTTAGAGGAATACTACTCAGGGAATTCAGCAAACTATACCAGACTTTGAGTGAAAAATAAAATTGGGTTGTGAGCATTTAAATTTTAGAGCAATTCCAGTATATCCTAGCCCATCCTGACTAATATACTTGCCGCAATTACATCTTAGGAATTGCTGCCCATGACATACTCAAATTAAATGGCGGTAAGAGCCATGTGTAGAAAATATACCTGAATAATTTACTTCAATAGTTTAGGTCTTCAGAGGATATTTAATATAATTCGTGTTAATAAAGTAACATATATATTTTTTTCCATCTGTGTACAATAAAGTAAGACTCTGTTACCAAGAGCACTGAGAGAGTTAGCTATTGTGATTAAATTTCTAAGGGGAGGACAATGAAAAACATTGCTTGTTTTTGGTTACTGGTGTTAAAAAGCTTTACCAGATATATTTATTGGCTTATCTAATTACCAAAAATATCATGACTTTACTTTTGATCACTTATAATCTGAAATATACTTGTATTCATGATTGGTTCAACTATAATAATTGAGACTCTATGGCTGGCACTATTGGTTAGCTCCAAGTTTGTAAAAAAATGTAGCTCATAGGATTTGATGATTTAATACACAATAAATTTTTGTTGTTGTTGTTGTTGTTTTTTATTTGACAGAGGGAGAGAGAGATCACAAGTAGGCAGAGAAGCAGGCAGAGAGAGAGGGGGAAGCTGGCTCCCTGCTGAGCAGAGAGCCCGATGTGGGGCTCGATCCCAGGACCCTGAGATCATGACCTGAGCCGAAGGCAGAGGCTTAACCCACTGAGCCACCCAGGTGCCCTCACAATAATTTTTAATTACCTAGTAAGCACCATAGCAAGAACATAAACAAAGTATAGTGAAAGATGAGAGACAAGAAGGACAAAATCAGTTACTGATAACTGACCTTAATAAGTGAGTTAATATTTGAATATGTATTTAATTTTTTAAAATCTAATTTTAGCTTATCTTGTATTCGTGTCTGTGAAAAGCAGACTTTTTTCCCAGATGTTTTAAAAATAGATGATACATATTAAAACAGTTATTCCTAAGTGCTTTTTTTTGTGAGAGGATGCTGGAGAATAGAATTGAAAGAATAGAATTTTTAATGCCATAGACTATTTGGCATTTATAATTCTTTTTTTTTTTAAAGATTTTATTTATTCATTTGACAGACAGAGATCACAAGTAGGCAGAGAGGCAGGCAGAGAGAGGGAGAGGAGGAAGCAGGCTTCCTGCTGAGCAGAGAGCCCGATGTGGGGCTCGATTCCAGGACCCTGGGATCATGACCTGAGCTGAAGGCAGAGGTTTTAACCCACTGAGCCACCCAGACACCTCTGGCATTTATGATTCTTTAACTTAACTTACTTCTCCTTTTTTTTTTTTTTTCCTTCGGGGTAGGCCTGGCTTGGTTCTCCCTAATATGTGGACATTTATAGAGAAATTTTGACGTACATGGTCTACCTTTAAAAAGCTTCCAGGTAAGAAAACACTGTAATCTTTTAATTTTACATCTGAAGAATGTCAAAACAAGAAAAACACAGTGAATTGTCCAAGATGACCCAAGTGGTCCTTCTCTGCATCACTCCACTTGGAGGAAATAAAATATCTATATTAGCTATATATACGGGCTATAACCCAGGTCAAGACAACGAAAGAGCTTGAACCATAATGGATTATGAAATAAATAGCAGAAGATAATGTAAGTGTAATCTAATGTAAAATAAATGGAAGAGAACCATGTTTGTTTCAGACAACCCACTCAAAACCCATGAGCTGACAACATTGCCAAAAATTTCTAGGTTTACAAAAGCACCCACACTGTGATTCTAACACGAACATTTATATCATTTACAATGATAGTTCTGAAACTGTGTATTTGGTGACTTGTCTTTTTCTGTTTTCCCTTCCGCCAAAACCATCCAGTTGAGTTGCTGATGCAAAAGTCTGGGCACATTCTAATGTAATAAAAAATGTAACACAAAGCCCACAAAGCCAGTAAATACCCTCTTTGTCTCTGATGCATGTCAGGAAATTGAAGTAAATAGATTTAAAACTCTAACATTACAGACGATGAGATTAAAAAGCCATTAGTAGTCATAAGCCCATTAGAACTCTAGGCACCAAAAGACTCTTAGAGAGAAATTTCTTGACCAGATAAAAAACATATTGATATCATCCTTCTTTCATTATTCAATAAACGATCTTATTGGATGCCTTGTTGTTGTTGTTAGTATTCTATTCCTTTCTGTAAACGAGTGCTTTTAAACAGGAAAGTTTCATGAGTGTCCTTCTCTTTAAAGACACACGAAAATAAAACAACAAAAGCGAGCACTTGTTTCATTAACATTATAAGTGAGGCAATATCATTTAATGGTCTTTTTCTGGAGGAAAAAAGCATAGCTACTTTCAGTATCCCTGTCAGCTTTTTTAGTCTTTTCTCTTGCTGCCCACATTCTTCACAGTGACCCATGATAGCTACAGCGATGAATGCCTTTTCCAGTCTCCTGAAAATAGAACTTTGTACTCCAGTAGATGACCAAGTTTTTATTCTTATTGCTTCCTGTCAAAGTATTCATTCAAAATATTGTTTCAAGTTGAAATGAAATAACCCTAAGCCCATCACTTAAGACAGGACCAGAATGGGCAATGCTGGGGGAAAAGAGCATGGGATACAGAAAAGGAAAAAGCGCTGGTTAGTAGGTATGATCATCTAAGGCACTGGTGGATTGACATAATGAATTAAGTGGAATGCAGTATTTTAAGATGGTAATTCATTTTATTTGTGAAAATTGCCTTCTGGCACATCCACTAAAATTCCAGATTTTTGTGTAAAATAGGGTTACATGTATTTTACCTTATTAAGTGAAATGAAACCTTTATAAATGAGTGCTTATGCAACATAATTTGCCACTCCTATACCCACTGTCCTGCGGGGAGTGTGGGCAGACTAGAATGCAATTAAGACTAAAGGGGAATTGTGTCATGATATGACTGGTAATTATTGCACTTGGCATAATTGTTTTTATTAATACTCCACTTATATCACTGCACTCTCCAGTTCCTTCTCACCATTTTACTTTATTAATATCTCACTTTGCTACATTTACAGTTATTTCCCCATCATTTTAAATTCACTCCAGTTTACTAGCATTGCCATACAAAGAATAGGGGACATTAACAATTACTGAGATAATCTTGCAGTTGGAAAAGAAGCTTGGCTTTAATTATATTAATATGGCACTAATTGAAAATTGAAATTCTGTCCTATCTTTCAACAACTAAGTCAAAATTATTAAAATAATCTGAACTAGAGCTCAATCAAAATGTTTATTTGAATAGTACAGGACTATATCCTGGTATCAGAATAGGGTAAAAAAATGCCAGAATGTGGTTTTAAAAATTTGACTGCCTCGGAGCACCTGGGTGGTTCAGTCAGTTAAGCATCTGCCTTCAGCTCAGGTCATGATCCTGGGGTCCTGGAATTGAGCCCCACATCGGGCTCCCTGCTCAGTGGAGAGCCTGCTTCTCCCTCCCCCTCTGCTGTTCCCCTGCTTATGCATGCTCTCTCTCTCTCTCTCTGTCAAATAAATAAAATCTTTAAAAAAATTTTTTTGATTGTCTCATGACAAAGAACAGATTGTAATTTGATTGTTTAGTAAATTGACCAACAGTTGGATGAAATTAGCATATGCCATTTTATGTAGATGTAAATATCATTAATTATATAACTAAAGAATTTGAGCTTCTTTGTATTTTCAAGAATTTTTTTTTTTTTTAGAAAAGTTCTACTTATTGTCTTATAACCAGGACAGCATCCTTAGATGTAATCTAATCAAAATACTTTTTGGTTATCTTCCAAACAGAGAACGGCCAGGGGTGATATTCCCGTCCTCAATAAGCAACTAATGAACTAGCCAGGTCCTTGTGTCTACCCCTGTATTAACAGGCGACCCAGAAACTGTGGACGCAGCAATTGTAAGTATCAAGGCCTGAGCCTCTTGTTTCCATCATACTGCACAGCCAATCCATTACAAGTGTGCTAACCACACATGGGGTGTTAATTGGAGCTTGGCACCCCCTGGAACATGACAAATTAATTCTTCACTAGTTAGAAATAAACAAAATCCAAAAGGGCTTTTATTAACTACAGTGAATTTGGGGCTCTTTTACCCTTTTTGTACTATTCCGTTTATTTACCACAGGTTTAAATGAAATTAAATTTTTCTTAAAAAAATATCTATTCTGGTGACACAGAACACATTAAAGTAGAATGGCTAACATGTGAATTGTTTAATGTACTCTTGTCATTTGTATGTTATATGTCTTAGTAATTGAAAAGTGACTTTACAGATGGACTCTAATGGGAAGGCAACATTGCATAATGGTTAAGAGAGCCACTGAGAAGGCAAGAGGGTCTTGACTCAGATTTTCCAAGTCTGAAAACTGTCTCTACTGATTATTTTTTATGTAACCTTGGGAAACTTGTCCTCATATGTAAAATGAGGATGCAAAGTATCTCAGGATTGTTGTGAAGATTAAATGTAAATAGCATACATACTGCTGAATACAAAATCTCTGCACATGGATCACAGCAATTCATATGTTCAGGTCATGGATTATATTCAGTAAAAGTCATCACATTTTCTGTTCTTGAGCAAAAATATTGCATCACAGAATCATGAATTTTTTAATTTCCTTTCAACATTTGGCAAGGCTATAACTTCTTTTGGTCATATAATATAGTTATCACAGTAACCTTTGTCCATATGCCAGAATGTGTTACTTCTTTGTACAAGATTTTTCCAAAGCTTTTTATTCTAACCAGCATAATAGTCACAGTCTCTTAATGGCCTGTGACATCTTCTATTCTCTACTGCTCTGTCCACTACTCGGTGTGCTATTGGCACACCAGCCTTTTTACTGATCAATGGACCTTCCAAGGAAAGTAAGCTCCTACATCAGGATTTTAAATGTTTCATTCCCCAGGTTCTGCATGATTCACTTCTATACTTCCTTAAGCTTTCTGCTTAAATGTCACTTTATTCTGGAACTTTGCTAGCTTTCTAGAACTTTCCATAGAAGGGGAAACTCCTCCATCTTGGATTTTCCCATCCTTTTAATCCATTTTTATTAGCGTACCTCAGAATAAATCCATGAGAGCAGGGGATTTTGTTTCCTCTACGTTCTTCAACAGTTCCTGGTATAGCATAGGGATAGAAGAGAATAAGGTTGGGTTGACAATTGCAAAATCCACAGTAACAATGGCTTAAACAAACAAATGAACAAACAAAAGTTTGTTTTGCTCTCACATAAAAGTCCCTCACTTTATAGGTGTTTCAGAGATGGTATGATGCTCCCACTGTCAGGGTTAGAAGTTTCTTAATTTCAAAGCCTTAAATTTCCAAGTGTATCCTTAACTTTACTTCCAGCTCTCCAGCCACCGTGCTTGTATTCTAACCACGGAAAGTAGTAAACAGAAGTTTACCCTCCCCTCCGCCTAAGGATATTTTGTAAAATTTTTACACAACCACTCCTAATGTATATCACTGGCCATTAATTTGTCGTATAACCAAACTTAACCGCAAGAGAGGTTCTAAAATAGACTATTCTGAGCAGCCAGATGAGCAACCAAAATGTCACAGTTCTGTTATAGAAAATGGGAAGAATAGATATTGATGGACAATTAGCAGACTCTGGAACATGTCTAGATAAATATTTGTGGGAAAACTGTATTCAAGAAAGACTTATTTTTAAATTCAAGTTTGATTCCATGAACTGCAAAACCAGCTCATCCAAAAACAAGATGTTGTCAATTCTATGGAAATGTGATGGTGGTGACCCAGACATAGTTGTTTTCATTCTTAACCAACTATTGCAAGGGTGAATGCTAAATATTCATTGAAATACTTCACTTTGGCTAGGAGTAAACACTGTTTATAGAATCTAAACGTGTGGATTGAACTATTTGATTTTCCATAGACACAGAGAATAATGTTCACTAACTCACTTAGCCTCATTCTTCTTTTTGATCCAACCAATAACGAATAAGGGTTATTTAGCTCAATCAGGTAACTTAGAGTTTAATAAATCCTCTTCTATTTTGTCCCATCCCATTTTATGTCTTGAACTTTTTAGTGGTAAAGTCTGCTTTTAAGCAATCAAGCAACAATAACAAAAAACTCCTTAAAAATAATCTCACTTAAAAAAAAAAAGAAAGGTTTCAATGAATTTCCCCTGTCAATTGCATTTTCTGCCTCTGAGCCTTCTCTGAGCTATTTCCCTGATCTGTGAGGCAAGGGATTCTGGCTGCCAGCTTCCTGAGCAGATCTAGGGGAAAATTAACACATCCACAACTGAGCTCAAGCATTGCTGACATCTGGTTTACTCATTTTCACAGCACACTTGCACTGCACCCTATTGCCTTCTTCTTATGCACTGTTTCATCATGTGGCTCATTTCAAGAAAATGCATTTAACTTTTAGGTACTACTCTGTGGTATGAAGTGTGGCAAATAGGAAATAAAACAACCTTGAAAGAGCATTTCCACATATATGCAGCTATAATATTCACTGAATATCAAACCTCAGAACTTATGATATGCTCTATTTAGTAAAAGCTTATGAGACCAGGGACAATGTTGATATCCAAAGAAACCAATCTCACTTTTGAAGAGAATGAGAACAAATTATTAACAACAGATCATCTCTTTACATGGATTGGAGTTTATTGCTATCACAGAAGAGAATAAGCAATCACTTTTATGCATTTATTTGTTTAATGGTGCTTTTTTAATAATAGGAAAATAAAACCAAAGTTCAGAGCCTTGGGCTTAATTTTGAATTGTGCCTTTGAAAAGTATTCTTTGTGTTTTTCTATGCTCTACTTAAAATTCGTTTGCCTCATTTGGATGATTAATGTAGAGAAACCTCTTTAATGCAGACCCCAATTTAATTTAGAATATATGATAAAGGAAGTAGTATTATAATTGCTTTGATTCTATGGATATGTTTTGCTAAGAAAATTTATATTACACAGATTTATATCGTGACATGCACAATAGGAAACATAATGAGCACATTTTGCTCCATCACTAATAGAAATTGATTAAGACTATCTGCCAATAGTTTATTTTGAAATGTTCTATAAACTTAGTATTATTGAAACCATAGTTGAAAACGTCTCTCAGTCCAAATTTGTATCAGTTGTGATTTGTTCTTCTAATCAGTTACTAATCAGTAACTAATCAGTTTAAATCTTCTATTTAAAAAAATGGAAAATTTTCTAGTCCTATATTGATCAGTATCAGAATTTCAACTCACATAATACTTATATGCTCTTTTGGAAAAGAAGTACAGGGCACAGAAAGAGAATATAATTATTACAGCATTGTATTTATGAGGAAAGTTATAATAAGAAATTAAGTATGTTATAAAACCAAGAAATGATAATTTAAATACCTGTAAGGTATTCAACAACATTTGTGAACTGTCACTTGTAAAAGTATAATAAATATGTTTTTGTAATCCTAATCATCGGGTATTATGTAGGCATAGATATTTTGAGCGTGGGGTATTAAACTCAACCAGATTCCCTATGTGGTCATTAGGAAAGTTTTTAAAATATGACTTAAATTTTATTACAAATCACACATTTTAGTTGTAAATTTATATAGTTGTACTGTTAATAAAACTCTATACTTACTAGAGTACTGTTGGAGTAAATCTTACTTTTTCATGAATAAAGGTTAGAATATCTAAATTATATAAGTGAATAATAATTTTTCAAAAGAATTATTTCAACAATGTTAAAAGCATATGAAAGTTAAGTAACATTAATTCATGAAGTCAAATTATTATTATTATTTTTTTATATTTTATTTATTTATTTGACAGACAGAGATCACAAGTAGGCAGAGAGGTAGGCAGAGAGAGAGAGAGAGAGAGGAGGAAGCAGGCTCCCCGCTGAGCAGAGAGCCCGATGCGGGACTCGATCCCAGGACCCTGGGATCATGACCTGAGCCGAAGGCAGAGGCTTTAACCCACTGAGCCACCCAGGCGCCCCCATAAAGTCAAATTATTTAATATATCAAATTTCTTCTGTATTTTTTAACCAAGTCCCATATTACGTAGATTTGTATCCATGAGAGAGATTGTCATGTTTTGCCTTCCCAAGAGAATACCAGAGAAACATTTTGATCAAAAAGTTCAAAGATTCTGAACAGTGCCTTAAGTGGAGGTGTAAGAGGAAAAAATGATTTTAGGACATGGACTGGATTATTTTAAGATGTGTCTTGCAAGGTAGGGTATTGGTGAGGGTTGGCCAAAATTTTTAATATAATAGCTCAGGATTGGTTCGCACAGCAAGTCAGGGATCTTATAGCATGTGATGAGTAGCTGTTTAGTTTTTATAAGTATACTGTTAAGTGGTTCATAGTCCTGTCTTCTAGAAGCAAATAGTTCAGTTATTTCAGCTTGAACTCAGTATCATCTAACATATGGATCAATGTCCGTACTGTTGTTATTTAACATAGGGACAGGTAATTTTTTCCATTTAAAGGGTTTTCTACTTGCATGAACTTGTTTGGGATGTGATCTTCTATGTCTGAAATCAGTTAACCCAGATTTCTGGACAACTGTGTCTCTCGCCCTTCTGTGCTTTCATACATATAGTATGTAGCCTTTCTTTTATCTTCAAGGCATTTTGGATCCCCCTTTAGCCATGTTTACTCTGGGCTGTGGCTTTCTCCTCTCTGCATCTATATGTACCACTCCTTAAGTTACTTTTTATGTTATCGAAAGTATTGAGATTTTTCCTTGATTTTCTCTATATAATCTGCATTGCTCTATGTCCAATAGTCTTCAGGTTCATTTCTGGGGGTTTACATCTACTAATTCCACTCTGTAATCTTACTGTTTGAACAGAAATTTGGGTGCCTGGGAAATATGGATCAGAGGAAGCTTGGCCTCACTGCCTTTTTATTCTTTAGTGTCCTTTCAACTAAATCTCACAGTTTTCATCCCCTGTAGCTCACTTAAAATAGTTTGTGGTTTGGGCTGTAGGAAACATTATAGGAGAGTACAAGATATGGTAAATGGATAGAGCAGGCAATGTGATGTTCTGGAGAAAGTTAACACCATGGAGTAGGGAATCTAGCAGGAACATATCACAATTATAAGCATATCTAACAACAACGCCCTAAATTACATGAAACGTAAACTTACAATATTCAAGAAAGAAATAGATCATTCAACTATAGTTGGAGAATTCAATATTCTACTTTCAATAATATACAGAATTATTAGGCGAAAGATCGACAAAGAAATAGATAATTGGAACAACACTATGAAGCAGCTAGACCTAAGAAGCATCCATAGAACACTCTGTCCGACAACAGCAGAATAAATATTCTTCTCAACTGTACGTGGAATGTTCTTAATGTAGTAGGCCATAAAACAAAACTCAGTAAATTTAAGAGAACTGAAATCCCACAAACTATTTTTTTTAATGAAAATGGAATTAAATTGGAACTTAAATCCAGAAAGAAATTTGGGAAATTAATAAATATGTGGAAATTAAATATACTCCTAAATAGCCAATGGGTTAAAGAGGAAATCACCAAGGAAATGAGAAAATAATTTATGGTGATTAAAAATGAAGATAGCTTATTAACACTTAAGAGATGAAGTTAAACCTGAAAACAAACAAACAAAAATAACTGGTGAAATGGATGAACTCCTGGAAAGCCACAAAGTATTGAAACTGACTCAAGAAAAAATAGAAAATCTGAATTCTTTCATAATAAATAAAGAAATTCATTTAATTTAAAAAACAAACAAACAAACTACCCAAAAGAAGGTCCAGGCCCAAATGCTTCACTGGTAAACTCTACCAAATACTTTAAAAATCATTAAATACCATTTTTTTCACAAATTCTTCTAAAAATACAGGAGAAAGAAATACTTCCAAGTCATTATATGGGGCCTATGTTACTTTGATTCCAAAAATAGATAAAGGCATAAAACAAATAAAGGAAACTATAGACCAATATATAGATGGAAAAATCCTCACCAAAATGTGAAAACACTGAATTAAGCACATAAAAAGGATTGCACACCATGAAAAGTTGGAATTTATTTCAGGGATGCAAGTTTGGTTTGACATCTGAAAATCAGTTAATATTTTACTATATTGGTAAAATAAACGATAAAAGCCACATGATCATGTCAATAGATAAAGAAATAGCACTGGGCAAAATTCAACACAGTTTCATTATAAAAACACTAAAAAAAACCCCTCTAATACTAGAGCATACCCAATAAAAGGCAAATAGCACAATTTAAAAATGGGCAAAGAATCTGGATAAACCTTATCCAAAAATGATATATGGATAGCTGTTAATCCCATGAAAAGATTTTCAATATTATTAGCAATTAGGAAAGTTCAAATTCAAAACCCAGTAAGATTTGATACCTACACAGGTAAATAGAATCAAAATTACATAAAACGAGCATTGGTAAGAATGTGGAAAATTGGAGCCCTCATATATTGCTGGTAAGCTTGTAAATGATGTACTAGTTTGGAAAACATCCCAGCAGTTCCTCAAAACATAAAACAGAGTTTCACTAATTGACTCAGCACTTCTACTAATATACCCAAGAGAAATGAAAACGTATATCCACACAAAAATGTATGCAAAAAAATGTTCATAGCAGCATTATTCTTAGTAGCCAAAAAGCAGAAGTAACCTGAGGTCCGCCCATGAATTGATCCAATGGATAAGCAAAGCATGATATATCTATTAAGTGGAATATTATTTATGAATAAAATAAAATAATGAAGTATTGGCAGATGCTATAAAATGGATAATCCTTGAAAACATGCTATGTATAAGAAGTCCGTAATAAATACCACCTATTGTGTTATTACTTTTATATAAAACATCCAGAATAGCTTATGTGTAGATACAGAAAGCACATTAGCAGTGGCCTTTGTTTTGGGAAGGGGAGGAAGGAAGGGCTTAAGGAGAAATGGAGAGTGACTGCTAATGTGTATGGGGTTTCTTTCTGAAGTGTTAAAAAAAAATGCTAAATTGATGGTAGTGATGATTGTACAACTCTGTGAATATCCTGAAAATCACTGAATTGTACACTTTAAATTGGTAAATTTTATTTATATATATATATATATATAACATACTAGTGAAGCTGTTATAAAATGTAAACAATAAATATATAATTATCATATATATAATATATAATTAGTATAAATATCTATTTCACTAATTTTTATAAATTATTAAATTTTTATGTACACTTAGTAATACATTTGTCTATTTATGTGTATGAGCAATATGTATTTATGTGTAAGGGAAAGTAAAATATACAGTATGTACATCTTCAAATTGTATTTGAAATCCTGAAAGAATTACTTTCCTTTATAGAGATCACCTTTCATTTTAGTGAATAAGATTTATTCATTTTAACTTATTATAAAATCAGTGCCTGCTAACTGAAAATGCATCCCTTTCTAGGTGATTTCTGATGGTTAGCAATGAAAATCCCAACTACTGAGTTTTTATCATTAAGACTAACAAACCCATGGGGAAGGACAGTAAGAAGACCAAAATTCTATGATATTTTAGAATTTCCTTAAGGAGATACTAATTTTGAATAAAACATGAACATTTTGGTCCCCTGGTTTTTAAACAAATGGTTGCTTAATTGAATATGTGTCCTAAAGCACTGTGGTGATCATCTCACTTCCATAATATTATTCAGACTTTGCTTCAAGCATATGCATTTCGATACATATTTTGGCATTTTGCAATATGTACATACTACATCATCAAATGGCATGAAATATTCAGATAAAACATAGTGTGTTCAACCAGTGACTTGAGAAATAAAGTTATGACAAGTGTGTTCACTATGAGATTATAACAGTATATATATATGTAAGAAAAAAATGAGTTTGTTTACAGTGTTAGTAATACGAGAATTATTTTTTTAGCATGTGTTATACATATCTGTTGCTAAATTGGTAATTATTCTTCCAAAGTCACAAATGCAAGAACATATTTTTTAAAGTATTGTATGTATATTAAATTCACCTCTTACTTTTGGGAATTTAGAATTCTTGGCCCATAATTTTGGGAACTTTAGACATTCTTTTCCCTTTCTATGCCAGTATCAGGCAACAATAGCAATTCATTTAATTTTGACAACCTTGAATGAGTTTGGGTATCTACATAAACATTATGATCTTTGCTCAGAATCTTCTTTGAGAGTGTCTTCATTCATAGCTTGCTTTTGTGAATTTTCCTAAAATAAGAAAACAAGTCAAGAAAAAATGTACAGTGAAAGAAAATCCAGGCTTTCATGTTCTGCTTTTGATATGAGTTAAAAGCCCAAAACCAAAACCTGCCTCTTTCCTGCAAATAGATTGTGATATTGACCCATTTTTAATCTGGTAAGTTAATCAGAGAATGGTAATAAACTTCTAGTATTTGAGCAGTGTTCTGATTCAGCCCCACCTAAAACAGTTGGATTATTTTATGTTCCAAAAAGATTTGACTCTAAGGACTAGTAGTAGGGTCTAAAAAGTCTGAAGCAGCCTATTCCTATTGGACTGAAGGCTCCCTTCCTATTGAGGAACAACTTCAGAGGATGGTGTCATAATTAAACAAGACAGAGACCAGGGAGAAACAGGCAAGAGAAGGTCCAAATAAAAGTGGAGCAAGGGAACAGGAAAGAGAAAATCTCACAACAGCAGTTTACGGTAATTTTTAACACTACCCTAACATAACAGAAGGGGGAGCTCTGGGAAGTTAGAAAAAACTATTTGAGTCCAGCCTTTTTTTCTCCCCGCTTGAGAAACCTAATATAATAATATTGTACAACAGAAAAATATCAAGGTTAAATTTTATAGAAAATTACTTTAAGGAAATATAATATGGATCGTTATAACATCCTTATAGCTATCGGAAGTATTGAAGTACTAAGGGAAAAAATTAGATACAGATTGCAATGTACTTAATCAAAACAAGTTAGACATTAAGAAAATATACGGGGGCACCTGGGTGGCTCAGTGGGTTAAAGCCTCTGCCTTCGGCTCAGGTCATGGTCCTGGGGTCCTGGGATCGAGCCCCACATCGGGCTCTCTGCTCTACGGGGAGCCCGCTTCCTCCTCTCTCTCTGCCTGCCTCTCTGCCTGCTTGTGGTATCTCTCTGTCAAATAAATAAATAAAATCTTTAAAAAAAAAAAAAAAGAAAAAAAGAAAATATACGAAAAAAAAGAAATAACAACATAAACAGAACTACAAAAACTCAAAAATAAGGTTGCAGAATTTAAAACATAACTAGAAATAATATGAAATAGCTTTGAAGCTGAAGGATAAACCAAAATGAAAACACATGAGAACACAATAAAAAATATATTAAGGGAAATAGATACAGAATATAAGAAATTCAATGTAAAGTAACAAAAGAAATGATGAAAGATTCAAGAGAAAGGAAAGGACATGTATGGAAGATGGATAAAGAGCATTGAGGTACTAGAGGTCCTAAAGAACTTGGGAAAGCACTGGAGAAAATTATGGAAATGTACATTTCAAGGAAACTTTTCTTAAGAAAATATTTAAACTTTACATTAACAGACATACTGTGCACCTGAGAATATTGACAATAAAGATCAACAAGACCTCTTCTAGTAAAAGATGGAGCATGTCAACTGGAAGGAAATAAAGTTAGGTTATCATCAGACCTTTCAACAGTAATTTTAATGCAAAAATATAAAGTAACATACTTGAGTTACTCAAGGAAAGAACTTGTGAACCATGAATTTTATATCCAGGAAAGTTGACATTCATGTATAAAAGAGTAACTGTTATCAGCTAGTGCAAACTTAGAGAATATGGTTTCTATGACACCTTCCTAAAGATATTGCTCAAGAACAAGCTTCAGGAAAACAAAATGACTAGAGACAAAAAGAGGGAAGAGGTGATGTGTATTAAATATATTGCTCTTATAGAATCAAAATTAAATAAGAATTAAAAGGGGGAGAAAATAGCATGTAATGCCTATTTGATCTGATTATTTAGATGCAGTACAATGACTGAAAAATGGGGAGGATGATGGGACTAGCATATATCAATATTTTTAAACATTTTCAGTGAAAAATAATTGGTAATAACAGAATTAATATCTAATACTAATATTCATCTAAAACTAGTAAACGTAAAGAAGACACTGAAAGTATATAATTATGAATTATTTAATTCTATCAGCCTCATTCTTCTAGAAAACTAGAACTATTGGTGTGAAATTAAGGAAATTCAGATGTAATGTAGAAGAGGATTAGTAAAAAATACTGTAATGCCACATATAGAGTAGAAATAGCAGTATAAAACATGAGTATAAATACATGGGTATGTACGTTCAAATATTTATGTGCAGCAAATGTATATCTACACACATATATTTCCTACCTAGTATATGTTCTTAGTACATATCCTGAGTTCTATCCATTAAAAACATCTTAGAACAATGACTAGCATGGCGGCAATTTGCTTTCCTAGCACTAATAACAATCTTGGTTTATCATTTCTTATTTGAAGAAACCAGAGTTTTGTGGAAAAATGACTGCTTTCCATTATGGACAGAAAACATACAAGATAAGGCTAGGACACCTTGACATACCTTTACCAAGAAAGCTCTTCAAGAAAATAAAAGGACTTGGGCGCCCTGTCCCTGCCTCCAAAATAAATAAATAAATAACACTGCATACAAATATTAGAAACTAACTTATTTTAGCCATGTTTTGGATTAAAAACATGGTACATAAAGTAACAAGTTCAGGTAAAATTTCTAAAAGAATTAATATTTCCTTGTTGGTAATTTCTTTTTTTTTTTTTTTGTTCCTTCATCACTGTATTTTTTTTTAATTTTATTTTTTATAAACATATAATATATTTTTATCCCCAGGGGTACAGGTCTGTGAATCGCCAGGTTTACACACTTCACAGCACTCATCATAGCACATACCCTCCCCAATGTCCATAATCCCACCCCCCCAACCCCCTCCCCCCATTAACCCTCAGTTTGTTTTGTGAGATTAAGAGTCACTTATGGTTTGTCTCCCTCCCAATCCCATCTTGTTTCATTTACTCTTCTACTACCCCCTTAACCCCCCATGTTGCATCTCCTCTCCCTCATATCAGGGAGATCATATGATAGTTGTCTTTCTCCGACTGACTTATTTCGCTAAGCATGATACCCTCTAGTTCCATCCACGTCATCGCAAATGGCAAGATTTCATTTCTCTTGATGGCTGCATAGTATTCCATTGTGTATATATACCACATCTTCTTTATCCATTCGTCTGTTGATGGACATCTAGGTTCTTTCCATAGTTTGGCTATTGTAGACATTGCTGCTATAAACATTCGGGTGCATGTGCCCCTTCGGATCACTACGTTTGTATCTTTAGGGTAAATACCCAGCAGTGCAATTGCTGGGTCATAGGGTAGTTCTATTTTCAACATTTTGAGGAACCTCCATGCTGTTTTCCAGAGTGGTTGCACCAGCTTGCATTCCCACCAACAGTGTAGGAGGGTTCCCCTTTCTCCGCATCCTCGCCAGCATCTGTCATTTCCTGACTTGTTAATTTTAGCCATTCTGACTGGTGTGAGGTGGTATCTCATTGTGGTTTTGATTTGTATTTCCCTGATGCCGAGTGATATGGAGCACTTTTTCATGTGTCTGTTGGCCATCTGGATGTCTTCTTTGCAGAAATGTCTGTTCATGTCCTCTGCCCATTTCTTGATTGGATTATTTGTTCTTTGGGTGTTGAGTTTGCTAAGTTCTTTATAGATTTTGGACACTAGCCCTTTATCCAATATGTCATTTGCAAATATCTTCTCCCATTCTGTCAGTTGTCTTTTGGTTTTGTTAACTGTTTCCTTTGCTGTGCAAAAGCTTTTGATCTTGATAAAATCCCAAAAGTTCATTTTTGCCCTTGCTTCCCTTGCCTTTGGCGATGTTCCTAGGAAGATGTTGCTGCGGCTGAGGTCGAAGAGGTTCCTGCCTGTGTTCTCCTCAAGGATTCTGATGGATTCCTTTCTCACATTGAGGTCCTTCATCCATTTTGAGTCTATTTTCGTGTGTGGTGTAAGGAAATGATCCAATTTCATTTTTCTGCATGTGGCTGTCCAATTTTCCCAACACCATTTGTTGAAGAGGCTGTCTTTTTTCCATTGGACATTCCTTCCTGCTTTGTCGAAGATTAGTTGACCATAGAGTTGAGGGTCTATTTCTGGGCTCTCTATTCTGTTCCATTGATCTGTGTGTCTGTTTTTGTGCCAGTACCATGCTGTCTTGATGATGACAGCTTTGTAATAGAGCTTGAAGTCCGGAATTGTGATGCCACCAACTTTGGCTTTCTTTTTCAATATTGCTTTGGCTATTCGAGGTCTTTTCTGGTTCCATATAAATTTTAGGATTATTTGTTCCATTTCTTTGAAAAAAATGGATGGTACTTTGATAGGAATTGCATTAAATGTGTAGATTGCTTTAGGTAGCATAGACATTTTCATAATATTTATTCTTCCAATCCAGGAGCATGGAACATTTTTCCATTTCTTTGTGTCTTCCTCAATTTCTTTCATGAGTACTTTATAGTTTTCTGGGTATAGATTCTTAGTCTCTTTGGTTAGGTTTATTCCTAGGTATCTTATAGTTTTGGGTGCAATTGTAAATGGGATGGACTCCTTAATTTCTCTTTCTTCTGTCTTGTTGTTGGTGTAGAGAAATGCAACTGATTTCTGTGCATTGATTTTATATCCTGACACTTTACTGAATTCCTGTACAAGTTCTAGCAGTTTTGGAGTGGAGTCTTTTGGGTTTTCCACATATAGTATCATATCATCTGCGAAGAGTGATAGTTTCACTTCTTCTTTGCCAATTTGGATGCCTTTAATTTCCTTTTGTTGTCTGATTGCTGAGGCTAGGACTTCTAGTACTATGTTGAATAGCAGTGGTGATAACGGACATCCCTGCCGTGTTCCTGACCTTAGCGGAAAAGCTTTCAGTTTTTCTCCATTGAGAATGATATTTGCGGTGGGTTTTTCATAGATGGCTTTGATAATATTGAGGTATGTGCCCTCTATCCCTAGACTTTGAAGAGTTTTGATCAGGAAGGGATGCTGTACTTTGTCAAATGCTTTTTCAGCATCTATGGAGAGTATCATATGGTTCTTGTTCTTTCTTTTATTAATGTGTTGTATCACATTGATTGATTTGCGGATGTTGAACCAACCTTGCAGCCCTGGAATAAATCCCACTTGGTCGTGGTGATAATCCTTTTAATGTACTGTTGAATCCTATTGGCTAGTATTTTGGCGAGAATTTTTGCATCTGTGTTCATCAAGGATATTGGTCTGTAATTCTCTTTTTTGATGGGATCCTTGTCTGGTTTGGGGATCAAGGTGATGCTGGCCTCATAAAATGAGTTTGGAAGTTTTCCTTCCATTTCTATTTTTTGGAACAGTTTCAGGAGAATAGGAATTAGTTCTTCTTTAAATGTTTGGTAGAATTCCCCCGGGAAGCCATCTGGCCCTGGGCTTTTGTTTGTTTGGAGATTTTTGATGACTGTTTCAATCTCCTTACTGGTTATGGGTCTGTTCAGGCTTTCTATTTCTTCCTGGTTCAGTTGTGGTAGTTTATATGTCTCTAGGAATGCATCCATTTCTTCCAGATTGTCAAATTTGTTGGCGTAGAGTTGCTCATAGTATGTTCTTATAATTGTCTGTATTTCTTTGGTGTTCGTTGTGATCTCTCCTCTTTCATTCATGATTTTATTTATTTGGGTCCTTTCTCTTTTCTTTTTGATAAGTCTGGCCAGGGGTTTATCGATCTTATTAATTCTTTCAAAGAACCAGCTCCTAGTTTCGTTGATTTGTTCTATTGTTTTTTTGGTTTCTATTTCATTGATTTCTGCTCTGATCTTTATGATTTCTCTTCTCCTGCTGGGTTTAGGCTTTCTTTCTTGTTCTTTCTCTAGCTCTTTTAGGTGTAGGGTTAGGTTGTGTACCTGAGACCTTTCTTGTTTCTTGAGAAAGGCTTGTACCGCTATATATTTTCCTCTCAGGACTGCCTTTGTCGTGTCCCACAGATTTTGAACCGTTGTGTTTTCATTATCATTTGTTTCCATGAATTTTTTCAATTCTTCTTTAATTTCCTGGTTGACCCATTCATTCTTTAGAAGGATGCTCTTTAGTCTCCATGTATTTGGGTTCTTTCCAAATTTCCTCTTGTGATTGAGTTCTAGCTTCAGAGCATTGTGGTCTGAAAATATGCAGGGAATGATTCCAATCTTTTGATAATGGTTGAGACCTGATTTAGGACCGAGAATATGATCTATTCTGGAGAATGTTCCATGTGCACTAGAGAAGAATGTGTATTCTGTTACTTTGGGATGAAATGTTCTGAATATATCTGTGATGTCCATCTGGTCCAGTGTGTCATTTAAGGCCTTGATTTCCTTGTTGATCTTTTGCTTGGATGATCTGTCCATTTCAGTGAGGGGAGTGTTAAAGTCCCCTACGATTATTGTATTATTGTCGATGTGTTTCTTTGATTTTGTTATTAATTGGTTTATATAGTTGGCTGCTCCCACGTTAGGGGCATAGATATTTAAAATTGTTAGATCTTCTTGTTGGACAGTTCCTTTGAGTATGATATAGTGTCCTTCCTCATCTCTTATTATAGTCTTTGGCTTAAAATCTAATTGATCTGATATAAGGATTGCCACTCCTGCTTTTTTCTGATGTCCATTAGCATGGTAAATTCTTTTCCACCCCCTCACTTTAAATCTGGAGGTGTCTTCAGGTTTAAGGTGAGTTTCTTGTAGGCAACATATAGATGCGTTTTGTTTTTTTATCCATTCTGATACCCTGTGTCTTTTGATTGGGGCATTTAGCCCATTAACATTCAGGGTAAGTATTGAGAGATAGGAATTTAGTGCCATTGTATTGCCTGTAAGGTGACTGTTATTGTATATTGTGTCTGTTCCTTTCTGATCTACTACTTTTAGGGTCTCTCTTTGCTTGAAGGACCCCTTTCAATATTTCCTGTAGAGCTGGTTTGGTATTTGCAAATTCTTTCAGTTTTTGTTTGTCCTGGAAGCTTTTAATCTCTCCTTCTATTTTCAATGATAGCCTAGCTGGATATAGTATTCTTGGCTGCATGTTTTTCTCGTTTAGTACTCTGAATATATCATGCCAGCTCTTTCTGGCCTGCCAGGTCTCTGTGGATAAGTCTGCTGCCAATCTAATATTTTTACCATTGTATGTTACAGACTTCTTTTCCCGGGCTGCTTTCAGGATCTTCTCTTTGTCACTAAGACTTGTAAATTTTACTATTAGGTGATGGGGTGTGGACCTATTCTTATTGATTTTGAGGGGGGTTCTCTGAACCTCCTGGATTTTGATGCTTGTTCCCTTTGCCATATTGGGGAAATTCTCTCCAATAATTCTCTCCAATATACCTTCTGCTCCCCTCTCTGTTTCCTCTTCTTCTGGAATCCCAATTATTCTAATGTTGTTTCGTCTTATGGTGTCACTTATCTCTCGAATTCTCCCCTCATCGTCCAGTAGCTGTTTGTCCCTCTTTTGCTCAGCTTCTTTATTCTCTGTCATTTGGTCTTCTATATCGCTAATTCTTTCTTCTGCCTCATTTATCCTAGCAGTGAGAGCCTCCATTTTTGATTGCACCTCATTAATAGCTTTTTTGATTTCAACTTGGTTAGATTTTAGTTCTTTTATTTCTCCAGAAAGGGCTTTTATCTCTCCGGAGAGGGTTTCTCTAATATCTTCCATGCCTTTTTCCAGCCCGGCTAGAACCTTGAGAATCGTCATTTTGAACTCTAGATCTGACATATTACCAATGTCTGTATTGATTAGGTCCCTAGCCTTTGGTACTGCCTCTTGTTCTTTTTTTTTGTGGTGAATTTTTCCGCCTTGTCATTTTGTCCAGATAAGAGTATATGAAGGAGCAAGTGAAATACTAAAAGGGTGGCAACAACCCCAGGAAAATATGCTTTAGCCAAATCAGAAGAGATCCCAAATCGTGAGGGGGGAGAAAGGGGATAAAAAGAGGTTCAGAAAGAAGAAAAAAAAAAAAGAAAGAAACAATTAAAAAAAGAAAACCAATAAAGAAAAAATATAAAAAGAAAAAAGGAATATATGTATTAGATTAACTAGTTAAAAAACGTTAAAAAAGGAAAGCGTAAAAGTTAAAAAAAATTAGCAGAAGAAGAAAAATAAATTGAAAAAGAAAAAAAATTAAATTAACTGCAAGGCTAAAGAATCATGGGGAGAAAGCCATGAGTTCCGTGCTTTGCTTTCTCCTCCTTTGGAATTCCACTGCTCTCCTTGGTATTGAAACTGTACTCCTTGGTAGGTGAACTTGGTCCTGGCTAGGCTTCTTATTGATCTTCTGGGGGAGCGATTCTCAAGTGTCTTTGGCCCGGGTGGAGTTGCACCCTTACCACGGGCCGGGCTGAGTAATCCGCTCGGGTTTGCTTTCGGGAGCTTTTGTTCCCTGAGCGCTTTCCGTAGAGTTCCGGAGGGCGGGAATGAAGATGGCGGCCTCCCGGTCTCCGGCCCGGAGGAGCCGAGAGCCCGGGGCCCCACTCCTCAGTGCGCCCTCAGAGAACAGCGCCGATTTACTCCCGTCACCCTGCCTCCGGCTGCGCTCTGAGCTGACCGAGCCTGCGACCGGTTCAAGGTAACCCCAAGCTTAGAGCTTACTCCTCGGCTCTGTCTCTGTAGCCGGCTTCCCTGTTCTAATACCTGTAAGCTCTGCGACACTCAGACACCCCTGATCCTTCTGTGACCCTGTGGGACCTGAGGCCACGCTGACCCTGCGTGGGCTTCACCCCGGTTAAGCCTCTGGAGCGATGTCCCTCAGCGGAACAGACTTTTAAAAGTCCCGATTTTGTGCTCCGTTGCTCCGCCGCTTGCTGGGAGCCGGCCCCTCCCCCCGCGGTCTATCTTCCCATCGCTTTGGATTCACTTCTCCGCCAGTCCTACCTTTCAGAAAGTGGTTGATTTTCTGTTTCTAGAGTTGCTGTTCTTCTCTTCGATCTCCCGTTGGATTTGTAGGTGTTTGCAATCTTTAGATAAGCTATCTAGCTGATCTCCCGCTACCTGAAGTAGTCTCAGCCTGCTACTTCTCCGCCATCTTGACCTCCTTGTTGGTAATTTCTTTGAGAATCAACTTCTGTGGCGAAATGTGCATCTCCTCAAAATACGAGACCCTGGGCCAGGTCTTCAAAAGAATGCGGTAATATTTAAGAGAGTGGCTTGCACACAGATTGCTCTATAAACACAAATTGATTGTTATACCATCTCCAAGTCAGGTGGTTATAAAACCATTAAAAAATGTCAGTGTGTTTCTCTTTGTTTTGAATTTGGGTTATGTAACAAAGAAGTTGTTTTTACCTAACACAGGTCACAGGATTTTGATATACCAGCAACGTGACTAGAATAACAGGTAGATGTGTGGGATTTCTAGGTTCCTAAAAAGCAATGACTTCCTACTGCTTACCTGTCATATCCAAATCTTAATGAATGACTGATATAGATAATATAAAATAGCTTTCATCATAAAATAAAACATAAATGTTCATGTTACATATCTATAATAAATTATTGTGTGTCAGTAAGCCACCTCTGTTGTTACCTTGACTAACATTCAAGTCAATGTAAAATTTTTAATGGGCACAGCCATTGAATAGCTACCACTCCTACTCCTCACATATCAACTTCTCCGATTGCAGAAAACATAGGAATTTTTATACTTCCATTTTTGTAAATTGAATTTTTTTTTAGAAATCATTATGCATTTAATTATCTTAAATTCAAACTTTAACTGGCCCATAAAAAATCATAGTGCATTACTCAAATTCATATTTTAATCAAAAATAGTTCAGAATTGTGAATACCTTAGCTGACTGATTAATCTATAAATATTAATTTTTAAATATTAGAATAATCCAGAAAGAAACACAAGTCTAGTTTATTATTGATTGCATCCTCAGCCTCTGATTACTCTAGAAAAATTACTTCCCAAATTATCGGCAGTGTCACTGCTCTAAGATTTGATGCCTCCTTTAGCAACCTTACTGATAGCTAATTCAACACTTATTTTTAACTGCACCTGTATTGGATTACTTTGTATGCACAGAAGTCCCTGGAAAACTGAGCGCTTAACCCTTCTCCTGTTTTCAATGCTGAAGTGAAAAATCTCCCTACAAAAGTGTCAAGTAAGTTAGCAGTTAGAGAATAGGTCAATTCTTCATTATTTATTTTGGAACATCTAAGTAAAAAGCAGTTCATTATTTGTCTTGAAGCATTGCCAGCTACTAAATATTTGCCACACCCATTCAAATGTAAATACAAAGATATAATGAAAAGTTCAAGTTACATTATCCCAAACCATACCCATCTTAATCTAGCAGCTTCTGAATTATATATTTAAATTTGGAAAATTCCAATCTCACTTACTTAGTACAAATCCTCCTGCATTTTCTGCACTGAACACAGGAGAAATAATAGGTAACCTCTTGTTTCAGAAGTACTTTCATTCCTGGTAAATTAAGATTTGTCCTACTCATCTCCAGCTGAGGTTTGGAGATGAGGCTTGGACTTAAGGAAATAGAAAACTACAGGTTAATAAAATTAATGTATCTAAGGTGAAACTCTTTGAGCAGTACTTTTGACCAGAAAGAAAAAAGGTATACCAGTAATACAGGTATAACACATTAACATGTGTCTGTACATAGATCTGAGATCTCAATGAGGTAAAGTATTTTTCCTGAAATAACTTATGCTAAACCTGAACTTCCATGGCTATGTATATCAAATTTATAAGACCTGTGGTGTTAAAACCAATAAAATACAATTATAATAAAAATTAGTCCAAAGCTGTTACAATGACACCCAACAGATGCATATGCAAATCCACTATGGAATACAAATGGTAAAACTCATTTTTTTGGTTTTCTAGAAAGCAAACAGAAAAGCAGTTTTTAAATGATGTCATTCATAACAGAATCAGAAAACATTAAATGCCTGTGAATAAATTTAGCGAAATGTGTGCAAAATCTCTACCCTTACAGACACAAATAACAATTAGTTTTTTCTAAATAATATGGATAAATTTTCTTAGGTTAGAAAATGTTCAAATACTTGAACATTTGTTTAAAAAACTTTGTATTTTATAACTGTCCTATAAATTTAATGAAATCATGTTCAGAATCCTATAAAAGTTTGTACTTCTGTATAAGTCCACAGTTTCTTTTTAAAGTGTCCATGGTAATTAAAAGACCTTAACAGTCAAGGGAAACTAGAAAAAGAAACACGAAGCTGGAGAAATTAGAGATTTAGATACCAAAATCCATTATAAACATGTAGTATTTTAGAAATCGTGGTATTTAGTATAAGAACAGACAATAAAAAATAGAATATATATCATTGGTCTTTTGACTATAGCAAGAAAAGGAGAAAGTTATGTCTTAAATGGTTTTAGTTCTATTAGACATACACTTTTTTTTAAGGGAATGATAACCTTTGATAAATATCAGATGCAAAAGTCAATTACAGATACATCATAGACCTAAAGGAGAAAAGTAAAACAATAAAGCTTTTATATGAAAATATATTGCCTTGGAGCAGGCAAAGTTTTTAGCAGAGTAAAATGTAAAAGGATATTTGATAAATTCCATTGAGACTATACCATTAGGAAGGTGAAAATCAAACCAAACAACGTGAGAATATGTATACAATACATATATCTAGGAAAGACCTGTACCCAGGTAATATAAAGGCCCCCACAAGTTCTCAGAAGCAGACAGGCCTATAAAAAATGTGTAAAAGTCTTGAAGGGGCTCTTCAAATAAGGATTTTCCAATGGTCAATATATACGTGAAGAGGTGTTAATTTGCTTATTCATCAGAAATTAAAATTAAATACAACCACACAGCCAAAAGAATAGCCAAAATAAAAATGACACATGGTATAAAGTTTAATGAGGGTGTAGATCAATGGAAATTTCCATGAACTTCAGTTGGGAGTATAAATTGATAAAAATCACTTTGCAAAATTGTGCTACAACATCTACCAACATGGAATGAATATTTACTGAACCAATTGCCAGAAAGTAATTCCCCTTTACTCCAGAAATGCATGCACATATATGTATAGGGACGTTCCTAGAAACATTATTTATAATAACCGAACACTAAAAAAATAAAACATCCCCAACAGTAGAACCTATCAATACACTGGGGAACAGATAAAGGGCATTGAACAAACCTCACGATATACAGCAAAATGGATAAAATCTGAGGCATAACTTGAGGAAATAAAGCTAGAGATAAAAGAGTATATATGATTTTATAGATAAAGTTTTAAAATGGGCAACACAACATGTAATGTGTGAAAATGCATACTCATTAGGTAACACTATACCAAAAAGGAAGAGAACATTTATTTATTGTTGCCGTCAGAATAGTCGTTGTATCCAGTGGGAAAGAAAGGAATTTTAATTGCAAAGCATCGTGCAGTGACCACCTGCAACGCTGGCCATGTTTTATTTCTGGACCTGGTGGGCGTAATACAAGGGGGACTTTAGAGTAAAGTGAGAGTACATACCTTTTTGTGTACTTTATTTTGGCATATTATATAATAATTTCATCATGAAAAGCTTAAAATTAAAGAAAGCTACAAAATAGGCGTGACTTATTAAGAGATGTTTCAGGTGAAGTGGGCCATCTGATTCTTTTTTTTTTTTTAAAGATTTTATTTATTTATTTCACAGAGAGAGATCACAAGTAGGCAGAGAGGCAGGCAGAGAGAGAGAGAGAGAGAGAGAGAGGAGGAAGCAGGTTTTCCGCTGAGCAGAGAGCCCGATGCGGGACTCGATCCCAGGACCCTGAGATCATGAGCTGAGCCAATGGCAGCTGCTTAAACCATTCTGCACCCGCTAGTCTGGATGATCTGTTTCTTTTTTTTTTTTTTTTTTTTTTTAAAGATTTTATTTATTTATTTGACAGAGAGATCACAAGCAGGCAGAGAGGCAGGCAGAGAGAGAGGAGGAAGCAGGTTCCCTGCTGAGCAGAGAGCCCCACGCAGGGCTCGATCCCAGGAACCTGAGATCATGACCCCGAGATCATGACCCCAGCCGAAGGCAGCCGCCTAACCCACTGAGCCACCCAGGCGCCCCTGGCCATCTGATTCTTAAAGGAAGATTGACAGGTGCTGTGAAAATGACAAATTGTGTCATGATATGGAAATTATGCCAATTTTAGTTTTGAAAAGCTTATTTCTAAGATCAGTTAAAGGGATATTAGCACGGAAGACAGTTCCGTTTGAATTAGAACCACAAAATCTAGGTGGCAGTTATAATAATTAAGATAATTATATTTAAAATTGGAGTCAAAGACATATTTCCCAAAGAGGACTTCTCAGATATAGAGATAATATGCTCTGCTTCATTATCATTTGCTTATTATTATGTGGACCCCTTAAAAAGTTTGAATATATTTCTTAGACATCGAATATATCACAACTTACCTGCTTATTATTTATCTAAAATAGCTTAATTTGGGGGGGACGCCTGAATGGTTCAGTTAGTAAAGTGTCTCTTTGGTTCAGGTCATGATATCAGGGTCCTGGGATCAAACCCCACACAGGACTTCCCGCTCTGCTTCTCCCTCTCCCCCTGCCCCTCATCTCCCCATGCTCAAGCATGGCATGTACTCTTTCAAATAAAATCTGTATAAAATAGTTTAATCTTTTACATTTTTTTCTAGTTGAATAGTTTACATTTTCTCCTAATGTGGTATCAATCTGTCCAAATGTCTGTAATATCTGAGGACCTAGTGACAGTTAAACATTTAAGCCTACCTTTTTTTTTTTTAAGCCAAGTTATGTGATGGTGAAACAAGGAATTCAGAATGAAAACATTCTTTTTTTATTATTTTTTAAATAACACTTATGACACTTATTTAGCTCAAAGGAACACATTCTCCCTTAACTTAATAAATTAACCAGAAGAGCCGTAAAATCTTTATCACTTAATTTCACACACATCAAATTCTCGAACAAAAACTCTCAGGATTAAGATAGTCTAGGAAACCCTGCATTAATTATTTTTATTTTTTAAATAATTCTTTCTTCTAACAGAGCCTTTCTGTTTTAATTTGTTGATAGATTAATAAGCATGATATGAAATAAAAGTTCTATGCATAAATGCTGTTTGACAAATGGAAATAGATTTCTTGAATGCAGGATTTCTCTTACACTTGTATTTGCTAGTGCATACCATGACCCTTTAAGAAAAAACTTTCAAGTATATAAGATCATAGAATCATTTTCAAGTAAGTTCTTACTGGTCATGATTTGCAGACTACGCATTGGTAAAGTTGAGCTTAATTCTAAGTAAAAGTCACAGCAGTCATTTCTATCATTATGTGATGGGTGTCATGAAACAAAAAGATATTTTACCTATTACTTTTGTTGGCTTACCTGATTTACCTCCTTCAGTTCTTTTTAAGGCATTCATTTATATTTTACAAAGATATTGGCTTATCTGTCTCAAAGTTCTTATTTCATCTTGGCAACTGGGAGGTTATGGGTAAAAGAATTGAACTGTGGGAATTTAGGATTAATATGGCTGTGATGTGTATTTTACACTAAAGTTAAGACCTCTTTTACCTTAATTGTGCAAAGTTGGCTTATCTGTTGGTCATAGGAGTCAGCGGTGGATTGATTATAAATGTTATACCTGTAAGCTTCCCAAGACTGTCAGTAAGATTAAGATTAAAAGAGATAAACTAAATTTACAGAAGTATAGTTTAGGCAGTTAGCTATATTTCTTTTTTTTTAAATTTTATTAACATATAATGTATTATGTGTCTCAGGTCTATGAATCATCGAGTTAGCTATATTTCTGAAAGCACATATTCTGAGTCTTGGATCTGAGCCAAAGACATAGAGCCACATTCTGGGTTTACTTCATTTTTTTTCTTAATTTGAGGTTTATAGGCTTGGATACTTTAAATGAAGAGAGAATTTTTAAGACTGCTTAGTTTCTGTGGAAGGGTTTATTTGACTTTATAAAATAGTACATGTCAATTATGCACCAATTGACAGTTAAGAGAGTATTGAGATTTATTATGAGAGATGCTGTGTAATCAATTTTAAATTATAGGACACTAATATAATTAGATTTTTAACACACAAAAATTATAAGGAATATTTAGGCACTTAATCGGAATTTTTAAAGCCAGTGATAACAAGTTAATAATTGTGACAACTAATAGAGTATCTATATAAATGTCACTATTTTTATTAATTGATATTTAATTTGCTCTAGCCTGCCTTGGTAAATGTTAATTAAATGCCAGAAAATTCCTTATAATTTTAACATATTAATAATCTTATAATTATGTCTTTATTGCTTACATAATTATGAGTTAATTACACAGCTACTAGATTTACTGTACCCTTTATAGAGAGCTCAAGACTATCCATTTTTCTCCACAGGTCAATAAACTTGATTGCCTGTTAACCACTTTCAGTCATAGGACATCAAAAGCTATTTGTGAATAAGTATACATTTCCATCCAACAGAGTGCCATTATTCATTTTATTAATCTATTATTTTGTACCTTAGAAGGTGTCAATTTAGGAGAAAACAGGAAATTGTATCTCAGACTTTTCTAAAATGATGTATATAAAGATTGTTTTCTTTCAAAGTGCTTTTATATGTATAGTTTCATTTTATAGATACAGTAACTTTATAAAATTCAGTTATCCTCATTTGACCAATAAGGAAGCTGATGTAGAGATTAAGTTACTCTCCCTTTATAATCCCATATTATTATTGCTTAACCCACACACTGACCTTTGTCGCTCTCCGTTCCCTTGCATTTTTACCACCCACCCTCCCGACTGTCCACTTCCAATCTAGATAAATTGTCATGCCCTTTTAAATCCCTATTTTTGGTAGAAAACTGAACACATAAAAAAGAAAAGCATAAGTATATAATTGGTTCTTTGATAAACCCAGGTTTTTCTCAACTTTTTAACCCTGGAGTCAAGCCTAGTGATGAAGAGACCCATGGTCTATTCACCTTTGAATTCCTAGCTGGGGCTCTTCGACACAGTATCTGACACAGATGCATAAGTGAATTCAAAACTTTAAATCAAGTCCATTTCTTAGTTTTCTTGATGATCATAATGGAACATCAGTAACAATCCTCAGATTTTAACCCTGCTGCTTTCTTGCAGGTGGGACAATATTTTCTGCTAGAGAGAGAGACCTTCAATAACCACTTCCTCATTTCTGCCTCTCATTCTCAAATTTCATACCCATTCTCTGCTATTCTTTCTTACTGCAGAAACAGTGATCCTATTTTATTTTTTTAGGGTAATTTCTCCATTTATGTTCTTGATCATCTCTATTTTTATCTTGTATTTATAGCCAACCACTGATTTTATAAAAAGTACAAATGAAAAGCATATACCACTAATTAAGCAATAAACAGCATAATTTGCATGTCAAAATCAATGAAGAGAGGAGAAACCTCATTATTATGTACTTTATATTTACAGAAATATTTTACAGATAAACTTGGATTTTTAAAATTTTAATTACATGTTCTAAAATAAAGCAACCATAACTCAGCACCCTAGAGATATTAATATATAATATTAGTCTTTTTTCAACACATTGCATCATGATGTAATAGGAAAAAATGAAACTAAATATTATGACAGGTACTGTTCAAATTTTGCACTAGAAAATGAGGTAAGTGAATTAGAAAGCTTTTGTAGACTTTTCTAATTCTAGATTTAAAATTAAGATATTCTTCTGTACATAGTATATTAAGTTAGAATAGATTGTTAAATAAGCATCAATCACTTCTTACATATTCTCATTCTTAATATTATAAAACAGTCTTTTATTCATGATTATATAACTTTTATCAGTGATTCGTGCATCCCATGAAATGGTTTGCATATTCAGACAATGCAAGAGACAAAGTTTTACAGGAATCAGTGTAGAATCTGCTACTCAGGCTGGTTTCCAATTTTCTTCATAACTTGATATCACCTTACTTACTCAATATACTTTCTCAGCTCTCTTTAACATCTAAATAGCATTCTGATCTCATACTATCTCCATACTTTGCTATTCTGCAGTTTGACCAAAAAGACTCTACTCAATTCTGAGTATTCAAATTTGCTCTCATTTTTAAAGAACGAACCAAGTCTTGGGGCACCAGGTGGCTCAGATGGTTGGGTGTCTGCCTTTGGCTCAGGTCATGGTCTCCAGGTCCTGGGATCAAGCCCCACATTGGGCTCCTGGTTGGCTCAGTGGGGAGCCTGCTTCTCCCTCTCCCTCTGTTTCTCTCTGTCTCTCTCTCAAATGAATAAATAGAACCTTAAAAATATAAATTTAAAGAACCAACTAACCAAGCCTTATATTCTATCATTTTTGTGACATGTTATCCGACATTCTGACCTTCACTAATCTCCTTTAACACCAATGTCCCTCAGTAATTAATGTTCATTTGGTTGATCACCCTTCTTATATTGTTACTTTTTTGTGTGCATTGTTAATTTTTCCCAAACTATATCATTGGCTTTTTCAGGTTAATGACCAAGACTTTAGGTTCTCTTTGTTCTCTAACAGCCTCTGGCATTGCCTCATGCAAGGCAGCAGGCATTGTTTAATTCTTCTTTGAATCTTGTACTAGGGCAACATTTTTATTCTGTGGTTCTTTGGTGAAAGACCGTGAATTACCTAGAAGGTTGTAGGAATAGACTCCTCTGGCCTGTTCTAGATCTGAGAATCATGGAGTAAGATACTTTTCAAAAGGACCCTCATTAATTCTTGTGCACACTATAGACTGGGACAACTGAGTCTGTATCTAGATTTCTAACACAAACATTACTTCTCACCTTATTTTAGTGTTGGTGAATATCAAAAGGAAAAAGATACTGTAATTTGTCAAACACTTTTTGACTCTTTAGACTAACTAGATATTAGAGTAAGTAAATATACTTCTGTTTCCATATATGCCTTCTTTTTAGGTAACATTTAGAATATCACAACAAAAAATATTAAACAACAATGAAAAATCTTTTGACAATCTTAACAGTTGGTGTGCTTTGAAATCCAGTTTGTATAGTGAAAGAAACACTTCTTACGCTGAACAAGCTAATTTTAAATCATTAGAAATAGACCTATTCCAAAAAAAGTAAATTAAAGAAAATTCAATGTATATCATTTTGTTCTTCCTAAAGATATATATCATTTTTTAGGAGAGGAAGAGTTTACATAAAATATAAGAAAAAAATGGAATGACCCTATTTTTGTTTTCTTTTGCTTTCCCATGGGTAAAAGCCACACTGTGCATTTTATCTGGGGGAAAAATGTATCTTAAAAGACTATGTCAGTGAAGTTCCATTCTCAAGTAAAAGTTAAATTTTATGGGAAACCAGTTTCTCACAAGTTTTTCAACTTAAAAATGATTTTTTCCAGTCAGTCATTACCTTTAGTTTAATCCAACCAGCCACACATCAATCCAGTTTCATGAACTTTCTTTATAGAGGAAGTTGGATCACAGATTCGAACTTCAGTTTTTAATTTCTTGACTTCAGTGCATAGAGAGAGATAATATACTTTCCAGGTATGCGTTTGACTTTTAATTTCTACTTCTGCCCCTCTGGAGGCCATTGGGTAGCTTCATCCCGCTACAAAGGCACTGTTCCCGGAGGACTGGACATTTAGGCCCTGGAAATGAACAGCTGCACAGAGTAGTGGTTTCCAAAGCTCACATTAGTACCACGTTAATCCATGTATATTTGCAAATTGTTATGATCATTGCTCAGAAATGGCATCAGTTGCAGCTGCAGCATTCTGAAAATATTTCAGACTTGTGATGGCTGGAGCAACAACACAGAAATTATAATCATCTGACATCCAGCACCACCGCTCCTTCACTTGATTACACCAGTCAACAAATCCTGGGCAGGAAGACAGTGAAATAAGTAACTGCACAAGCTTTGGCTATTAAAGAAATCTTTATTTTTTTTCCTCTGATTTTCACCATTCCATAGTGCTGCCATCTCCCTTAGTCCATTTCAAACAGTATCCAGTGCACAAATAGAAAATGAAATAGGATTTTTCAAAATGTCCATTAATGTGCTACTTCTTAAGAACGGTATCAACAGCAAGCTTCTAAAACACCTGCCCTCTTGTAATGTAAGGTTTTTACTCAGTATTATTCTGAATGTGATCTTATTTTAAGTGTAAACATATTTATCTGACTATTTTTCTCTTCTTATTCTCCCTCTTTGTTTTCTCTCTTCTTCTTACTGGATGACTAAGGATTCTCAATGTGCAAGTAGACAGGATTTCTTTTTCAATGCTACTGTTTTATCTATGATCTCTTAATCCATATACTGTGGCTCAACACTTTTCTACTAAAGGCTATTCTGATAATCAATGTCTATGAAACCACTATAGACAGTTCAACCTACAACATTTTTTTAAAAAATATTTTATTTGTTTATTTGACAGAGATCACAAGTAGGCAGAGAGGCAGGCAGAGAGAGGAGGAAGCAGGCTCCCCGCTGAGCAGAGAGCCCGATGCGGAGCTCGATCCCAGGACCCTGAGATCATGACCTGAGCTGAAGGCAGAGGCTTTAACCCACTGAGCCACCCAGGTGCCCCTCAACCTACAACATATTTAAAAACCTCAGTTATTATAACCTAGTGTTACTAGTCTTTGTTTAATCTCTCAGACAAGCTAAGCAACTTTGTAAGGTCCAACACTGAGCGAAACCCTTTTACTTAATATGTGCTAGATAAATGTTGTAGAATGAACTAATGGATGAATATCTAAATATTCTGATGACCTATTATAAAAGTATATTTTATCTTTTCAAATTAAGATTCAATTATACCAAAAAATATCCTAGTGTTGTAGCATGTAATACAAAATCTTTCATTGGCTGACTTTTGCTTATCTATTATTCCTGTTCAGATTCCCACATTTACCACATCACATATTATACCTGAACACTCTTAGATTTTAAGTGTTGTATTTCCTGCTTTGTACATACCTTCTTGGTGAGAATTCTGTTCACTAATAACATATCTCAAAAGACACTTTCTCCAGGAACTGGTTTAAAGCATACAATTCATTTTCCTTCTTTTTCTTTTTCTTTTTCTTTTAGTAAAACTACAGAGCTAGGCATCTTTACCTTAATTTAATATAGAGCATTTTCATTACCCCAGTTTAGAGTCTCTTAATTCTTCCTATAGATTTGTATCACTATTTTTTTAATTCAATTCCATCTTTATTCCCACCTGCCTGCTTTGTATGGCTGTTGTATAGTATGCTTGTATAATATAATACAAATTATATATATATATACTAATAACACAATTATATGCATATTTATATATAAATATCCTAATACATATATATATATATATATATATATATATATATCTCCTAATAACACAATTACATACATATTTTTGTATTTAGTTTTAGTCAGTTAAGAGAAGGGAGAAGAAATTTGTAATCACACTGTCTCTTCTAACTCCGTGTGTGTGTGTGTGTGTGTGTGTGTGTATTTTTTTTTTTAAACCAGAACTCTGTTTTTTCTTGTGGCTTTGAATTTATATCTCCTATTCCCTGCTTTCAACCTACAGAATTTTCTTTCATTACTTCTTATAACATAGATATGATAACAAATTGTCTATCATTACTTCTTATAGATATAACAAATTATCTGTATCTTACTTTCGATTTTGAAAGATTCTTGGTTTTTTACTTTTAGAACCTTGAATATGTTGTCTGCTGCTCTCTGGTCTCTGCTGTTTCTGACAAGAAGTCAATGATTAATCCTACTAGGTTTCCCTCAAATGTGATGAGTTGTTCTCTTTCTGCTTTTATTATTTTTTTCTTTCTGCTTTTAAAATATTTTGTTTTTCATTTTCAGCATTTAATTATGATGTATCTGAGTGTAGATCTCTTCGTATTTACTCTACTTGGTGTTCATTATATTTTTGGATATATATATATTAATATTTTTCATCAAATTTGGAACATTCATAACCATTATTTTTCCAAAAAAAATTCTTTTGTTATTTTGTCTCTCTTCTCTCCTTTTGGAATTATGTATCTGTTAGTGTTCTTAATGATGTCCCACATTTTTCTGAGGCTCTGTTTATATTACTTCACTTATTTTTATCTCTGTTCTCAGAATGACCATATTTATAATCTCTCTTCAAGTTTGCTCAATCTTTGTTTTGCCTCCTTAAATCTATTATTGAGCATCTGCTGATTTTTCATTTTTATTAATTGTAGAATTTCCACTTAGTTCTTTGTTCCAGTTTCTATCTCATTATTGACACTCACTTTTTGCTGAGATATCATCGTTGCGATTTTCTTTAATTATTTGCATGTGGCTTGCTTTAGTTCTTGGAACAAATTAATATAGCTGTTTGGAAGTCTGTGAAGTCCAAAATCTGGGTCTTCCAGAAGCAGTTTTGTTGAATGTTTTTGTTTGTTTCATTTGTATGAGGTACATGTTCTAGAGCTTTTCATGTCCCACAGTTTTTTTTTGTTTTGTTTTTGGTTGAAAACTATATCTTAATATATTGTCAAAACTCACCTCCAAACTCATTCTTACCTACAAACTCCTAAAGGGTTTTTTGTTTTGTTTTTTTTGTTTTTGTTTTTTTTTTTTTGCTCGGTCATTTACCTCTTTGTTTAATGACTTGGTTGAACTGACTCTGAAGTTTATTTTTCATGCAATTTGAATCCTCTGTGTCCCTGCCTAGATTTCTTTCTTTTTTTTTCTTGTTTTATCTTTATCCTGTCTACTAAGGGTTTCCCCCTTGGCCAGCATAAGCCACTTAATGATCAAAGACTGTGTTATAGCCCCCTGACCAGTTAGATTTCTACTCTTCATTGTTGGCTATCTGTGTGGCTTGTGGGCTGTTTTAGCCGTCAGTTTTTGGCCAATATTCAGCCAGAAACTAGTAGCTTGGAAGTTCCCACTCCAGTTATTTCTGAGAGGGCATGACCTTGGGCTTACACACAGTCTTTCAGACTGCCAGGACTGCATGTTCTTTTATTTATAATAAATAAACTTTCTAGAAGTTCTTCCTTGATTAGAGTAACTTAATGTTTAGCCAACATTTGTTTAGAGATTTTAGTTAGACCCACTGTGCCAGTTGTTTTCTCCTCTCTGTTAATGGTAGGTGTGAGGTGCGAGGTGGTTTTCAAGTGTTCACCACATCCTGCTCTGAGACTGGGTATAGCTTAGTGAACTTGCACAACCTTCCTGGTTCCCAAGTTGAGTGTGACCTCAGGGGGCTCCTCTTGTATCTTTCCCTTTTGCTCTCCATTAAACTTCTGATTGCTCTATTGTGTAGCTTGGTGCTGGCAGTATTATGGAGCTGCCAGACTCCTTTAATTGCTTTCTCCCAAGATCTTCGTTGTTTTTGACCATGAAGGGAGCATCAGTGAGAGTTGCCAGCACTGAAAGGAGTATTTCTGCAACATGGGCCTAGGGAGCATGAGGTACACTGATGACCTTCTCCCCTTGCTCTGAAATCATAGCCTTAGGGAAAGACAGGGAGAGGGAGCTTCCTTGTTTGTCACACCCACCCAGAGTAGAGTTTCCATAGACACAGCTGGGGAGTATCCTGGTTAGGTTGTGTTTCAGATGCCATAGACTCTTGCTATTCTTACTAAGATTTAGAAGATTTCCTCGAATGAATGTTTCTCTGATTATTATATATCCTTAGGACAACTTCTAGGGAGTTTAATTATCATCATCACCATCACTATCATCATCATCATCATCAATAATACAGAATGGGCAAGTGGGACTTAAAGGCATTTAAGCACTTCTTTTCATTAATGTAATATAATTCACCCAGCATTAGACCAAAAACTTTTATTTATTTTTTTTTAGTTTTTTGAAAGATTTTATTTATTTGAGGGAGAGAGCATGAGCAGCAGGGAGAGGGAGAAATAGGCTACCCGCTGAGCAGGGGGCCAGATGTGGGGCTTGATCCCAGGACCCTGAGATCATGACCTGAGCCACCCAGACACCCCTAGAATAAAAATTATTAAAATATGTGTGGCAATTCCCTTAGATTCTAAAAACTCATAGATAAGACACACACTTCAAAAAAAAAAAAGGCTCATTAAAGTACTTTCTCACAAAAAATATTTTACAAGCATAATTTTACTTATTTATGTATTTACCTATGATTTCAACCAAGGAACCACATAAGACCTCCTTTATCATCACAGTCATTTAAAAGTCTTCTGAATGCATGTAAAAGAAAGGGATAAACAATAAACAGGAAGAAGTAAAATTACTCTTACTTGTAGATGATAATACTTTTTATTTTGAATGCCCAAGAGAATTAATTAAAATTATAAGTGGTACGGTAATTCAATGAGGAGGGTGGGTAACAGTAACCAGTGAGGTAATAAAATTAATGAAACGAATTATTTATACAAGCAAAACCGAAATAAAGAAAATACCTCAGAATCAATAAGAAACCTACAAGATCTTCTAGAAGAACAAATTTAAATGCCACCAAAAGTCACAAAACAATACTTGAACAAGCATAAAAGCGTGGTTATTTTTGTCTAAAGTTGTATGGCAGGTAGAGCTGAACGCTACGCAGGGACTGATTATGGTTAGCTGGACAGCCAATCTGTTTAGTGACCAGATACTCTCCCACAAGGACTGAGTGGTTGCCTGACATCTTTATCATACTAATGCACCATTAGAATGCTGACGTTGTTAGAACAAACACAGTAAAGAACAAGCGTATTCTGTACCATGAAGACATATTAGAATTCTGTTGGAAGACAACTCCCTAGAAACCGAACTGCTCTTTTGGGGGTGAGTAATTTTTTTTTTTTAAACATCATTGCTGACCTTCATAGATTCCTCCCCCCCAACAACCACCAACAAGCCACCCAGGAGTGTAATAATTGATGCATAATAACTCCTAGAATAAATGAAAATGCTCTGAGGCACTGGATAGTCTTCTAGGATGAGTATATATAGCCTCATCTTACAAACGAGTTTAGTGAACTCTATTTACTGATGTTAAAAATATATGTATGACTTTTTCTTATAAGGTTAATTAACTGTATCTTAAAAAGGTATTCATCTTTCTATACAAATAATGTCCAAATATAGTGCCTCTATGTTTGGGTAATGTTAATAAAGCATTTTCTTTTTCTGGAGTCCAGAATAGAAATGTTTCTGTGGTTCTGCTTTTACAGAGGAAATTTATTATATTAGGCCACAGCTGTAAATTTTCTCCCTCCAATCCTATAAATTTCTTCTAAATGTTTAATGGTTTATAACTGTAATTATTCTTGTGTGCCAACATTAAACTTTAAAAAGTTTAATTTGGAGACTATTCGGAGAAACTCATCTTTTTTACAGCCTCATAAATAGTTCTTTGATGAAATGAGCAGAGGCTCTGTGTCTGCCCGAGGTGAATACAAATGACACCGCATAGACTATGCTTATGGAGAGGAAACAAATGCTCTGATGCCTAAAGTGATCAGCTGGTGCTCAGTAGCAATGGGGAGTGATATGTTCAGAGATGGGAAATGACAGAGTTCTCAAAGCTTAAGTCTGTCCTCCTTGTTCCTGTCCTCCATGTTCTCCTCCACTTTATTTTCCTGAAATATTTTAATATTCCCACCCAGTTCTAATTTAAATAGAGGATGGCGTAGGGGTAGTCACATTGGGACATCCAAATTCCTAATCCAGAATATACAGTTCATGGCTTCTATTTAATCAATATATCTCAGTGTCACTTTTAAATACTATCTAATGGAGAGTGCATGACTATATTATATCTTACTAAGAATATATCTTTGCAAAATTCAGTTGCTGCATTGTCCCAGTTCTGGAACTAGGGTGAATGAGAACTTCTTTAGCTTCAAAGTGGGCTATGAAAGTTGAGATGAATATTGGAAATGCTCAAGTGAGCAGTAATACACAGAATGTTTCCAAATGTCAGTTTATACACGTTAGTTCTTTTAAGTTCAATTAAGATAGAATAATCAGTCCATTTTCTTTAATTAAATTCAAGGGACAAAAATTGAAAACTTTTCCTATCTAGAGGTATACAGAAAGATATGGGCATGCCCTGAATAAGACTGAAGTTTTAGTTTTCATTTTTTAATTATTACTATTATGTGTTCATCTATATTTTACCACAAAACAGTATATTTTCATTCTGTATAATTTGAATTGAAAATATCTCAAATTAATTTATAATATATTAACATCCTACTTAACCCGAAAAGCATTTAGGATGACAAATAATGAAATATATGTATATCTTAATTATTTCTTCAATATATTAATATATACATATGTTTGTAGCATATGCTTTTTCATAATTTTAAAACCCACACATAATTAAGAACAAAAACATACAGAAAAAAAAGATTTAAGCATAACTGAAATTCCCTTTCAAAGGAGTCTGTTCATTGTACAGGTGTAATTCACCTATCATGGGAATTGCTTAGCCCAGTGAGATCTATGTCCAACTTCTGACTTACAGAAACATAAGAGAATTAATTTCTTTTTTTAAGCCACTAATTTTGTGGTAACTTTTTATAGCAGTAGAGGAAAAGAATAAAATAAAAATGCAGCATAGGGTTTACATGTAAATATAAAATGTATGACAAATTTAGCACAAAGGTGGAGAGGGGAAAAATAAAAGTGCCAAAACAGCAAAACAAGAGTTAAAGAGAATGAGCCAACAAAGAAAATAAAGTAGAATCATAAAAATATATAAAATGACCCCCAAAAAGTCAGAAAAGGAGAAAAAGGGATAAACTAGATAAGATCAGTAATAAGCATAAATGAAGATGATAGATTTGAGGATAAAAATGCCAACAATCATATTAAATGCAAATATACACCAATTAAAAGTCAGAGAATGTCATATTGAATAAAATGCCAAGATATACTTATATGCTATCTATATGAAAGAAATGTCAAATATAAACACACATATGAATTTAAAAATTTGTATGGGAAAAAGATATACTATGGTAAAAGTAATCATAAAAAGGTTGGTGTAGTCACACTTCTATCAGACAAAGTAGATTATAAAGAGCATCACCAAAAACAAAATGGCTATTTTATCATGGTAAGAGGTCAGTCATTCAGGAAGTTAAAATAGTCTTGTACATTTATGCATATAACAGAGCTTCCAATACATGAAGCAAAAATGATAGAATTGAAAGAAGGAGAAGCCAATCCACAATTAAAAGTACAGATTTTAATACTCCTATCTCAATAATAGATAGACCGAGGAGACAGAAAATCAGTAAGCATATAAAAGATTTAATCAATACTATCAGCAAAATTAACCTAATAGACAGACACTCTCTATCATCAACATTCTTTCCTAGGACACATGAAACATTTGCCAAGATAGGCTGTATTCTGGGACATAAACAAGTCTCAGTTGTTTAAAAGGATTCAAAATATAATTTTCTGACCAAAATGGAAACAAAGGGAAAATCAAAAACAAAAAGGTTTCTGGACAATCAAACATAAGCATCAAAATGAAAATTAAAAAGATACTCTGAATTGAGTGAGAATGTAAACACATATAACAAAATTTACAGGGTAGTGTTAAGTAGTAAATTAATAGCAGTAAAGGCTTATGCTACAAAAAAAAAATATCTAAAACAAATGAACTCAGTCTCTATGCTAAGACACTATAAAGACAAAATACAACTAAATAGATTAGCAGGAAAAAAAAAACCCAAAGCAATCAGAATGGAAATATGAAATCAATTAAATAGCAAAAAAGAGAAAACCAAGGAAAACTAAAATATGCTTATTTGACAATATCAATAAAAAATTCTAACTAGATTAATCAGAACAAAAAGTAGAGAAAACCACTATTTCCAAAATTATGAGAGAGATGATATCACTACATATTTTACAAATAATAAAAGTATAGGTAAATATTATGAATAACTTTATGCCAATTTTTCAAACTTGGATAAAATGGAATGTTCATTGAAAGGCACAAACTGATATAGCACATTCAAAAAAAAATGATAACCTAAATCTCTCTATGAAAGAAATTTGAATTTGCACCTAAAAACCTTTCCACAAAGAAAATGCCACATCAGAATTGCTTCCCTGAGGAATTCTACCAAACGTTTCAGGAAAACATAATAACAACTATGCAAAACTCTCCTAGAAGATAGAAGGAAATTTCCAATTAATTCTATGAGGCTAATATTACCCTGATATCACAATCAGAAAAATAAAAGGAAATACAACTACAGTACTCTTCATGAACATTCTAAATAAAAGGTTAGCAAAAGAAATGTATCAATATATGAAATATATTTTATTCATGAAAATACGGGATTTATCATGGGAATAAAAAATTGGTTTAATGTGCAAAATCAATCAAAATGTAATTCAACATATTTATGACTTTTTTAAAAGAAGAAACTTGTGGTTATCTAAATAGACATAGGAAAAACATTTGACAAAATTCAACATATATCCAAAGATATCTCAAGCTAAGAATAGGAACTTTGTCAACCTGATAAAGGGCATCTACAAAAAAACCTATAGCTAACAACTTAATGGTGAGAAACTCAGTTTTGTCTAAGATTGATAACAAAAGAAAAATATCTCCTCTTACCACTCCCACCCATCATTGTACTAGAAGTCCTAGTCAGTGAAATAGGGAAACAAAGGAAATTAAAGTCATACAGGTTAGAAAGAAAGAAATAATACTCCCTAATTTCAGATAACGTGATTATGAAGAAAATCCCAGGCAATCTACGAAAAATATCATAAAGCTAGTTGGTGAGTTTAGTAAGGTCACAGAATGAAAAGTCAACACATGAAAAATCAATTGTATTTCTATTTACTGGCAACTGACAATTGGGAACTAACTTTTTTAATATAAAAAATCATCCAATAGCTTCTTTAATCATTAAATATATCACTCTGTCTTTTAGTTCTCCCTGCCATAATTGCTGTTTTTCCCATTGGCTGATATTTTTTCTGGCATACCTGATAGAAAGAGGAGGATTGTTTAATCTCTCTGACAGAGCCATTTCCTTATTGGGATTCAGTTGAAAGTATCTTTCTGATCCTCTTTGCTAGGCTTTTACGATCTATCTATACTCATCTGAATCAAATCAGGAATTAGAAATCATACAGTAGGTTAAACAGGGTAAGTTTGATATAAAGAACTGTGAAAGTCTGCTAAAGCACTGACTATAAGCTTAAGGAAACGCCATATCGTGCCATAGGGATAAGAGATAGTACCCAAGGAAAGAAAAACTTAGACCTTGTTGGAAAAGCAGAACAGAAAAACATTCTGATGTTGTTGGAGAAGGTTTAGTTTGGTCTACTGTATAGCAGAGAAGTTTAGTGGTTTGCCCAAGCCAGAGATGGTCTGCAGTTCCTGTGTAAGCGGGAGGCAACATCCGTATGCTGAGGGTGAAGCACCTTTCTAGGAACACTCTGGAAAGCAGCACTAGGTCCTGCCTTAGAAATCATGGTACAGGTACAGGCGGGAGATCTTTCTAGAGCTGATTTTCGTGTGCAGGGCCTCCTGAGGGTTATTGCCAGGCCTGGCCTAGCCTAGATCACAATGTTGGGGCAGATATCAACCAGACGTTTCTCACTTGCCCACCAAACAGCAGCACAAAATAGGAAGCTGGTCCTGAAACCCTGCCCCATGTCTCTCCTGTGCCCTCTACTGAGAAGCATAATATTCTGCTCTCCACTCAGGAAGGATGCTTAAGAGTGCTCTCCATTAAGGACCAGCATGTATTGAAGGGCAAATTTGGAGTAGAGAGGGAAGAAATTGATAACTGGCATACCCTTTAAAAAATCTTACGTTCTGCACTTTATGTAGGTCAAATGAAAAGTGAATTATCCAACCGTATTCTATATAGATGTATTTCCACAGTCATGATCAGTAAGGAAATACAAAGTATAAATTTTCTAGACATAGTTAATATGAGGAATTCTTAAATGACTTTTTAAAAATTTTATCCATCTCTTTTTATCAACACATTTACAGTGATCACTACATTTGCTATGTGCATCCTTCCACTGTTCTTTCATTGCTTGTCCTTTGTATTCTCATAGCCGTGTACAACTTTTCCTTTCTATATGCAACCTCATCTCCTTTACTGTCCAGATTTTTTTCATGACCTCATCATCTCTTAATTTTTAAAACAGAATTATTGAGGAATAATTGACATAAAATAAACTGTACATATTTAAAGTGTACAATTTAATAAGTTCTGACATATGAATATAACTGGAAAATCATGACAATCAAGGTAATGAACATAATCATCAACCCCAAAGTCAGTGCATGCTTCATTGTACTCCCTCATTCTTTTTCCTCCCACCTTTGTGGCTCATTTGCAAGCAGCCACAGATCAGCTTTCTGTCATCATAAGATTTACTTATTATCCTTTTAATAACTCTAGAATCTGTAATGATACCACCTCTCTCATCCCTGATTTTGGTAATTTGTGGATTCTCTCATCTTTTGCTGCCCAGTCTGACTCGAGGTTTATCAAGTTTATTGATCCTCTTAAAGAACTAGGTTTCAATTTCATCTCTTCTATTTTTTTCCTATTTTATTGATTCCTGGTCTGATTTTTATTATTCAATCTATTTTAAGGTAATTTAATTTACTTTTTTATGTTGTAAGATGAAAGACAAGTTCATTGATTTGAGGTGTTTTTTTTCTTTTTTAATATATATCCATTTAATGATATTTTTTAAAATTTTATCAATTATTAATAAAATTTTCATCACCATTTTATAGCTGAAGCTATATCCCACAAGTTATATGTTGCATTTTTATTTTCATTTTGCTCAGTATATTTTCCAATTACACTTTTGATTTCTTCTTTGATACACTGATTATTTGACAAGTACATTACTTAGTTTCTGAGTATTTTGGAATTATCTGAAGATCTTTCCATTATTGACATCTTATATCTGATGTATTTATTCACACATTTGTACTCTTCATCTATTTGTGATATCATTTTCAAGATACTCCACCCCTGAAAATATATCCTCACTGCTATGTAATGATACAACAGGACACTTGAAATTAGTAAGAAGTTCAAGTAAAGTATATATAATAGAACATATAAATGGAGGTGGAAAACACACACACACACAAATAGTTTGACCAAATGAATACCAAATAGTATTCATTTAAAAGGAATTAATTTAAGCTCATATAATACTGATTAATGTAAGTTCACTTAACACTTGTGACAGCTGACTAGTCGTCATGTCAATATTTAGTTCTTGCACAGTTCAGGTCCTAAAATCTGCTTTAATAATGATCATTTAATGACCTCCCAGGTCTATTATAACTAGATCTCATGAAACATAGTTATATTTATTAAATATATAGTATTAATGTAAGATGTTTGTTGAGGATTTACAACTACATACTGGATATATTGTTTTATATACTCATAAGTGTCTTTTAAGAAATCATTAAAGTATCTATTTAACCTTAATAATGATCCTATTAAATTTCAATTTAATGCCTAGTTAAGTATGTTTAGGGCAAATCATTTAGGCTATGCCCATACAGACAAAGTGAATTAAGGAAGCAAAATAGTTATCTGAATAACTTCACCCAAAAGTAAATTTTAAAATCTACATTAGCTAGGACAAATGTATTCTTTGATTATTTATTTTATTTATTTTTTTAAATATTTATTTATTGAGATAGAGTATGTGTGCACATGAAAGCTGGAGTAGCAGAGGGAGTGGGAGAGAGAATCCCAAGCAGACTCTGCTATGAGTGTGAAGCCAGACGTGGGGCTCAGTCTCCTGACCCTGAGACCATAACCTGAGCTGAAACCAAGAATTAGATGCTTAACTGCCTGTACAACCCAGGTGCCCCAATAATATGTTTTAGATATCTCTGTAATTCTTGGATTTTTTTTTTTTTTTCAAAGAATGAAGTTTATGTGCCATTAAAACTATAATAGAAGCTCTTCAGGATAGTTTTTTTTTTGTTTTTTGTTTTTGTTTTTATTTTTTTTTTTCTATATTCTTTGCAATGACATAACCAGCTGGATCAATCAGGATATATAGAGGTTAAACACAATAAATTCTTAATACAAACTACCTACCTCGAATTAGAAACACTAAAATGATACTGATATAGTGTCAGTTTTTGTGGATTATAAAATTGTATAGTTTTTTTTAATTAAAGTCTTACAAAATATTATACTGTAATTTTCTAAGTGTTGTTAATGTAAAAACAATTCAAGAAGTTATCCTAGTATTATCTGCATTTGTATAAGAAAGAATTACTTTGTCTCAACTATATAGCAAAGAAAGCATATTATTAATTCATTATTTGACTCACTAAAATCATTAGTCATATGGTAAAAGATAAACTGAGGCATATTAAAAACATTAAAGAGTTTATTCCAAACCAGAAATGGTTAGGAGCATGCCTCAGATAGGAACTAGGGGAAAGACTTCTGCAGAGAAGGTTTAGAAGCAAATGAGGCACCTGGGTGGCTCAGTAGGTTAAGCATCTGCCTTGGGCTCAGGTCATGATCTCAGGGTCCTGGGATCAAACCCCACTTCGGGCTCTCTGCTCGATAGGGAGTCTGCTTCCCCCTCTGTGCTCACACTCTCTCTCAAATAAATAAATAAAATATTTGTTTGTTTATTTGTTTTTTAAGAAGTTTTAGAAGCAGGAAAAGGAAATTATTTGATTGGCTATAGCTGAAAGCCTAGTTGACTGTGATTAGTTTTCCTTAGATTTGGATTTCTTAACCTTGAGGCATTCATAGGCTTAAATTTTGGTTTGCTTATTTAGGTCACCAAAGCATTAAAACCACTTTAGTGTAATGGCTTCCTTGTTTAGTTAATTTAACATATAATATTTATTTTTTCATTTATTATGTAAACACCATTTTTCTGAATGCTACTCATGTTTGAAGATTAGAAGTGTATAGAAATCTTTTTCATTTTAAAGGGGTAATACATATGCAAATAAGACTATTAAAAGTAAAAACATATTGTCATAAATGCAAAAAAAGTGTATAATTGAAAATATTTGGGTATTTAGGGAAATAGGCAATTATCTCTAAAGGAAAGAAGGGAGGGAAGTGTTATGATAGGAGTAGCATTTGAACATGTTCTTGAAAAACTGTTAAGGTTTGGAAAATACAGAAATTAGCAAATAAAGGACTGAAAATAGTCCCAAATAACTAAATTATGGGAATGGAAACACTTTTTATGAATCCAGGACATATTTTCTGACAAAAATGACTATGTTTCAAGAAGGAAATCGTGCAGGAGATCATTAGCAATGGTCAACATTGACCAGCAAAACTGATATGAATGTCCAGGCAAGGAGTTTGGATATTGATGAGGTTTATTAAAATGTTTTGATTATAATTTTTTTTAAAGAACACATTGTATTTAATAACCTGGATGCTTCCATTGACTCTGTATAACTCATATATTATTTGTTTAAATAAGCATGGGGTGCCTGGGCGGCTCTGTCAGTTCAGCATCTTGACTCTTGATTTTGGCTCAGATCATGATCTCTGGTTAATGGGATGGAGACGCACACTGGGGTCACACTCACTGAGGAGTCTGCTTGAGATCCTCTCTCCCTCTCCCTCCCCACCACTTGCACACATGTACTCTTTTCCTTTCTCTCTAAAATAAATCTTTAAAAAAAAAAAAAAAAGCTCAACTATACTTTGGAAGGGAAAAGAATGAAAACTATTATTTTTCTTTTAGAAAAAGTCTAATATTAAGAGGACCCCTGAGAACACTAATCTCGTGTCAGATTTTATTCCATACTCTTTTAAATAGTCATTGTAAAAAGACTTGTGATGTCCAATCAATGAAAAAAAAAAAACCCAAATTGTAATATTTTGAAAGTCTATATCCAATTATTTCCCTAAATCTCCTTCCTATACCATTTCTGCCGCATGATTCACCTCTAGTCCCCACTGTTTCTATGGTAAAACAGCTCTTCAAGTTCTCATAAGAACTGATCTATAATCTCATTGAAATTGATAAATTAGTGACTTAACATGTAAATCACCACCTTGGAAGAAGAGCAGGAAGAAGGCTAGGTAGTTCTCCATAAGAATTAAATGCTAATACTGAACTTTTGGCATCAATGAATTCTGTTGGTATTTTAGTTAGGACTCTGGTTTGCAACTGGTATAAAATTCAAACCAAACAAGCTTAAACGGGCAATTATTGGTTGATGTAACTATAATATCAAGTGCAAGTTTCACTTAAGAGGCAATTAGATGGAGGCACTCCAACAGTGTCTCATTACCACAGTATTTTCTTTTTTTTTCTACTCACAGCCTCTCCTTTTTCATGATTCACTCCTTATTCAGGGGGATTTTCCATCTTTCCAAGACACTAATAACAGCTTTGGATCTGATATACCTCAGGTATGAATCAGGTGGTAGAATGCAGGTTTCTTTCCCAGAAATTCCATTAATGGTATTAGTATTATCTTGTTTCATTGGTTTCAATTAACTCAGAAGTTGCCTGTTATGATGACAGTGAATGCGATGCTCGATGAGCCTGGACCCAGGACATCCATTTACCACCTGTGGGTAGAAGTTCCTAGAAGTGGGAGAAAAGGTGTTTTTTTGGGGATGGGGGCCAGATTGGCGGTGCAGCTATCAGGGAAGACACCAAATGCCAAGTAAAACACAAACAACCAAACACACCTAAAATTTAACTGATGCAATCTGACAGGTGAAAAATTATTCTTTTTCTACAGAAACTTCATTACTTTTGCAACAAAATTCGAATGTTTTGTCAAAATGTAAAGTTGACTTTGATTAAAATTCCGTGACTTGTGAATTGTTTGTGCTTTCAATAATAGTGTCAGGTGTGGGCAATTTATGTGGCAATATGATCTATTCCTGAGACTTCTCTCTCAACCAGAAAACTAATATTTTGTTAAGTGTCAAGTTTTAGATTTCACAAGAGGCTGTACCTGCTGTTCCACTTTATAATTCAGACTGAGTCACTTTCAATTTATCTTTCTGTTCCACTGTTCTTCAACAGTACTATCAAATGAAGCCAACTGACTCCTGGTACAATTTCTCGACCCAGATCCTTCCTGTCATTATCAAAATGAGTTATCTTTTGCAGTCCACTTATCTTTTAGAGTGGTCATTTTTTAAAAAAATTAGTTTTTAGAAGAATGTTTGTGAAGGTCTTTATTAAATTCCCACAAAAGATGATTTTATAATACTTACTTTGACTAGAAATTGAAAGAATCACTTCTCATCAAATGTTGTGTTCAGGATTATGAACCAGCAGCTTCTACCTTTCATGCCTCAAATGTGTGGTCTCTTCACACAGAAGAAATCCCACCATATTATTAGTAAAAGAACTAGTGTAAAAGAATTTGACACCTCATTTTGTAGCATACAGAATAAATGGAGAGTCAAATATACTCCTTAAAGTGGTCTAAAGATGATGTTAAGACTCCCTAGGAGTCTTAAAGAATTTGAACTAAATCTGTGTCACTGTGTTGTTTTCTCATCATACTGTTTATGTTTTAGAGACACACCAATATTTGGAATGTTTAGAAATGTTATATGCTATTTCAGATTGATTCGACTTTAAATTTGATCTCCACCGGTAATGTTACCCTTTATCTTTTATGTTACTCTTCTCTCCAGGATCTTCTGCTTATATGACTCCTTGTTCAGGATCTCTTCCTGCTGGAAACCCCTCTTACCTTCACTGTAGTTATTTCAAGGACTCCATTGATACTTCTGTCTCTATACTCTTAATATCTAATATAACACTTCTAAGTGAAATTCTGTGACCAGGCACAACAAACTTTCACTAAAGATCTCTGTAACCTATTCAAACTAAATGTAAGATTTCAGGGGGAAAAATGTCTGTTCTGTCATTGTTCCTGTGTTTTCTTTTCTATGGGTTGTCAACAGGGAATCTATGGGTTCCAAAAAGTTTTTCAAATCTGAAAGCAATGCAACAAAGAAAGGTCAGTCACTTTTACTCCCTTAAAATTTTACTGTTATAATGTTATAAATGGCCATATATATATTTAGATGCCTTTACAAATAGATAACTATTAATAATACATATATTTATATTCAGCAAAAATACATATACAAACAGTTGTACTTTTTGTTCATCTCCCTTCTTCTACATGAACATGATAAATTTGGGATTTATATTGAAGTCATAAAATATTGTCCCCTATTGATTACTGACTATAGTCTTCAAAGCTGAAAAAAAAGTCAAAAAACAAAAAGGTACAAAAAATTCTATATTATTTCTTAGAGAAATCTCAAGACATAAAATAGAATGTTATATTCTTCTACCATATATTTGCCTTTTTTTCTACTAAGCACCAAAAATGGGGAAAATCATTTCAATTGAAGGGGAGCAAAATTTATCACCCCAAAACATGCCTCTTTGGCATAGGATTATTTTGAGCTCATTATTTTTAAGAAACAAAGAAGCTCTGAAAATGAGAAATTACCCTTTATAAGGGAAATTTACGTTTATAAGGAAAATTACCATCTGTAAGGGCATCTTCCTCTCTGAACCAGGAAGGAGATGACCAAATCTCTGTAAACACTTATCAGTGAAGAAGGCACCAACTTAAATGTGGATAACAAACATATCCTTGTTTATTGTGCTTTCCTTGATAATTTTCCATAACTCTTGCCCCACCCCCAACATCTTTCTTTCCTCTTTAGCTGTGTGATGGTATTTAAGGTGGTACCTTGGGCTATTTCAGGGAGTTACTCAGTTCTTCTGGTTATCTCATATAGATAACAGGAGGTATACATGTTATTCAGTTTCTGTGTTTTTTTCCTCCTGTTAATCCGTTATCACCAGCAGCAGTACAGGGCAGAAATGGGGAGGTCTCAGCCAAGAACAGTAAAGGAATTTTTTTTCCTCTCTTACACAATCTAACCAGGGACTGGTATTTCAGAATTTGTTAGAATTGATCCATGGTATTTACCAACATCCCACTTTTTTGGTGGTGTGTTCCAACTGGGTGGGGGCTGGTGGCTCAGATGGTGAAGGAATTCACCCAGCATAAGATGGAGGTAGATATTTATTGAATACACTTCAAGGGAGCGATGGGCAGAATGGCAGAGGAGAGACTGCCAGGAGGAGGTGGTAAGAGGCTATCATTACAGGGTGGAGTGAGGAATTATGGGAACATAAGGAATTTTCCCTTTTTTGATAACTGTGCCTGGTTTTAAGTAGCCTATTGGTTAGTTAGGGCTTATGGCCATTTTGAGGTGGGTTGCTTAAGGAACCTGTTTGTATTCAGCTCTGCGTTTACGCACAGCCCTTTAGGCTTGCTCAAGTTTCCATTGTTCAAGCCTGTTTCCTAAAAGCAGCCTCTACATTCTTTATAAATACTAAACCCCTTTTTTCCTTTATCTTGGCACTGTGTTATCTACTGAAAGTTCCAGTGAGCTTTTTATCATTATATGTGGGCCTCTGATGCCCCGTTTGGTGTATTTGATGAATAAAAATTTCAGGATAAAACTGGCACAGTGTCAGGTTTATTTAATTAAGCCTTCTTTCTACTTGGGATTTGGGTGTCTTACCTAATTCCTGGTTCCTTGAGCAGGCTGGAACTTTTTTTTTTTCCGCTACCTGGGCCCATAAAATTGCCTAAAATTGGTAATTTTCTCTTGGCAGCTACCCTATGGTGACCATCTTAGACTCTCACTGCATGTAGTGTACAAATTTGTTAATGCCCTGAGAGGAAAAGTGGCAAGTGTAATACTGGGTTTGGGTCAGTGACCTCTTCTTCCCAGGATTTTGTCCTCTCTAATTTGACTGGCTCTGAAGCTCATGAATGTTTATAAATAGGTTTTTTCTTTCATATTTCATCCAGCTTTGCTAGGTCTTCTCAACCAGGTTTTAGTCTCCTAAAATTGATCCCATTATAGCCTACAGAAGCCCCTTAACTTACTCTAAAATATGTGTTTTTGTTAAATGTGTGTGTCATGTGTACATGTGTACCCACCTGTGGTATTAAACTTATATATCTGGCTTTTTCCCATTTCTAATTCAATCTGCCTAGTAAGTCATACATAATTTGGGGAAGAAATACATCTTTTAGATTGCATGGATAAATGAACATTTATCTTTGGAAATATGAGTATATCAAGAGTAGGTACAAAGTTTGAAAAAGTGTTGCAAAGAATATAGTTTGTACCCAACGTGGCACAGACATCCAAATAAATAGTACTCGTTATATCTCTCTAGAGAAAAAAAAAAATGTAAAGCTGTAATGATACAGTAAACATTCTTGCTGCACGCCCAGTAGCTACCTCTTCCCCCCAACTTCCACCTCTAGTTTGTGTTACCAGAAACACAAAACCCCAATTCTGGTCAGTTACTGAGTATCCATGTGTTTCAGCTGGCAGCTCAGGATAAGTTTATCTTTTAAAGAATATATGAAGATTAGATGCTTTTCTAACCCTCTTCTGGTCTTTGGGTAGTTTTGTTGGAAAATGCAATTTCTGGAGATTTTAGTAGAACTTAAAAACAGAAGCCTCAGGGGTGAGGAAGAAACCAGCACACTGTAGATGGAAGAACGGTAAATTGGAAGGAACCAACATCCATCAAAATTTAGTTGAGTTACTGAAGTGACTTGCTCTGGAAAGAGTCGATCATTGGATATCACAGTAAGTAGGACAGTGTGGCCAGGTTGCATAATTCACTTGAAACTATGTCAAAGTCGAAAAATATCCCAACTGTAACAGGGACATTTAGGGATACCCTATGACCGTTCTCATGTTTAATTTTATTAATTCATTAAAAAAAAAAAGCAGTATGAAACAAACATGATGAAACACGATGAAACAAGCAGTATGAAACAAAATGAGACTGTTGCCATCAGGTGGATTCAATACGATGGGTGAGAAATTAGTCCGGTTGCCATTTTGTCTTTCAGCAGGCTTCTGTTTCTTTTAATCCTTGGAAGCTGTATCTGTTTTGATTTCTCTATTGCTTTCTTTCTAGATCCATGACTTATGTCCCTGCTAATGCTTCTCTCTCATCTGTAGTTCTCTACCCTGCCCTGTCCCCTCAACCTGTGAAAATGTCACCTTCATTCAGTGTCTTCTCCAAATTGAAGTCTTTTCTTACATCTGCCAATAAAACTACTTTCGCTTTTCCTGGATTTTTCTAGCACGTTTCTTTTTATACCTTTCTTATGCACACTGACATTTTGCTTTCTATTTTACTCTGAGTTTACAATATGTAAAGCCAAAGACGACCTCATGTATACAGAGAGATCCTTGAAAGAGGGGAGGTTTTTCATTCATCATTATTTTAGGTGTTTAAGTGATAAGTATCTAATAAGTATTGATACTAGATAGTAATGATATTAGAATACTGATTTAGAAATAAACAGATTTCTATCTGAGACTCTCTCTTAGCTCCTTATCTAGAAATATTCACATTGCAGGTGTCTCTGAGAGTAGTTACCCCTTTGGATCCAATTAATGTTTAGCTTTTGCTTGCAAGAACAATTCAGTCCTGAAAGTGGTATCAGCCATAAAAATGAGATACAAAAATTAACTTTTTTTTTTAAACAATTCATTTCCCCCATGGGAAGCAAATAGGTAGAAAAGTAAATGAAATTAGCATTCTTATCTTCTCTCCTAGCATAGATCTTAAGGCAGTCTGGATGAGTTTGCAAGATTAACATGCTAGAATTTCACATAAGAATTGTTCACAGCTCTATGGATGAGTTTAAATGTAATTCGGAAATATCATGATGGAATTTAATTTCCTAAAAATGAGCACAGACATTGCAAGGATTAGAATGCAAAACACCACCAATTTTCAGTAAGCATTTGCTGGAGTCTACCTTGCTGTATACAAATATTCTGTAATTCAGTATGCACTGGTTATTTTTCTATCAGAGGTAGTACCTCGTTTAGTTTTTTTCTACACACACTGAGAATTTGTGGTCTTTTAATTTAGGGAAGAAGAGCATGTTGCTGGGACCTCCCTCTTTGAATAGGTTTATTCCAAAGGGGACATATTTCCTGTGCTTTAAGATTCACAGTCTTACTTAGCAGAAAAAGATGAAATCCAAGTCCAGTGGAATCTAAAAGGAAAGAAACTTGGGGACTTTGCAGGTTGTTCAGTTTAGTTTTCTAATTCCTTTAATAATCATGAGGTAGATATGAATTACTAATATTGCTGAGTACTTACTATGTCTCAGGTATCATGCTTAGTACTTAGCCTACGTATTTCACTGAGAATCAGTAGACATCACCATGTAAAGTAGGCTATATACCTTTGCTTTTGTCATTCTTGAAAATGAATAAGAAGAAAAGATCTAGGATCACTCACTCTGCCTCCAGTCATCCTCTACCTTACATCCTTTACTACAAATCATTTCATAACTATAAAAATGAGGGCCAATTAGTCCACAGCATTAATTTTACATTATATTTTAATCGGTATGCCTAACTGATAGTATTGTCCTAAGGACTTGAAATGTGGGTAAGATTTTGATAGAAGGGCTTTTTAAATTCTAATTTATTATATTCATTATCACCAAATCCATACTAGGTATTTTCATTTATGTTACCCACAGGTTAACTAAATTGCTAGCTTTTAGGAAGGAAAAGTAAATAGAGGCTGAGGGAAACAAGAGTAAAACAAGTGAAGATGTTTTCATAAATGACATGATGGGAGTGTAATGAAATGAGTTACCAGTTGGTCTAGTCTTTGCCAGGAGCTGCCTGCCTAAGTGTGGCCTCTGCGCTTCAGCTTCCTCATCTGTAAAATGAAGAAGATTGAATTCCATTTTCTTCAATATCCTTTAATTTAAGGTATTGCATGGTATTAGGGAACAAGAAGAAAGAAAGTAATTTTTCCTAAGACTTGAACAAAGTTGAACAAGTCAGTTTGTCATTTCCTGAATATTTTGACACAGAAAAGGAAAAATAATTTATTTTTGGCTTTTTCCTTCCAGCGTAATATCGATAGTTTACACTGTAACCAAAGAATAGTTAGTACACTTGATTTCAGAAATATATTGAAAGTATAAATCCGGAAATATTGAAAGAGCAAACCATTGAATGATATGTAGACTTATGTTGATTCCTGCTACCTATAATTCAAGGATGATGTTGTAATAAACATTAGAAAGGAAGTTCACTGGAGTTTGGGCAAGATTGAGAAGACCTGGCTTTCTACACAAAACAAGTAAAGTAGTCTACATAGTTACTGAATACTTGAATGTTGACATCTCGTGAGACTCACAAACAATGCAAGAACCATTCACTTAAGTATAGATGTGTGGTAGTAGGGTGGCCTTGCTGTTGACTTCATCTCTTTTCAGAGACTTGGCAGAAAATTTCTACTCTCTATAGCAACTAAGGGTATGAAGTTATGTCCTGAAAGGGAATTCAGGCCATTCTTCCTTCTAGTTTTGTAAATTCTTTAGCTTAAAAAAAAATAACACGAGGGACACCTGGGTGGTGCAGTTGGTTAAGCGTCTGCCTTAAGCTCAGGTCATCATCCTAGGGTCCTGAGATTGAGCCCCGCATCGGGCTCCTTGCTCAGAGGGGAATCTGTTTCTTCCTCTCCCTCTGCCCCTCACCACTGCTCATTCACATTCTCTCTCTTTCTCAAATAAATAAATAAAATATTTGAAAATAAAATAAATAATAAAATAAAATAAAATAAAATAAAATGGTAGGGGCACCTGGGTGGCTCACTGGGTTAAGTGTCTAACCCTTGATTTCAGCTCAGATCATGATCTCAGGGTCCTGAGAGCCAGCCTCATGTCAGGGTTTGCACTGCTGTGAAACCTGCTTAAAATTCTCTCACTCCCTCTCTGACCCTATCAGCTCCCCTTTAAAAAAATAAACAAACAAACAAAAAAATAGTTTCAAAATAAAATGGTATTTTTAGGGACAAATTCACAATATATATTATAGACTCAGAGCTCACAAATTTATCATTTTCAGTTACTGAAACACTGTGGGGGGAGAAAAACAGTAATAAGCAAAATGTTTTTTTGAGTCACAAAGAGATAGCATGTAAAATGCATATATTAATACCCAGTCTAACAAAAGATCATGGGTTTTTGGTTCAGACAATATGAAACATAATAACATAGAAATGACTCCTGGAGACAGATTGTTTTATAACATCAGTAGATAAAACAACTTATTGAACGCTTACTATTTGGCACTTATTACCCTAGGTGTTATATTACCATAATGAAATGGAATTATTTCATAAATTATTATAATGAATTAGTACTTATTTCTACTTCATAGATGTTGAACCTGAGGCTCAGAAAGATGATGTAACTTACCCCAAGTCACACAGCTATAAATGATATTGTTAACAATTTATTTAATTTCATACAATTGTAGTATAGAACTCATACATGAAACTATGAAATTTTATCACTTTTCTAACAATGGAAAAGTGATAATATGTAGTTAAAAAATAGAGATGACATAAGGAAATTTAAAAAAAAATAATTATGGAAGGGACAAGTATAAATATAAACAAAGACTCATCTACCGGTGCCTGGGTGGCCTCAGTCCATTAAGTGTCTGCCTTTGGCTTAGGTCATGATCTCGGAGTCCTGGGATTGAGCCCCATCTCAGGCTCCCTGCTCAGTGAGGGAGTCTGCTTCTCCTTCCCTCACTTTGTGCTCTCCCTGACTCTATGAAATGCACAGATAAAATCTTTTAAAAAATGACTTATTGATTAATATATTTGCTATTGTTATATATTAACTGTTGCAGCAGATTATTTTACCCTTAGATTTCTATAATTTGTGCATGGCAGGACAAATTTACTGAATTTACTGACTATAATTTTTCTTATATATAAAATTTCTTATATATAAAATTCCATTGTGGGAGATACTGTGATAATTGTTTGTAAAGAGTCTAGAACAATGATCTGGAATATTTTGAACTCTCAGTACATGGTAGTCATTAATGACAATGTAATATAGCATGGGCTTAGATTCCGGTATTTGGGTTCAGGTGGATCATACCACATTTTTTTTGCCTGATGCTTACGTCAGTCAAAATGCTTATAATGTATTTTGCAATTGTTTTATATATAAATGAAGTACACCAATAGTAATAAAAAATTGCAGCACTATTCTTTTAGAAAAAGTTTGTAGAAGATATTTCTAAATTTCCCAATGTATTTGAGCATAAAAAAAAGTCATGATCTGTTTCCAATACTAAATGATTATTAGTTTAAATTCATCAGAAATACATAGTTAGTTGTTGAAGGTCATATTCTAAAATGCTGATGCATTGTAAATGCTCACATTAAACATAAATTGCCCATGTCAGAGACAAACCATTTATATGGCACATAGTCACAGATAGTATTGGTTATTTTACAACCCCTTGGTAAAATTTTATAAATATTGAACCTATCTAGAAAAAATATATTTTTTCTATGTCAATTCAACCTGAAAAAATATCCCTTTTTTAGTATATGTGCTGCCAAAGCGAGCACAAAATATCCCTTTTTTAATCTTAAAAGTGTGAACCCTGTTAATAAAGGGATAAGCTATTTTTTTCAACAATGAATGATATTCATTGTGGCTATATTTATTTTCATCAATTTGAGAGAAACACCTAAAATGCCAAATAAATATAAAAGCAATTATTTTAACATATGGCTGATCTGTAGAATACAAAGGAAAATTTTTGGTGACAAGAACAGAAATAAGTAAGCATCTTAGCTAGAGTTTTCCCCAAAGGTGTTTGGTGATATGATAGCTTTACTTTTTAGGACCTGAATATATTTAAAAGTGTTTCTAAATAGCAGGGACAGAACAGAGCCTGAAACTATATCAGAATGGCCTATTAAAAAATAACATGCTTATGTGTAATATCAGGACCTAAGACTCCCAAGAAATAACACAGTCAGTAAGAGACACACACACACACACACACACACACTCACACACCCCTGTGAAATCTATGAAGAGAGACTATAAAGATATATAGTTCTCTTGTGAAGGCTTGCTCTGACAATTTCACCCAGAATATTGCACAAATGAAGGCTAAAGTTACTTAAAAGCTCTTCTCAGAATGGCAGTGTTTCCATGAGTTTGGCAAAGGAATCACAAGTCTACAATACAGGAACTCACTTTAAACCCACACCTCAAGAGCTTTCCACAGAGAAAGTTCCAAAGAATATGGCTTAGATTCAAAACTTACTAAAATCATAAAAAAAAATAAGTCCTCATGAATCAGTAGGAAAATACAATTTAAAAATCAGAACTGCCAAGCTCATACATGTTGGAATATCAAGAACAAAGACAGCATCAAAAATTATATCTAAGATATAATTTAACATCAGAGAAGAAGATTGAATTAATCAAGCTCCTCAGTTCATGGTATGCCTACATTTGTCTCTTTGAAGTCCTTTTTCCTTTCATTCATTTCCCTTTAATTACATCCTTTTTATATTCTTATAGGCAGTGGTTGAGGTATGTGGATATATATGTCCTTGAATTGGCATGAGTTATTGGAAATATGTAGGAAGGTTTTGGGATCTGTATTTTTTATTTACATACATGCTACTTTTGTCTTATGTAATTTACTCTGTGCTGCGTTTTTAAAATATATGTTGTTTGTTTCCATGGAGTTTGTTTTAAACATTCCGTATCGGAGTTCCAGCTTACATAACTATTCTCTCTGTTCACACAAGCACTTCGTGATGAACATCCTACATGATCCTTTATAGGACTTCATGAAAATCTGAATGAGAGAATGAGGGAGAGAGGGAGGATTTGAGTCAGGGGAGAAATGCTTACTCTTAGGTACTTATTGAATCTGAGTAAGTTACTATTAGGAATGGCTTTTTTTGTCTTCCCTCTCCTCCATCTGACTTTATTCTAGTAATTAGGATTCTACAGTTCATTGTGTATGAACAATAAAGGCCAGCTCCTAACTTATTGTTAGAAGTTTGGGGTTTGCTGAAAAGCTTTTAGGCAAGGTTGCCCAAAAAAAAAAAAAGTTCCATGTTGTCATTATTACACAGTGTCTAGGGAATTGCTCTGTGGCTTTAGTATATAATACTTAAATACTTGATACTGTTTCTAGTATTATATACTCAAAAGCCACAGAATTTGGTTTCTGACCTGAACTTAATCTCTATGTCTACAGCTTTCTAGCTCTGTAGCATTGGTCTGATGCCTTAACTTAGGAACTTTGATTTTATGATATGTAGTAGGAATAAATATTTGTTTTATATAATTACTGTTATGACTAGTAAAAATAACATACATAAAATGTCTTACCATAATAATCCGGAAATGCAAATTCCATTCCACCTTTCTGCCTTCCATAATACTTAGGGAAGTGGCTCTTCATAGTTGTAGGGCATTGAGTACTTTGAAAAGTAAGTGAAAGCAATTCCCCAGTTGTGTTAAAGAAAAATGTATATATAGTAAATACAAAATATACACACAACAGCAAGGTGATCATGGACCTCTTTTAGGGACCAAATGAGTTATTTTTTTTTTAAGATTTTATTTATTTATTTGACAAGGTTCACAAGTAGGCAGAGAGGCAGGCAGAGAGAGAGAGGGGGAAGCAGGCTCCTAGCTGAGCAGAGAGCGCAATGTGGGGCTCAATCCTCGGAGCCTGGGATCATGACCTGAACCGAAGGCAGATGCTTTAACCCACTGAGCCACCCAGGTGCCCCCGGACCAAATGAGTTTTTAAAAATATTTTCAGTTTTATCTGAGCTTCTGGCATTTACCTCTTCTCCCAAAGGATAGTCCCAAAATATGAATTAGATTCACAGCCCCCATGATTGGGATGAAGAATTGTTTATTGGGAACTGATATAACTAGCTCAGTAGCAGCAATCCAGCCCAGCAGAACTCTTTACGCTCCATTTCTGTGTCAGGAGATAAAGAATGAGAGCTTTCTGCATACCTTCTACAAATTATAATTTGCTTTATTTAGAACCTTCATTAATGGTTTTTGTTTTCTTGTCCTGAGGCACACGTCTCTGTCTGTGCCTTTGGTTAATGATTTCATTTTCTGGCATTATTTATTACTTGTACTTGTCAGATTTTTAATTGTATAATTAAGACACCATTGGTCTTTGCTAATAAAAAATATCACCAAAGTGTTGTGACAGGGTTGTACCAAATAAATTCTAAGGTCACAGAATATAAAAGGAAATTTAAAGATTTCAAGCAACAAAGTTGTGTAACGTATTTCTCTCAGAGGCAAGCTTAATCCAGGCAATAACCAGTTTTGCTAATAACAATTATAACATAGATAATTATCGGGCTCTGTGTTATTCAGTGAAATGACATTAGACCACTGACCAATGTTTGAAATGGAGAATTTTAGGAAAATACAATTAGGGGAAAACAAATATACATTTTTCTCCAGTTCCTTTCTATGAAAAGAGCAATGCTGAAAAATGTATGAGACCTATTTAGAACAAAGAGGAGTTTTCCTTGTAGAAAGTTTATGTCATTTGCACAAGGTCAGGTACTAACAGGGTTTTCTCCACTCCATTCTCATCCTAGTCAACTTTGCTGGTAAGATTTCGGTTTTGTTTTTTTTCTTTCTCTTTTAGTTTCCTTTTTCCCTATGCTTTGGGCATGCTACTGCTTGGCTCCACTAGTAATGCTAATAGTTCACGGACACCCATGCCTCTGGGATATGGAGGTTTGGGGAATGCAGATGAAAATATTTATAGCAAATTCCACAGGGCTTTATACCTTTTTTAGTAAAGTAGATTTTCTTTCAAATGGATACTGATTTATACAAATTCAAACTGCTTAATTGTTTAAAAAAACAAATGCATATAGATTACCATCATCAGTTAAAACATATGTTCGTAGGTACTTATATAGATGGAACAATGTACACTATTTGGTCATGCATTATTTTTATATTTAAGATAATTTTTTTTTCTTTGGGGGAAATTATTTCTGAGTCTTGTCTTTCTTATATTCATGGTTTTGAAATGAGGCTTTTTAAAAATGCTTTTATATTTTTTCTTGTACATGAATTGTATCGTACAACCAGCTTTTTGGCCTTTTCTGCTTTTACTGTGAATAACTCTGAGACAGATGAGTACTGGAACAAAGCACTCCCAATTCTCTCTGTGAGAAATCTGCTGACACCTGAACTGGCTTCTATTGGAATTTGTTTTTGGCTGATCTTTACATGACCTTTGAAATCCTGGCATCTGACCTACCTCGGGCTTGGACTCTGTGGCTCTAAGCCTAGCTGCTTCAGGGACTTTGTCTTCCCAATCTTGAATTTTCTGGACCTCTCCATCTGTCTTAACCCTCTGGAAGCCAAACTATGAGGAGCTAGTATTTTCTGGACCTCTTAGCCAGCCTTTTACCCTATGAAAAATCAGCTATGTAAAGCAAAATACCACACACCATTTCTTAGTGGTTGTCATGTCCCCGGTGTATGTACCGGTGCTGAAAGTTATGCTCACTGAGGGGAAACCATGAGCAAAACTGGAAAATGCAAGATACTGAGAAACATTTGGTATTGTGTAAAAAAATTTTTAAAAAGAGCCTCAGCCAGATGATTCAATATTTTACTTCAAGAGTTTTTCTGGATGAGAGATGGCTGAAGTTAACAGAGAGCTAGATTGAAATTTTAGAAAATGTCCAAGACCATGTAGTCCAAAAATAATATTTTTAATAATACATTCTTTCACACTCTGATGCACTTTCTTAGTTCTGGCTTGGGCTATTGACAGATGTGCCAGCATTCTCCCGGGGAAAAAATGGAGTCCTCACAGGGCTTCTGCCCAACTGGAAAAGGGAAATTCCAGCCATCTCTTAATAAAGCATGTGCTCCAGAGATTTGCAACTCAATTTTGTAGACCTAATGAGTTTGAAGATGACTGGAATAAACATTGAAACTTTGGTAGCAGGCTTAGCCGAATTCTGGCTAATCTCTATGTCCTCTGTGGTTTGCCCTTCACAGATGCAAACTCCTCACAGCTATTGCTAACCAAGATTATTAGTGCCATACAAAGCCAATTGAAAACAAGTCGAGTGACAATCCTTGTTGTGTATCTTTAATTTACAAAGGGAAATTCTCTGGGCAGTTTTCATTAGCTTCTAGCAAGTTTAATTGGATGAAAACATTGCTTTCATGATCTTTGATACCATGTGTTGGTACAAATTAAAGCATAGCAGCTTCTAGTCACGGAATTTTGCCTCTCAAATGCCTCCAGAGGGTTAGACTAGACAAAGGGTCCTTAACAGAATTATTATAAACCTCCAAGGGTACAAGTTGATACTTGTGAATATCAAGATTCAGTAGCAAACAAAGGAACAAAAGTTCAGATAAACACATGCATAATCAAACATTCATGAGAAACATATAACGTGTTCAAGATAGATATTACATTTAAGGGTTCTGTATTACATGAAATGGTGACAGGCACTTTTATGGAAAGATTTGTTATAATGCATCACAGTATATGAATCTTGTCTATGTGGTATCATAACACATTGACAGTTTGCTTACTGATTTGAATTTGTATAATCACTGATGGCCTATTAACCAAATTTGGTCAATAGGAAGCATTCAACCCTGGTTATTTTGTTTATGATAACATTGATTATCCCGATGAAGTAATCCTTTGGCCTGAGAAATAAATTAATCTCCTGCAGTTTGGAGAAGGTAGAGAGAAGGCAGCAGACTAAGATTTAATGTATTTGTCTAAGACGATAATCACAGAAATAGTCATGTCCAGATCTTCTGGTTGAAAAACACCGTTATGTTGATATTTCTTAGCTGGTCAGTTCCTGAAAGGCAGATCCTCACTAACCAAAACCACAACTTCCTAAAGCAATGCCAATTACTAAATATGCCTGCTTCACAGACCAGAATACTTCAATTGGCTTTTAAGGGCGTTCACTCTGCTATAGACATCAGCCATCTCTTTGTGAATTCTTTAAAAAAGAGCAAGAGGAAATCCTGAGGTAATTGTCACAGTCATGATAGTCATGACACATTATCCACTTGCCCTATCTGGGACTATATCTGCCAAACAGAATGAATGTTGATGTCATCTACTAACTCTTCTTGGTGTTGATATATTCAGACTTATTGTATCTCCCATTGACTAGACTCCAGTGGGTAGGCCTCAGAACATGCCTTCATATTCTGAAAAAGGTCATCACCTTAAGCAAACAAAAAACACCTTAATGAAATGAGTCCAAGGATACATTTTTAAAACATAACGAATAGGTATCATGGATGGCTCCATTCCCTATTCCAGGGGTGATGGCAGACATCAGAGCATTGTGATCCAGGCATGTGGAAACCTTCATGAGAGTCATTCTGGCTACCACTACCAGCCCATGAAGATGAGTAGTTGAGTGGAAAAATTCGGGTCTTACTCTATGTCATGAGCTTTGGAAAGTGTTCTGGTTTTATTAGGAAAACATATCCAAATGATCTCTATGGGAATAATCTCCTTATCAATGGCAAGTCTCTGTCATAATTCTTAGTAATTTGAGATTCTGATGGTAATACTTTGACTTGTCCCTGATTCCAGTGCATATGTTCTATTTAGATCATGCAGTTTCATATTTTACAATAATCGGTTCAACCAGGCAGTGGTCAAGTTAGCAGAAAAATTTTAAAGTTTGGAAGCATTCAAGTGATGTCTAGAAACATTTTAACCTTTTTTATATAAATTATGCATGAAATTAAAACATTACTAATAATTCATTTGCTTGAATAGTCAGAAACTTTAAATATGATATGTAGCTATTTGATTCTACTCCATTTTTTAATTAGAAAAAAATGAAATCATTTTTAGCATTAAAAATCTTTAATAATGTTTTAAATGAAAGATCATGCCAGTGGTTGTAAAGAACTAATTCTAATTTCCAGAATAAATCAGCAAAACACATTTTTGCTGTTTAGAAAATGTTTCCTAAAAGAAAAAAAAAGGAGCATTTGTATGCAAGCACATGCTTCCCCTTCTTATGCAAATCTCAAAAATGTTTTAATTTTCCTGAACACTTAATTGACATTATACATAGCAGCGAAGGATTCATACAGAATCACGTTTATGTGAAAGCAAAGGTTCCTGTTGAGCAGTGCAGACTTGAAAGCCAAACCAGGACATTATAATCAGCAACTGAATAAACATTGAAGTAAAACGTGTGCTATAGCGATGGTGGTGAATTAGGGTGATTCTTAGTGGTTGCATAGGAGACAGATGATGAGAAAAGATGTTTCTTGTACCCTGCGGCAGTGCTATTTTATTTCTCCTATTGTCCCCAAATGTTTATGGTAGATGACAGAGTATTTCTTCCATCTCTTCCTTTTCTATGTCTGGCCAACTAAAGAGAAAAATTCTTTATCTCTGATCATGCTTCAGACAACTTGCAGAATGCTCCCCAGATACCAGTGGACCTCTGTGGGCGGAGACTGGGAAGGTGGGCTCCAAGGGGCTCTAGGCATTCTGGAGTACCATGCTTATGGCTCTTTCTCTTCTTGCTTCATGACACGGCTCCATCAGCTACCACTTCTCCCTCTGAACCGAACGGGAGAAAGCTTAATAGATTTCAGATTTTGCCCCTCTGTGGTTTTAATTCTTTTGATTCACAGAAGGCAAGATTTAATTCTCCCTTTAACTGTAAAATTGAACTGGATTCCCTAGGATCCGGCTAGAAAACCATTCTAATTATCACACTTTGTTCAGAACCATTAACCTTTCTAATTTGTCCTGATCTCATGTTCTCAAATTGGATGCAAAACTCCCCAATTCACCTCTCCCTCATAGCCCTGCCTCTCTAGAACACCATCTTCTTCATGGATCTGGACAGGCTTACTTGAAGGCCTTAATGAATCATTCAATCTTTCGTAGTAGTGCCCACATCTTCTTTATTGAGACTTGCCATTGTGAGATGGCTCAAACACATAAAAGGTAAGGAGGGATCGGGATCCAGTGAACATATTTTTATATCACCTTGGTTACAAGAAGCACAGACTGAGGCAGAATGTGCAGTAAAGAAAACTCAGGTCTAGAATGGGTCCTCTGGGTTTGAATCCTGGGTGCCACATACTGGCTAAGTGATCTTGGTAAGTTACTTAACCTTTCTGGGCCTCTAAACTCTCGTCTGCAAAATAAGGGTTAACATTCTAGGGTTAGTGGAAGGAATAAATGTATCAATTTATGTAAGATAAAATCCTAGGGTTACTGGGAGGAATAAATATATTGCTATATGTAAAACACTTGGACATGTGCCTGGCATTTGGTAAAGCACAATGTAGGTATTTTCTACTCTTACTTAAAACTGAAACGGAAAGCTTAATAGATTTCAGATCTTGCTCCTTTGTGGTTTTAATTCTTTTAATTCACAAAACGCAAGATTTAATTCTCAACATGAATACAGTTAAATTACCCAATGCTCATCATCTATCTATCTATAGAGAGAGGAATATATGTGTTTATATATACTATATAATACACACACACACAGACATACACTCACACACACATACACATATATGTGATATATCCCAGTCTCTGCCCACGGAGGTCCATTGGTATCTGGGGACCGTTCTGCAAGTTGAAGCATGATCAGAGATAAAGAATTGTTCTCTTTCCTTGGCCAGACATAGAAAAGGAGGAGATGGAAGAAATACTCTGTCATCTGCCATGAACCTATATATATATGTGTATATATACACATACATATGTATATGTATATATAAATTTATATATATACATAAATTTAAGTAGTATACAATATTTCACATGTTCTAATGTCACCCTACTATATATATTCTTTGGTGACTCACTGTTACCCTCAGCATTATACTATGAGCTTTATTTTTACTGATACAGGTGGCTCTAATTAATTCATTTCTAATGAATTCATTCAAGTATTCTAGTATGTGAATATACTACAGTTTTATTATTGATTCTCTTGTTAATAAACATGTATGTTACTTTTAATTTTTCCTGTGAAAACACAGCTGCCATGAACGTTCTTTAGATGTCCCTTTCTTCTGGTGCCTCATGCTTTCTGTCACGTACATACACAAAGGAATGGAAAAGCCGAGTCTTAGAATATATGTAGCTTTTCTACTCTCTTAGACAATAGCAAGTTGTTCTTTGAAGTTGTTAAGCTAATTTGCTCTGCAGATAGCTATGTTTAAGACTTTCCATTGCATCACAGATTCAACAAAAACCAATGCTTAGCATTTTCAGAGGATCCAATATTTTGGTGAATGTCATATTTTGGTGAGTATCATAGTATGAATGATTCTTCACAGGGTATGTTTTGAAATATTTTTATTCTTGTCCAATTTGGCATTTTTACTTAGGTTTACTGACCATTCAGATTTTCTCTTTTGTGAATGTTACTTGTGTATATTCTATGTTGTCTTGTTCTTGATTTTATAAAATATTCCTTATACCAATAACTTGTTGTTTATATGTTTCAAATATATTCAACAATTGCTTATATTTTCATTAAGTTTTTAGTGATAGGATACACACAACTTTAACATTTTAATATAATCACCAATTTTAGTATTTTTTAATAATTTAGGATTTGGGAATTTTTTCTAATAAACATTTTGTTTATGCTAATGTGAAATAAAACAAAACACAACATGTATTTTTAACATATTTATCTTGAAAATATGTATGGAAGAGGTTTGAAATAGAAATCTGATAGAAATGTTGAAAGTGCTGCTATAGACTCAATGTCTGTGTCTCCCCGAAATTCGTATATTGAAATCTTAACCCCTAAGGTGATTTTATTAGAAGGTAAGGCCTTTGGTAGGTGACTAGACCATAAGGATGAAATGCTCATGAGTGGACTAGCATTCTTATATATGAGACCCCCAATAGCAAACTTGCCCATCTACCATTTATGGACATAGAGAAGGCAGCCATATATGAATCAGGAAGTGGGCTCTCAGCAGGTGCCAAATTTGCTAGTACCTTGGTCTTATAATTTCCAGCCCCCAGAACTGTGAGGAGTAAATGTTCATTATTTATAAGCCACCCAGTGTCTGGTATTTTGTTCTTAAATAGATAAATTCAAGTGGCTTCTACCATGTCATGTTACTTTAGGCAACTTTTTTCATCCTTTCTACTTTGCTCTTCACAAAAATTCAGTTATTTTATAACAATTTTGCCAAGAATTTCCTAAGTAATAATAAAAGTTTAAGAGACTATGAGTTGTTCTACAGGCACAAACACACATACACACACCCACATAGACTCAAGGCAGCAGTCTAATTGTCAACATGGAAGGCATAGGGAAGAAAATACAATCCATGGAGTGTGACTTCCTCTTCACTTGGAATCCCATGGGAATCAAACTTATTGAAGATGCTCTCCTGATTAAAATGACAATCTCTCTAGAATCAGTATGCAAAACACTCCCTACAGCCTTCATCCAGATCCTTCAAGTGTTTTGATAAATAACATCCTCTGATGGAGTGTGTTTTGAAAGGGGATCTAACTAGGGAATGAGAGAAGAATGGAGACTAACCTGGAAAGAGGAGGACAATTATCAAACAGCAAGCAGCCTCCGTATAAATAATGTGTATCTCTCCATGACCCATGCTTCCGCAGCCGGTCGCTGCTTCACTCTAGCAAGCTGAGGTCTCTCCTCCTGATTAGGTCACCTCCCTTGATGATCATAAACACAGAAACAACAATAAAGCAAGGATAACAACAAAGCCTTCTGGGCATTGACATCGCTTTCATCTCTACAACTTGCATGGTTTTGTAAATTGTCTCCACTTTGTAAATGTGCAAAGACAGACTGCTGGGTTTCTTTTCAAAGTGGAGCTTTTATCTAACAAATGATGCCATCAAAATCAGACAGTAGTAGGGGATCCTTTACCCCTCTCCTGGCAAAGCACTTTTATCATTATTCTCCAACTGATAAGTTTGAACTGTTTGCTCCAGAGGGATTAGACAGCATATAGTTCATTTTTAAGGATGCTCTGTTGGTTCGTTGTGAAGTGTGGAAATTCTCTACTGAGTCTGGACAGGTAAGTAGTTCATAATGATAATTCAAAGCCTCTCCTTCCTGAAACGAATATGCATTTATCTCAGTTACTCAGTTTGAGATAAAATACGGATGCAGTTGCTATGGAGCCTTACAGTTTCCTAAACTTCCCGGCAGGCTCTAACATCCCACCCACCAACATTCTCCTTGTAGGTTCTTCTCCATATTTAGCTGTGTATGGAGAGCTTCTCTCCCATCCTTCCTTTGATACCTATGGGAAGCAAACACTCAGGCCATTTCTTTTGCAGGGAAACAGATAGATATATAAGAAATGACAAACTTGGGGATGTTTAAAAATATTCCAGCCATGCTTCTTGATTAACAGTCCCTGATTCCCTTCTGAGATGGTAACTAGACACCACATTGTTTTTATGGCTCCAAGAAGACCAATTTTTCCCCAGTATAGACTGAGGAGACAATCCAAGGGAGAAATATAAATGTCTATTTTTCTCATTTGGGCAATTTCCGTGTCTGGGGATTTGCACTGGGTAATACTCATTTTCTAAAGCCTCTACACCTCACTGAAAAACCCTTTGAACATTTCTCACCTATCCGGACAATCAAGTAGATTCTTTGAGTTCCCCATCTGTTACCTAAATGTTTTATGTGGGGTGAAACATATTATTGGTATCTTGGAAAATTCTTCATTGTTTTTATTTAGGACAAAATGGAATTTGTAACTTAACAAAACAGGTGCTCCCTATACTCTACCTCCTACACATACACACACACAAATTCTGTATGAATGTAGGCTTCATCATAGTGCACTATAAAAGAAACAAAAATCTGTAGATATTGTAAAAGCATTGTTATTATAGCTGCTATATACCTCATGATTTTTTTTACACAACCTTTGTTTTAAATATTTAAAGTATGGAAACAGAGCTTCTGATTTTATTAATATGGATTTAAATATTTCAGGTAACTTTTTTTTTAAATTCATCATAAATTTAGTACTCATTATCTCTGGTAAGATGTGCTATCACTACCTGTACCCCTGGGGATAAAAATATATTATATGTTTATAAAAAACAAAATAAAAAAAAAATTAAAAAAAAATAAAATGTTAAAAAAAAAAAGATGTGCTATCACTGATGATAATATTAAAATTAAGTATCATTTTTTGGACTATTAAAAGATGAAGTTGAAAGTTAATCCAGTGACATGCAAGTAGTAGTTCATTCACCCTACTCACTCATGTTAGCTTTCTGTTCCTCATTAAAATTATTTATTCAGATTGCATGGTGTGTGTTCAAAAGCAAACCTAAGTAAGCTCAAAAAGTTATATGTATTGTTTAAATGTTGATTTTCCTGGATTCAGAGCCTGTTCAGCTTAAATTGGGTCTTAGAGAAATTAATGTTCAAATTACACATGAGAAAAGCCAGACTCCAAAGTTTCAATGACTTTGTACAGACCCATGAAAACCCTGGTTTCTGCATTTCTCTATAAAGGTAGGCATCAATGGACACCATCTCTGTCACTAACGAGTTGGCCGAGTCTTAGGAAATTTTCTACCTTCACTTGCCATACCTGAATTCAAAATATGGAGGCCAGCTAGATACTTTCTAAAGTAATACTTGTCCTAATATTTTGATCCTAATATTCTGTGATTGCATTAATATGTATTCCACCAGGCCTACTTGCCTTCTTAGTTCAGATATTCAGATTAAAATTAAGAGCTCTTACCCCCTAGAAGGACTAATTCTGCAATTAGAACTGGGGATTCTTGAACATTAATGGGGAATAGTTACCATATGAGTTTTCAGATAAAAAAGAGTATTCTAACTTATGTGTTTGCACTGCATATGGTACAAATTTCAGGTATAGAAATAGAATTCTTCTAGTTTCCTCTCCAGAGTTGAGGAGTAAGCAGTCTTTCTGTGGAATATTAAAAATGCAATATCAATTTTTAACTAAGTAATTTGATCATTTAGACCATTAATCAATGCAGTTTTCAGAGTGCATTGAATAACTGGTGATCAGTGATATGGCAAGCGTATTCAGTCAATGGTCAAGACATGCAGCAAGATGGTAGGCAGAAAGAGCAATTAGAAATCTTAGAGTGGTTTGATATCGCTAAGATGTTCTATTACCATGGAACCAATAAAAGAAATGACTAAGGTGAAAATGGCATACAGGGTGAGTGTTCAAACTTTTCTACTTTAGGGAAGACAGACCCATATGTGAATACTTCAGAGATGTTCAGGAAAGACATTCAGAAATTAGTTTATTCCTGCAGTTGACACATATGATAATTACATCAAACAAACGCTTGGTGATGGGCAAAATGAGACCGAGTATTCAGTTGCTACATCCTTTCTACTAAAAGTGTGATCCATTGATTTGCTACATGGCAACACATGCCTGTGTTAGAAATGCAGAATCCCAGGCACCACCATTCTCCAAAATACAAAATTAGAATCTGCTTTTAACAAGATATATATACAGTTTAAGCTTTGTGAGGCACTTGTTTGGAAACTTTTGCACTTTAAAAATCGTGTTTTCCAAAGTCAGGCCAGAATAGCTAATAATGAACTATTTGAGGGGAAACATTATGACAAACTTCTTTAGCATGGAGGACACCTTTCTTCAGAAGAGGTATTTTCTCCATCTCATTTCCCCTGGAGGCCAGAGGCCAGCAAGCTAGATAATGTTGCCACCAGGAGCTCCTGCTCTCCCCCCCCATATCTGGCCTTTTCCTACTCTGAGATTTGCATTTTGGGGGTTTCCTTTGGGAGAGTAACAAAGCTACCAGCTTCCTTATTCTTCACCCCAAGAACTTTAAGTCAAATCCTATCAATAGGCAGCACCCCACCACTGAAAATTTAATTTTTTTAAGGAAATAAAAAGTGATTATTTTCCAAGAAGATGGAAACTTGGGGCATTTTGTTTTTGTTTTTGTTTTTTCTTGATTAAAAAAAAAAAAAAAAGATCCGTTGCTTCTTGTCAACATCTGTGACTCAATCACAGAAGCTTCTCTTTCCCTGGCCAAAGTGGCTTTTTATTTCTGGACTTGAGACAAATTCTCTTCCCTTTATAATACACACTAAACCAGATTCATTTTCCTTGCTTTTGTTGAATCTCCGAGAACCATGATCCTTTTTATAGCACTCATCTGAATGTATAATACACTCTCACTTGTGACACTGTTTCTTACTGTCTTGCCCCTAGAAAGCAGCAAGTATGCCCCATTGCTGCATATTCCTTTTGCTTAGCACAATTCCTGACCCACAAGAAGGATTTAATAGTATTTGCTGATTAAAGGAACAAAGGAATATGAGACTCAAAGAGTTTAAGTAATTGCTCAAAATGTCACACAGACATGACATGTTTCTAAATATAAATTCTGCACTGTTGCTTCTACACCAATGTTTTTTCCAACCTGGCTGTGTCCCAAACCAATTAAATCAGAATCTCTGGATATGGAATCTTCGTATTGGTATAGTTAAGGTCCTCCAAATATTCTAAGTAGAACTAGGGCTGAGAGCCACATTCTATTCGTTGCACTCTTGTCTAATATAATGGTATAAAATCTTCTAGTATAATAAAGCACAGTAATTGAGGAAGTCAAAATAAACTTACAAATTGGTAGAAAGGGGCGCCTGGGTGGCTCAGTGGGTTAAAGCCTCTGCCTTCAGTTCAGGTCATGATCCCAGGGTCCTGGGATCGAGCCTCACATCAGGCTCTCTGCTCAGCAGGGAGCCTGCTTCCTCCTCTGTCTCTGCCTGCCTCTCTGCCTCCTTGTGATCTCTGTCTGTCAAATAAATAAATAAAATCTTTAAAAAACAAACAAACAAACAAATTGGGAGGAAAACACAAGGAATGAAAAATGCCTAGTCTCATGTAATGAAATTTCAAAAGGAACTTGCTACCTATCTTTTGAAAAAAAGACAACTATTTGAAAGTTGTTTTTTTTTTTTTCTTTAAAGTAGGATATACTTATTCTATATATTCTGAGGAGGCACAACTCAATTGTATGTGGGCAAATTGCAGGAAGGCAGTTTGGGGCTCAATATGAGGAAATAGCTTTTTAGAATTGAACACTCCAAATATGTTGGTCCATGTTTAGAGGTGATGAGGACTAGGCTGTTAGAGATGTTTTGGTAAATCTTGCTGGGTGGGCTGGTAAGGTACAAATGCTGAATTAGGATAGTTAGAACCCAGCTACATGAATGACTCTGTGATTTCATATGTCCCAGAATATCTATAAATTTAAAATTTACAAAATTTAAAAAATTCAGTAATAATATATAATATATATAACATATATAATATATATTATATAATATATAATAATACTAAAATTTGTAGATTTAAAATTTATAAAATTTTAAAAATTCAGTAATAATAATACTAAAAACGATGATAGTGAATATTTGTTAAAAGTTTATTGTGGGCCAAGAACTATCTTAAAGAATTTATACTATCATATTAACTCTTGTAAGTCTAAAAAAAACTTGATCTTGCTGGTATAATTAATAGCCCCAAACACAGACACAGATTAGTAAACCTGCACAAGGTAATTAGCCAGAAATTATTGAAACAGAAATTCAGACTCAAGCAGTCTAACCTTGAAGCCTAGTTTCTAGGTCATTTGTTTCTAATCATCCATACAGATTTTCATTATTTATCAAACAACTGGATGCTATCTTCTGTTATTTTTTAGACATGCATATATCCAATCTACATGTTTTCAGGCAGAAAAATAAAATCATTAGGGAAGAAGAGATTAAATTTAATTCTTCTTTTAAAAATTGAGAGACTATGTATATTTGAAATAGCAAAGGATGAAACTGTTTTGTTGGTTTAAGATATTAAAGAGATATGCTTGATCTTTCCTTTGAATGACTCAAAGACCAGTTCAGGTGCAACTTTTCAAAACCTCAACTCAGGAATTTCAATAAAATAAAAATATCTAATGATCTTCTAAATAACATCACCAACAATTTTTAAGGATAATAAAATACTTTCTTTGTCTGAATCTTCCTAGATTTTTTTGTTATTAAATCTTTACTAACCCCACACTTGAATTATTTTTGTTCTTAGATGCTAGTATGAGTTTTCTTATATGTATCATGTGATTAAACATGTTGGATGTGTATGTCTCAATAAGAAACAGGTACACTGGGGATCGTATTATATAATGACCTTTCTGAAACCTATATACCCTCCAAGGGTAAATAATAAGGTAAATATCTTTGCTTTTCAGTCGGAAAAAAAAATAGAGTATCTTCCTGATTAACTTTGTGAACTTTTGTAGCTTATCTTTAATACCTCAGTTTTCGCCTCTCTAAAGTGGAAAAAATTGTGCCAACTTCAACAGATTCGATGAGAGTGAAATGCAAAAATTATCTAAAATACTTGGCATAGTTCCTGGTTCTCAACATATGTTAAGCAAGTTTTGATTGCCTTTCTGGTTCCCTCTTTTATTCTTTGTTTCATCATCTTAAAAATGGAGTCACTGAAACTCCACAACTTAATCCATAGTGGGGTCATGAAGATAAAAGTGAATTAATATATGTTCAAATGCCATGAAAACTATCATTTACTATTTGCACTGATCACTGTTAGTCATCTCCCTTTTAATTATTTAGTTGCCTATCACTTTTGGTTTACTCTTACATTTTGAGTCTCCAGAAATAAGTAAAGAGCATGTCTTGGGGCAACTGAATGGCACAGTTGTTTAAGTATCTGAATCATTATTTCGGCTCAGGTCATGATCTCAGGGTTGTGAGACTGAGCCCCGCATCAGGCTCATTGCTCAGTGGGGAGTCTGCTTGGGATTCTTTCCCTTTCTCTCTCTCTGCCCCCCGCCACTTTCTCTCTTTCCCACACACTCTCTCAGTCTCTCTTTGAAATAAATAATTAAATGAAAATTAAAATATGTGTCTACTCTGTTGAAGACACTATAGAAATATTACTAAGAAAAAAAAAATCTTCATAAAGTTTAATACATCCCAATGTTTTCCCAGGGAGACAAAATACTAGAATGCGGAAGAATGTTGCTGTAGTAATTGTCATTTACATGCCGTTCAGATCTGTTCTCATCTTCCCACACAGATCCGGTATTAAGTAGCAATGGAGGTCACCGTATAGCCAAAGAGTATCTCCCTTCTTCCCTGCTTAGTCCTACGTGGATTTAAGTTCCCTGTTGCCATTGTCTATAGGAAGTGAATATTTCTACTGGTATCAGGGAAATTGACCCATTTCTCCTCTTATTCCAGTTTATTAAGGCCAGGCTCGTTCAATTCTCTTTCTTCATAAATATCTACTTCTTCTCCATGTATACATTATTTTGATTCCATTTGGAACTTTTACTACAATGATGAACTGCTTGTGCTTGCATTTTTCTTTACTAGAAACACATAAAGAGAAAGGATGCAACTTTGGTGTGAAGTTAGACCAATGGCTTCTAATAACAAAAGCATTTTTCCCTGAATAAATCGTGTTTGCATTCATCTGAAAAAGAGAAGAGCTATGTTTGACAACCATATTTTTATTATGAAGTTCTCAATAAATAGGACAAAGAACAGACTGAGGAAATATGTTTTGTTTAGGAGTACATTTATAAAATTATTAATAAAAGGAATATTGACTTCAAATAAAAGGCATAGTGCCTAGTTATTTTTTATATACATCATCAATAACTACAGATAGGTTTCACCCCAATACTTTAGGCTAACAGAAATGATAGACTTAACTTTCCCAGGGAGTAGGAGTGAATTTTCATGTAACCAATTTAATGAAACTGATTAATGCATCATCACAGATCAAAATAATAGTTTGGCAAATATGTCCTTCTGTACATGATTTTTTAAAAAAACTTTTTAAAAAATTTCAGTCAGCTGGAATATGCAATTTATAGGAACAAAAATATCTTTTGTTTAGCCAAGAGGGAAAAAAAATGCTACATATTTTCTGGCAACAAGGATCAGTGCCTTGAATTTAGGAGTAGGAAGAGAGGGGTTTAGTCCTACAATTTGGAAGGCACACTGTAGAAGTGTAAAACTTCTCCTGAGTGTGCAATTTTATATTTACCTGTGATCCAGATCCTCATTTTGAGAGCCCATTTAGACACAGACTGATTCGTTTAGGCCAGAGGAGCAGGCTTACCCACCAAAAATCATGCAAAATCATCAGGAATTTTAAACCTTAGCCAAGAGAAGTAAACTTCAGTGCCACAGTATCCACAGTTTAAAACCAATAAGGGCTTCTTCAAAAAGTACTCAGGCGATTTAAGAACAGAATTCATCCAGAAATCATCTTGATAATTTTCTCCCCTAAACAGAATATAAATTGGTGGTGATTTTCTATTTCCCTGATGCTATTTCAAAAGTAGTTTTTATATCTTTGTTATAACAGTTAGTGGTTTATCCTGAGATTGATCTGTATTTGTTTAAAGGTTTGTTTTGTTTTATTGATTTTTTTTTTTCTTTTTCCTTTTCTTTCTTTCTCCAAGTTTTGTTTGTTTTGTAACAAAGCGATGACGTATTGAAAAGATCAGGGCCTTTTTGCTCAGGTTGAACTGAGTTCCAGTTACTCTCCTGCCTGTGTGATTTTGTACAAGCTTTCTAGACTTTCTGAATCTCGAAATTCTCATTTATAAAACCTGGGTAATAAAATCTATCTTGCAATGCTAGAGATTAAAGTCAGCATAATACCTGACACTTAGCCAGTGCTTTACTCTCATTATCTGAGCAAATGAAATGAAGACCGACACTGATGAGAATCCAGCAAGGTGTGTTCTTCTGAGGCATAAGGGATGACTGATGAGATGTCTATGCATTTTTCAAATTCAAAAAATGTTTTCCAGATCCCTAAAATATCCCCTGATGCTTTGGATTATTGCAATAATAAAACAATAGATTTGAAAAAAAAAAAAAAAAAGCATTTATCTCAGCAACTCCTGCTGTTTTCCTTAAGAATTTCTTAAACTGTTCTATTTAAACTTTTTCTGAAACTTTTATTCCTTGTCCCACTTTTTTTTTCCCCTTCAGAGCACCCTTATATCAAGCAAGTGAAAGACAATTTATCCTGAATCATTCTAGCATGTCAGAGTTCTATTTAGCGTCGTGGTGAATAACACGACAGCTCCCAAATCCCTGTCCTGTTTTTGGTCAGGATTTTCCATCCACAGTTCAAATGAAACTTCAGCATTTTCCTTAATGTCCAAAGCAATTTGGCAAACAGAATTTGGAAGAAGAACCTTTCTGCTTCTGCTATGCATGGCCCAGATGCTCCATAAATATAATTTAGCATCTCCATGGTGCATTCTGTGTGCACTCTGCTCATAATCATTGCTATGGCCATTAGCATAAAAATGCTTTTCTCCAGTCTTTTTTTCCATGCTTTAGCTTTGAAATTTTATCCTTATTCATAGTTCAAGAACTTTGCAAACAAATAAGATGCACCACAGAATACTTTAGGCAGCTTCGATCCCAGTACTAATCTGTACTTTGTAGCATGAAACGAAAATTAAGCAAGCATATGGCCCAAGACTGTAACAAAAATGATATTATGCCACAAAACATAAAAACAGAAATGTTTATTAAGGTCACTGACTCTTAAACTATTGTTGATTTCTCTTACAAAATTTAAGTCCAGTCATAAAAATAGACATATTTGTCCTATTACATGTATTATATAGAATGTATGTGTAAATTAATATATGTATATTATATATGTCTATTTGTGTGTATATAGCATAGTGTACATTTGTCTCATCATATATATTTTACTTACTATGTATGAATTTAGTTAAGTGTATATATATATTTAATTTTATATATATTATGTATTTAGCTTACTGTATATATAAAACATTAACATAGTATATTTATATATGCACATACGTATATACTCATGTTTCTTTTTTCATTTTTATATTGATCCTATATTTTATATAAGATGTTAATAGAAATATCTGAAGGAAATTGCAAAGAAAAGGCAAGCATAGGTTTAGTAAGGAGAAATGTATACCTAGAGTCCTTTATAAGTTTATAAATGTGAGATAAACATTTGTTGGGAAACAAAGTAAAGAGAGGGACACAGTCTGTCACAGAAGCCACGGTACTCACAGGAGAAAACCAAGTAATTTGCCCAGCACAGATTTTTCTCATTCTGAGCCTTGAGGGCAGCTTTTTCTGTGAAGTATAAAAAAATATAAAAGATGAAGTAGACACAGAGGATAAGATTTTTTTAATATACATATTTGACCATTGAGATCACACACAAAATATATAACTCCTAATGTGCGGACTGTTTTTTCTCCGATGGATCTCTTGGGCAAAATACAAGAAAATGCAAATCTTTGAGTCAAGTTTTCCTCTATGGAATATTATAACCACATTCAGAAGTGCCCTATATTTTAATAGAGGCATCTTATTTCACTTAACAGACATAATTTTAAATATTTGAGTGAGAATCACATTTGGGTAAGAGAGGGTCTCTATTTTTAAATAATATGCTGTTTTTATTTCTAATCTCACAGTTGGGCGCATTGATACACAGAAGTTCTCAATTTTAATGAAGTTTATAGAAAGGAAGCAGGGGTAAAGACAACCAAGTCATTAAAAAAAGAAAAACAAAAATGTTTACTTTATAAAAAAATGGTAACCACATAGCCCATAAATCTGTCATTATGTTCTCAATATCATCAGTTGTCAGTAAATACAAATTATGATAACTATCAGATATAACTACACATCCATCATAATGACTAAAACAGAAGACCACACACGCATTTATTAGAAGAAATGTATACAAGAATATTAATAGCAGCATTTATCATACTGGCTGCAAAATTGAAACCATCTGAATGTCCATCCACAGTGTAATGGATACATGTGTTGTGGTATATTCATTCCATGAAATTTGATATCACAATAAAATTTCACAAACTCCAGCTACATAAGACAATATGGGTTTCCCTCACAAACATAATGTTAAGAAAATCGGACCTACAAAAGGACATATTGCATGATTCTTTTATGTACAGTTCAAAAATAGGCATCAGTAAGTTGTACAGAGAAAAGACAGAACACTAGTTTAGCTTTAGGTGGTGATTGGGACATAATGATGGAGGAAGCTTGAGGGAAGTTTCCAGGGTGCTGGTAATATTTGACTCATGGCTGTGCTGATGGGAAACTTTATCTAGCTGTATACTTACTATTTGTGCATTTTTTGGTAATTCAACATAAGTTCTTAAAAATTTCAAAATTAAGGGAACTTCCTATATAGACTAAATCAACTTCATTAATAAAGCAAAAAATGAAACAGAGAATAAAGCCTCCAAAGTGTGTACTTTGCTGTGTATGGCAATTCCTCACAGTTACTCTGATGGCTGTCCTTGATATTCACCTATGGCACTGATTCCACTGTGTTGCATTTATCTGTTATATCTTTGTCACTTTGATTAGCTTGGAAATTCCTTTTGGGAAAGGAAGGCAATATTACAAATATAGGAAACACTTTTCTGTGCTATGCTGTGCTCTTTAGAAATGGGCCTCCAAGCAAGGCGCATCTTTCCTGTGGTGTGTGCTAGAATCCCTCTACCCATCCTCCTGGTACCTAGAAACTATCACTGAGCCCATTCCAGTAAGCGGGTCTGGACTCCATGACTCTGCCTTCAAACCTACCCACTCCTACCACCATCAAGACTGGGCAAAGTGTGGACTCTAAAGCCAATCAGATGATTTCTCTTGGAATTTTGTGACATGGGTTCAAAACTAGAAGTCAGTGATCTGTTTGTTTGTTTCTGGTCATGAGAAAAATATGTGTTTTCTTAGCTAAAACAAACTTTCTTCTGTGAGGTGCATGGTGGAACAGAAAGACTAGTTAGCATATAGAACTAAAAATGAAACAGAGAAATAAAGATGAGACCATGATACCTTGAAAGCTGGAGAAAAGTAACTTCCTTTGTTTAGATCTTTTTCTCCTTCTGAGTAGCTCCATGTAAAGCCAAACTACTCTTCTTGTCTTACCAATAGACGCATCATTTTAATTTAATGCAGTTTCACCATCTTCTATTACTTGCAAAACCAAGCCAAATCCTCACCTGAAAACATATATATGTTGTTCCAATACTTTCTGGAGGTTTGGAAATTCAATCCGTATATGCATATTTATCTTTAAAATTCATACTGCATTGATTTTGTTTTTCTGAATTTAAATAAAGTCACATCATGATGTCTTACCTCCCTCAGATTAACCACAGAATAAAATCTGGTTTTCTAAAAGGTGAGGTTCCTGAAAGCAAGGGAATCTTACTTCATCTTTTAGTCCCAAAATTTAGTAGGATTTGATAGAAAGAAAACTTCCAAGAATGTTGACCGGAAAAATGAATATATAATCCTCACATGCAGAAAGTTTACCCAACTGTGTGATGGTGGCATTGGCTGTTCTAAGGGAAGAATTTGGGATAAAACTTTGGGGGTTTGTTAAAGGGTAAGGTAAACTCTTAACAGGAATGAAGAGGAAGGAGCCTGGGTGATTTCCTTCTGCTGAGAAACTGGCTCCGTAATTCCAAAAATAACATCAATTTTGAAAGGTTTATTTGATGTCCAAATAGTAGCCAACTTTTCAAAAAAATACTTCTGTGGATTCAGAGAACAAAATGTGGCCGTTAAAGGAGGCTGTTTGGAAGTTTACATTTGAAAAACAAATTTCCTCTCTTATTTCTGCTTACGTTTGTTCCAGAATGCCTAATTTGAAGGCTCGTGATTTGCTGAGGTAATGTGGCAGCCCAAGTTGTCCATACAGCTGTGTGTTTATGTCTGAACTACAGACAGGAGGATGTGTCCATAAAACATGAGAATATGATAACCAAAACTTGGAAATGAGCAACACTCTGTAAGCAGACACATGATAGGCAACGCTCGACCTACCATCGGCCCTGGATATCAAAAATAGTGCAGAACACTCAATTTCAATTTTAATTTCCAGAGGGCTTAATTTATTGAAAACTAATAAACAGCTGTTATTTATTATTTATTCCACCTTTATGCAGTCTCTCATCTTTCATTGAAACCCCATTGTTTCCTTAAGATAAGGAAAGCCTGTGCCAATAAGTAAGTAAGTAAGTAAGTAAGGCAGGCATACATTCTTACATGGCCAAAAAGTATCTCCTCTCTGGAACACTTTTTTTGTTGTTGTCATTGTATTGGAAGGAAACTATAGGTGGGTTTAAGAGACAGGGAAAGAAGATGATGGAATGGAGTAAGACATGGATCTAAACTGTAGGATCCAAAGCACACTGATGCATCACAATCATTCCTGGGGTGCACGATAATGACAGTGTCAGAGATAATATTCAACTTAGTGCACATTTTATATCGTTTCCTTTTTAAAATGAATTCTGTACTTTGCTTTAAGATACATTTATGTGATGCTCTTCAAATTAACTTGCATTTTTCAAACCGTCTTTGAGAGAAGCTGAAGCTGTGGTCAGGATGCCAGAGAGGGGTCAAGTGCGGGAGCCGTCACATTGCACTGAAAGTGAACTTCCTCCTTCATTTATCTGACAGAAGATAAAATGTTTTAAATAACTGAAATGAAAGGTTCTCGGATATCATTAGTGTCATTCTTCATGGCTAAACGAACCTGAAAGTCCACCTCCGGTGTTTCTTATTTGCTCTTGAAGGATTATTGGCTTGCTGAAATCAAGTTGATGTGTCCAGTGTTTGGGACAAAAGTAGAGTTTGGAAATGACTGGGTTGTATACAAATTTCTGTTGTAATTTTATTAAACTCAGCTCTTCTGAGAAAATTGCTAACAGTCTTCAGGGAGGGCACCTGGAGGTCTCAGTCGGATGGACAGTTGACTTCAGCTCAGGTCATGATCTTAGGGTCCTGGGATCCACCCCAGCATCCAGGTCCCTGAGCGGGGAGGAGTCTACTAGTCCCAACACCCTTCCCCCTGCTCATGCTCTTTGTCTCTCTCTCTCTCTCTCTCTCTCTCAAATAAAAAAATTCCTTAGTTTAAAAAAAAAAAATTCTTCAGGAAATGTAAGAACTTGAAGGCATTCCCCCTTGAGGATGAGGAACAGGGATAATGAGAATAGAAAAAAGGCTAAAGTTGCCTTTCTGAAGGGTCTGGTCCACTGAGGTGTATATGCCTTATATGGCATAAGTGATGGGGATATGACACTGAAAGTTTCATGGTCATTTTTCCTTTTTATCTTCTGAAAGTTCCAAAAATCGTTCATCCCATTGAAAATGGTTGGTCTCAATTTATGTCTCTTTCTTCTAAGAGGAGCCATGCATTGAGCATACAGATGTTGTAATGCAGAACATGGATATATGATCTGATAAGAGATTATTGTTGTTCTGCTATTGTAGTTCTTTTGCTATATCTTAGTCCAAAAGACAGTTTATGTTAGAAGATAATGTTTAGAAGTTTAGATAATGTTAAGAAGTTTAGATGAATTTTCCACTGTTTATGATTTGTGAGGCCATACAAAGGAATGATTTATAACAAAACTGTACCCAAAATTCAGAACCTCTGTTGTTTAGGAAATACTTTAAATATAGGTATTGCTCAGAAGATGCCCAATTCCTTAAATGGATGTAGTTGGATTTAAGTGGACTCCCTTTTTTATAGCTCAACATATGATAATTGTATAATTTTAGTTTTGTTTTTAAATAGAGGTTGTAGTGATTTGTTTTTGGAAGTAAAATGGTAGAATGATTATGGAGTGTAAAGTTAGATTTTAATCCTATTTACTAAGTGGGTCAGGAAATCTTTTAATATTTCAATATCCTGGCCTAAATAAGGATATGATATCTAATTCATAAAGTTTATGATGATCAGTAAGCTCTATAAAATGTTTAAATTCCCTGTCAGTGATAGTGATATATAAATGTTTATATATATTTTCCTTATATTTAGAAAGATACTTATATAATTCCACACATAAATGTGAATGAATATGCTAATATTAGGTAATAAGAGGTAATAAGAGTAAATAGTTATTGATAGCTTTTACCCTAAGAAAAGCATTTAGTGGAGATTTCTCACGTGATCCTTATTATAACTTTATGAGATAAGTGCTACTTTTGTCCCCACCTTACAGAAGATTATAATGAGGAAAGAAAGTCATTGTATACATGCCCATTTTTTAAAAAAACATTCCTGGCAGTTTTTTTGTTTATTTAATTTTTTAAATTTTTCCTTCAGTGTAGTATCATTTTACTTCAACCAAAATAATGTCCTTAAACATTTATTACAGTTAAGCTCTGCTGATAGGAAATACCTCAAAATGCAATCTTATTTGGAAATAGGGCTGTTGCAGATGTGGTTCACTGAGATGAAGTCATACCAGAATTGCACGGGCATCTGCTCCAATAGATGACTTATGTCCATATGAAAGAATGACACGTGAAGACACATATACACACGCAGGAAGGACACCATGAAATCATGAAGGCAGAGATTTGGGTGACTGGCTCTTCTATAAGACAAGGAATGCTGAAAATGGCCAACAAACCACCAGATCTAAGAGGGCCGGGGGGAGAGGCATAGGACAAAAATTTCTTTAATAACTCTCATAAGGAGGCAACCCCATTGAACCTTGATGTCAAACTTCTAGCTTCCAGAACTGTGAGTTAATTTCCGATGTTTAAGTCATCCAGTTAGTGGTATTATGTTACAGCAGCCGTAGCAAACTAATACACATGGTTTTACCTCCTGTTGTATGTAAGGCTATCTTCACTGGATAAATAATTCAGAGGTGACAGTTTATTTTATTTTGCTTTTGTTGCAACTGCAAGCACTTAAAAGAGGTCCTTCCATTGTTTTCTGATATAACATTAGCGGCTACTCTCAATTACGTTTCCAGGTATAAGTTATGTGTCCTTTATCTCTGACCACATACAAAATTTTCTCTTTTAATTTGGTATTTGGTAGTTTGGCTATCATGTGTCTAAGTCTGTTTTTCTTGTTTTGCTTACTTAAGGTTTGCTAAGCATCATGAATCTGAAAGTAGATGCTTTTCAGGAAACTTAGAAAAACTTCACCTATTATTTTAACAAATAATTTTCTGTTGGATTCTTTTTTTTTTTTTTTAGGACTCCTATTACATATATATCAGGTTATTTAATACTGTCTCACATGTATCTGAATCTTCCTTCTTTTCTTCTTGGTGTTTTTCAAGTTGAATGCTTTACATTGATTTGTTTTCAAGCTCACTGCAACTTCTACCTTCTCACATAGATCATTAAACCCATTTGGTGAATTTCTCATTCCATTTTCTGTTTTAAAATTTCCATCTTATAATTATCTTTCCTCTGCTAAGCTTCCTTATTTGATTGCTCAGGAAGACTGTATTTATTTTTTGAAATACTTTTGGAGTTTACTTGGAACACCTTTATTAAGACAAAATTTATATGCCACTTAAAGTATACAATGTAATTATTTTTTTTTAGTAAATTCATGGTTATACAGTCATCACCACAATTTGAATTTAAAACATTTCAAACTCCATAAAAGGAACACCATATCCATTATCATTCCCTTCCTACTTCCCAACAGTATCCCAGAGGCAACCACAAATTTCCTTTCTTCTATGGTTTTGCCTGTTCTGGATACTTAATACAAATGGAGTCATAAAATATGTGATCTCTTATGACTGTTTTCCTTCACTTGGTGCAGTGTTTTCATCTGTGTTCACGATTATCGGTATTTATTTTTATTGCCAGTAAATCTCCATTGTATGCATGGTTTACATTTATCCAGTTTTCAGGTCATAGGCATTTGAGTTGTTTCTATTTTTTGGCTATTATAAATAATGCTGCTATGAACATTTGTGTGCAAGCTTATGTATAGATATCTACTTTTTTTTCTCTTTTCTTGTGTATATACCTGGGGATGGCATTAGTTACAGTCCCCTATTGTTGCAGTAACAAGTTACCACACACATATCGGCTTAAGTCAATGCATATTTATTATCTCACAGTTTTTTTTCTGGGTTTTACCAGAAAAAAATTCAAGTTGTCAGCAGGGCTTGTGTTCCTTTTGGAGCCTCTAAGAAAGAATCTTACTTTTTTCAGCTTTTGGAGACCATCTGTATTCCTTAGTTCCTGTGCCCTTTTCCCATCTTCAAATCCAGTGAGGTCAAGCTTGCGATTAAGCTTCCCGTTGAGTCTTCTGCTTCCCTGCTTCACTTATAGAGGTCCTCTTGATTACATGGGGCCCACCCAGGTAGTCCAGAATAACCTTCCCATCTTGAATTCCTTAGCTTCATTCATCTGCAGAGTCCCTTTTGCCTTGTAAAATAGCATATTCCCAGGCTCTGCAGATTAGGACGTGTATATATTTGGAGGACAGGGAATTATTCTGCCTACCTATTCTGCCTACCACACTGTGTCATATGCTAACTCCATGTTTAACTGCATAGGAACTGCTTATTTTCCAAAGTGGTCATTCCATTTAACATCCATACCGACAATATAATGGCTTTAATTTCTCCATGTTCTTACCAACACTTGTTTATTGTCCATCTTTTTGATAACAGCCATCCTAGTGGGTGTGAAGTGTTATCTTTTTGTGATTTTAATTTGCATTTTCCTAATGTCTAATGATGTTGACGAGCCATTAGTATGCTTTTACAGGCTTTTTTTTTTTTTTTTTTAATAAAGGAATGTCTGTTGGTATCCTCTGTTCATGTTTTAATTGTGTTGTCCTATTTTGCCATCTGGGCATAATGGTTACTGTTGACGTTTTTTTTCCCTGGACTATAGGTTGCATTTTCTGTTTGTGTTTTTCTTAAGTTTTGATTGTGAACTAATCCTGCTGATAATTACATATGGAAGCTCTCAGTTCTGTTATCTTCCTGGGAAGATACTAATTCTAGCTAGTTGTCCTTTTAGTGGTTGATCACTTTTCACTTTTGTAGAATGGATCTTTTGCTTTAATAAGGCTGTTTCTGAAAAGCCCAAAGAGTTTTTAGGACCTTCTAATTTGGAGGTACTAAATACCCAAATGTTGGTTTATGTTTGGTACTTGCGGTTGGTTTTAGGTTTTAATTGGGCAGGTCCAAAAGGAGACTTTTTCTACAATACGGTTTTTATTCCCAAACCTTGGCCCTTCTTGTGTCTCAGATAAATCACTAAAGCATAATGAAGGTCTAAATGAATTTTTCCACTTTAACAGAGCTGAACCTCTGATGTCGGCCTACTGCTTGAAACCGTGTATGTCTGCTCCATTTTCAATCCTGTAGCAGCTAATTTTGGAAAACTTTGTGTAACATTATCCTGCATGTGTGTAGCCCAGCTATAGTCTGGGGAATTACAGGGGACCCCATATAGGCTTCTGGCATGCCCCCATCCACATATCGTTGAGTTTTGTCCAGTCCCTTCAGTTATTTCAAATTGAGAATGCTTCCCCAGCTCAGTGGGAATTCTGGGTTCTGCTTAGATTCTAACTCTCTGGACCATAGTTGGAAAATTGTCCCCAGTTAGAAAAAAAATGCAATTATAGAGATCGCTCAGTTTCCTTCTTCTCAGGAATTATATTATTCTAGTGCCTCCTGTTTAACATTGGAAAACTTTTTGCCTTCCATATTTTCCCCAAGACTGGTTATTTACAACTGAACACTAGTCTACCATCAGTTACTTTATCATAACTGGAAGTAAGACAGAAACTTTTGATAAGAATTTTAAATGATAGTCATCCCAACGTTTCTGAACACTGGAAATACTATAACCTTTTCTAAGATATGTAGTAATTTCTGTTGATTTAAGTTTTATTGTCTGATATGTTTTAGGTAGGTAGTTTCATGGCAGTGCTCATAGTGAACATAGTGGAACATTTTAAACACTTTTAAGTGGCAAATAAGGATCCAAATCTAAATTAAAATATAACCATTTGTACTTGTAACAGTGCATATACAGTAAAATCTGTGTGTGTGTGTGAGTGTATGCACTCATGCATGTAATTAAATGACAATTCACAACTTCTCTCCTGGACCAGGGCTGATATCTTTGGAAATGAATTTTAAGAACATTCCAGTCTCTGGGGCACCCAGCTGGCACAGTCGATTGAGCGACCGCTCTTGGTTTCAGCTCAGATCATAATCTCAGGGTCATGAGATCAATCGAGTCCTCCTGTCGGGCTCTGCACTCAGCATAGGTCTGCTTAAGATTCTCTCTCGCTCTACCTGCTCCTCTCCCTGTTCTCTCTCTCAGTCTCTCTTGGTCTAAAATAAATACATAAACCTTTAAAAAAAATAACATTCTAATCTCATTAAATTGGGGTGGGGGATTTGAAATAAATGCTTTACTGAATCCAGCAAATGATATAACTATAATGTTTTCTAGAAAGAGATCATACTATAAATAATTCAGTTTGACTCCTTTCTCACTTAACAGTTATTAGACAACTTTATATGTCACATATGCAGATTAATAATATTCTTTTTGAAAATTTTCATAAAACTACATTATATTAATATACCATGAAAATTTTATCAAATTCTCTTTTGATAGACATTTAGATGACTTCCATTTTTTTCCTATTATAGTTATCTAAAAAATGAAACCCTTATACCTACATCTGTGCGTACTATATGTATATTTCAGAAATATTTTCAGAAATTAAATCATATAAGAACAGTAATCATATTTTAAAATATGAAACACAGTGACATGTTGCCCTTTAAAAAAGTAGATAAACACTCTCACTGTGTTTATCTAACAATAAACATTTAGGTATTGTTAGATAAAGTTTGTCTAACAATTAATTAGAGTGACTGCTTCCAAAGGCAAACAGAATTTTATAAGCTTTTCATTTTTCCAATCTGTTAGAAGGGATAAAAGACTCTCTCTTTTTTTTTTTTGCTATAATTATTTCTAATTTTGCTTAAGTTTCTATGTTTAGTATTTTATTTTTATTCCAGTAATTTATTTTTATGTTTTACATTCATATTGTTGATATACATGTACTTTTTTTAATATGATGTATGTGTAATGACAAAGTTAGATATTTAATTTTCATTTTATAATCTCAGTCATCATGCAGTTGTCAGAAGTCTGGATTTTTTTTTTCTTTTTAGCTTTTTTTTTTCTCTTCTTGTACCCATAAATCGTATATTTTTAATTACTCTTAAATATATGTTAATATCTGATATAAGTACTTTCCTGTTGCTCTTTTAGAATTTTACTATTATTGTGTGTACTTTTTTCCAGTGAGGCCTTTAAATAATTTCCTCAAGCTCTAAAATATATTTTAAAATTTTGTTTGATGCTGCATTTAGTTTATAGATTTGAGAGAAATAATATATTTATTCTGTTGAGTTATATGATCTGAGAAAAGGTTTTATCTTTCCCTTTTTTGTAGGTTTTCATTTAGTGTTTAATATCCTCTTAATATACATAATAAATATTACTTCTATATTTCCTCCCAAGTTTTTCACTGTTTTTGCTTGTCAATAAAATTAATATATTTTTAAAGTATAGCAGTAAACTCACTACCATCTGTCATTAGGAAAAATATTATTTTATATAACTTTCACAACCAACCACCATACTCTCTTTTTTTTTTTACATTTCTTATAATTTTCTTTTTTAAGTTTTCCAAATATACAGGAATCTTCTCTCCATTACAATAATATATTCTACTTCCTAGTATCCTTTCTTATAAAAATAATATATATATTTACTTACAGTTTACTAAGATATTAATAGGGCATAGATGTTTGATTTTGTCAAGTAACAGGTCAGCATCACACTGATGACCATACACTCCTTTGACCTATTAATTTGATGTATTTTATTAACATATTTCTCAAAATTGGCATAGTTTCACAGTCTTCTAAAGGAAGCCTGTTTTTCATGTCATTACTAGATATTGACACATCTACTCTTACTTCTTGAGTCTGTGATAATATGTACAGACGTTTATATCTAATGTATTCTCTCTCTGGAGATTTGGAGACATTCTGTGCTGTGTTAATCAACGGTACTTTGGATGTAGAGTCCTTATCTTCATGTGTGTCTCTTCATCCTTCCTTCCTTTTCGGTAGTAACCTGGCAAGACAAATGTGCTTTCTTTCTCTTTGTTACTCCTCCTTGAATGAAGTCCATTCTTTCTATTCCTTTAGAATTCTCTCTTTTGCTCTTCTCTCCATCTAGTTATGCAGTGTTTCCATGAGATTTTCGTTGAAATACTGGATTTTGATTGTTCCAAACACCTTTTGCTCAGAGGTTACAGAATGAGAGGAAATGAACTGGAGTACCCAGAGTCTCCATTTACATACGTTGTCCCAAGACATCTTTCTGCAAAATACAATGAATTCTTTGTACCTCCCTCAGTATTTAGTAGTTTCTTCTTGACTGGAGACAATCCTAAAGCTTGAAATCAACACCTATTTCACACAGATCTTTTGTTTAGTTATTTGCTGTTTATTTAAGTCTGCTATTTATCTCTGCAAAATGGAGTGAGATATGTACTTCTCTCTTTATCCCATATGTTTTGACAAGCCTCTAAAGTGATGATTTAGGTAGGTAGTTGTGGTGGCAGAGGGGGAGGGGAGGGGAGGAAAAGAAACAGAAAGGTGGATTTGCCCCTCTGGGGCAAGAAAAGAAAGTAGGTGACCTACCTTAATTTATTTGTCAACTGGATCTCTTTATATAGTGGGAAAAATTTTTTTAAGTTTTTATTTAAATTCCAATTAGTTAATATACAGTGTAATACTACTTTCAGGCATATAATATAGTGATTCAATACTTCTGTATATCACCCTCTGCTCATCACAAGTATACTCCTTAGTCCCCATCACCTATTCAACCCAGCCCCCCTACCCACCTCCCCTTCAGTTACCTTCAGTTTGTTCTCTGTAGTTAAAAGTCTCTTTCTTGGTTTACTTCTCTCTCTCTTTTTTCCCTGTGCTCTTTTGTTTTGTTTCTTATATTCCACATATGAGTGAAATCATATGGCATTTGTCTTTCTCTGAATGATCTAGTTTGCTTAGCATAATACTCTTTAGCTACATCCATGTCATTGCAAATGGCAAGATTGCATTCTTTTTCATGGCTGAGTAATATTCTATTGTATATTTATACCACATCTTCTTTATCTATTCATCAGTTGATGGACACTTGGGCTGATTCTATAAATTGGCTATTGCAGATAATGCTGCTAGGAACATTGGGGTGCTTGTAGCCCTTTGAATTATTATTTTTGTATTCTTTCGGTGAATACCTAGAAGTGCAATTGCTGGATTATAGGGTAGTTCTGTTTTTAACTTTTTGAGGACTCTCTGTACTCCAGAGTGTTCTCCAGAGTGGCTGCACTAGTTTGCATTCCCACCAATAGTGCAGGAGAGTTCCTCTTTCTCCACTAGGAATTATTTAGTAATCCTGATACTCTGTAGAGGATCACTGGTTGTTAAAGTCTAATTTAAGAATTTGGTCCTATGTGTTAGCTTATCTTCATTTTACTCCTTCCTGGAATCCACAGAAATATCAAAGATCTCTGGTTCTGTTCAGTGTCTGATGATATATTCCTTTCTAAAAATAAAATAAAAATTATCTAGCGCAAATCCACTATTCTTCATTGGTAATGAGATGGGACTTAGATTTCTACTCTTGTCTCCAAATCCCCTTCTTCTCTCTATTACATTCCTAACAAGAGCGATGTTATAGTGAAAATGTAATAGATGAAGAAATTAATATGACATGATTGGCACTTGAGGTATTTGCAGGATCCAACAAAAATGTACATGAGAGAAATAGGAAATCAGAGAGTGAGTGAAAAACTTAGCTCTTCAGAAATTTGTAGAAGAATTGCCTGACAAATAACTTAGACTTGTATTTGAAGTGAAAATACTTATTAAGTGCTCATTTGGTGCCAGAAATTGTGCCAAAGTCACATTTTATAATTTCCTTATGAAGAGAAGTTCAGAATATATTATGAAGCAGGCTGACTGAGAGATGTAGGGTTGGCTGAGCCAAGCCTTTTCTAATGGCCCAAATTTCTTTTGATGCCAATAAACAGTGTAACTAAGCCAATGTAAGCTAGAATATTCATCCAACTATCCACTCTTTTGATAATCAAATATTTACTGGGCATATCTTAAGTTACATGAGATTTATGTACATTGGAGAATAAACGGACATTGCTTATATCTTCAAAAAGTTTTACTCTAAGAAGAGTAAATGAAACATAGCATACAAATAAGTATATAATTATAAGTTGTCGTATATACTCTGAAGGAAGAAAGTGTGGGCTTTTAGTTGTTTCTGATGACAGTAGAAAAAAGACATCATTTCAAGATTAAACTATGACATTATAGTCATACTACATTGGTTAACAGAAAGAAGGACAAGCGCCTCAGGCTTTCAGTAAAAACCAGAGAGAATGACTCAGTCATGAAAAATATCCCTAAATTAATTTCATCACCAAAATCATAAAAAAGAAACTTTCTGACAATATGTTAAAATATTTGGATATGCTTAGTCAAGCTGCCTTTGTGCTTAGGAACTTAGCATTCTATCTCATAGGTCGTTTATACTGTAACTCCTCTGAGCAGTTATAATGCTGATGCAATTCAATATATTATAACAAATTCAAGTAGTGAACAATAGTACAACATATTCTTTAAGACCTTAAAAGACAGCACTGAGTGGAAATAAAAGACTGCTATGAATAACTCAAATGTGTGGTGGAGAGAAGGAGCTAATCCCTTTCAGTACTTTAGGTGATAGAAGGTCCTTGTAACACCAGTTGAAAAAGGAATCAGTGAATGCCACGAGATTTAAGTGGCAGGTGCAAGAGTATATATTTTTATTTACTATTTCAACAATGGCAGAAAAACCATATTAAGCTTAGGGGTAACTTTTCTTTACCAGATATTTGCCAAGGGCTCACAAGTGACATTTCCTGCTATTTAGTGAAAAAAGAAAACTATGATACTACCTTCCCAATTAATATATTTAGCCTGAGACATTTTTTTCTAGTTGTATTGATATATAATTAACATATAACATTGTATTAAAGTATACAACATAATGATGTAATGTATGTATGTACACACTGCAAAATGCTTACCTCAATAACTTTAGAAAACATTCATCACCTTACATAGTTCAACGATTTACTCTCTTACCATCTCTCAAACATACAGTACAGTATTGTTAACTGTCATCACCGTTTTGTGTATTAGTCCCCAGAACTTATTTAGCCTATAACTGAAAGGTGGTACCTTTTGAACATCTTCATCTACCTTTTGAACATTTCCCTCACCTCCGACCCTGCCCCCACCTCTGATAACCATCAGTCTCTTCTCTGTTTCTATGAGGTTGGTTTGTTTATTTATTTATTTATAGATCCTATATATAAGTGAGGTCATACAGCATCTGTCGTTCTCTGTCTGACATTAGTATTTTTTTTTTTTAAAGATTTTATTTATTTATTTGTCAGAGAGAGAGAGGGAGAGAGAGCAAGCACAGGCAGACAGAATGGCAGGCACAGGCAGAGGAAGAAGCAGGCTCCCCGATGAGCAAGGAGCCCGACGTGGGACTCGATCCCAGGACGCTGGGATCATGACCTGAGCCGAAGGCAGCTGCTTAACCAACTGAGCCACCCAGGCGTCCCTGACATTAGTATTTTTAAGTGACAAAGATTTCACTGGGGCACAGAGGGAGGAAAGGAGGCGAACTCTCTTAGGAGCCAACTACATGTTGTCAGTTAGCATATTTAGAAATAACCCAAAGTGATCTTGGGTTTGGTTGCATGTGATTGATACATTATACTAATGGGATTAAAAACAAAATAAGGCATATTTCAAAGATGCCTGCAATTTTGACAACAAACATGCTGGAAAAGGTATAACCTAAGTATATAATCAAAATGAAAGTGGATACAGCTATATGACGCATTGACAGTCTTCCAAGGAATCTTCATCCCCCGACCTGCCTAGAATATGAAGCCTATTAAGAAATTATTCATGTAAGATAAAGAATGTCTTTATTTTTTTCTTACTTTTGAACAGCCGTGAAGGTGTGGCAGGGACACCCATGGAAACATAGCATGACTAGATGTCTTAGTGAAGTTTCTGAATGTTTAAACATTTAAGATTTGAGACCTCCTTAGTATGAGAGTCTAATTCATTTTGGCAGTTGACAGTTTGCTGGCTGTTTACACCCGGTAAGTGCACCTGACTCTGTCAGTCTGTTTTCACGAGCTCCCCACCTGTCACATTGTGAGTGGCCTTCCTTCCACTTTCACAAAGGCTGTCTTTTTTATATGCTTTTCCTCACGGAGATTTAAAGTGACTCTGTGGTGAAAGGCCACATAATCAGTCTTTGTGATGACACCGTGCCTGCACTCTAGATATCAAAACATCATAAATATAATAGTAAGAAAACACACTGGTTCAGAAACTGTTGCTTAAGTTACAATGTCCAGTGAATGGACATTGAACCTAAGGCATATGTTAACAATCTGTGATTTTATGTTTGTTTGTTTGTTAACCCAGAATGTATTACTCCACAATAAAGTAACAAAGCACCATGGAAGAAATAAAAAGATGAGAAGATAGAAGGAGGAATGATTATTTATAATACTAGAAGTGAATATATTATTAAGCTCCCCCCACCCCAAGCACTTCTGTGAAAGGGCATTTGTATGATCCTGAGATCTGTTATGTGGTAAAGACAGTGATGCACAAGGAGAATCTTGATGTCCTTGTGATAACATTGCTAGCCAAACTGCACATAGCTTCAGTGACTCCAAATGCAGGTGAGATTATGAAGGCTGATACAACACCATGAAAGAGAAGGTTCAGAGGAGAAAGGCAAAGAGTTACAGAGCTCTTGGATCATTATAGAACACATTTTGTTCCTTGACAGTATAGCCTGGAAATGCACTAGAATAATGCTGTAGAGGGTAGCCGGATTATTTGGGGAGTAGAAGTAAATACAGGCATCAAAATGAGCAATATGTGTTACAGCCCATAAGAGCTGAGAGGTGTAGCAAGAGTGAAGGAGGCAGGTCTCACCTAGGAATTTACGTCAAACAGAATTGATTCTATATGAACATAACTTCTCAGCCTTGGTAAATCTAATAAGTCTTCTCTGAAAGCTTTTAAAATGCCTAGCCTAGCATATAATCAAAGAAGTAAGATTGGAAATGTGATTTTCATATCACCAGCAAGTAGAGTTCCTAAGTTTTTTTGTTTGTTTGTTTGTTTGGTTTTTGTTTTTTGTTTTTTTTTCCAGTAGAAGTTAAGGTTGTCTATAGTAGAGAATTTAAGAGCATGGTGCATTCATAGTTTCAATATTTTCAAAATTATGCAAAATGAAAATTAAAACAAAAAGATGTTTGATGGCTAAAAATTGATGCTTAACCAAGCCATTGTATACAAAATAAATTTGCAAAGCTCTTGATCAGAAGGTAATATTAAAATTAGAGAAATATTTAAACATTCAACAGACCAGGTAACATTTACCTGGTAATATCAAGTGACTTCTATGTTATCAACTATATGCCAGGCATGAGAAAAATTACTTTCAGAGAGAATATTAAAATGAACAAAACTGAAACACATTCAGTATTAATCACATCAGAAATTGTTAAGATTAGAAATGTTTAACCTGAGAAGAGAACAGAAAGATAGAGATTTTAGTGTTTTAACAACTGAATTATTAGTCCACAGTTAAGTATTAAAAATAAAACTGACACTGACTCTATCAATAAATAATTCATTACTGCCAAGAGAAACTTTTTTAGAATTGAAATTGAGGATTATCAAAAGAATGATGATAAAGACTACATATGAAGAAGTGTTTTATTGTAAAGATTAAAAGCCATGGTAAGAGAAGAGATAATTGTTTGTTTCAATGCACAAAAAAGGGATTAGAAACAAAAAGCCACTCTCATTTGAAAAATAAAAGTCTGAGAATTACTTCAAGCAGGCAATAGAAACTGCCAGCAAATTTTTATTAAAAATAAGGAAGAAGATGAAAGGAAAAATTAAGAATGCAAACACAAATCACAACACATCAATTACTTGAATGTGAAGGCTGGCAAGGAGATTGAAGTCTTTCTAGAACCCTATTATTAACAAAATATTAGATATATTCATTTGAAAAACCTATATCAGAGAGGGTAAAGTAAGTGAGAGAAAGACAAAATACCATAATTTCTCTTATATGTGGAATCTAGAGGAAAAGAAAATGTTCACAGATACAGATGGGTGGTTGCCGGGGGTGGGATGGGGGAGTTGGTAAGAGAAATAGGTGAACTGTTTATTTGCTTGTTTGTTCATTTAGTTTAATTTTGTTTAAATAAACTAATTTTCTTTAAGGGAGCCAAAGGTTGAGTTGTATGTCATGTGAATTATATTCGGTGAAGTTATTTTTTTTAAAAGTGAGAAAAAAACTTGAAAGACTTCAAGAAAGAGGATAATTGGCCAATAAATATATGAAAATTTGCTCAATATCATTAATCATCAGGGAAATGCAAATTAAAACCACAATGAGATACTACCCACTAGACGGGGTAAAATTAAAAAACACTGGTAATACCAAGTGTTAGTGACACGTAAAACAATTCGATTCCTCATGCTTTGCCAGCAGGAGTAGGAAACTGGGAATATTTATCCTATGACCTACCAGGTCCTCTCATCTGAGTTAGTGTTTATGTTGACCATATGATAAGAATGAGAATAGTTATAGCAGTTTTATCAGTAACAGCTTCAAATTGAAGTAATCTAAATACCTATCAACAAGAGAACAGAGAAACTGTGATATATTCTGTGATGGGATGATATATAGTATTTAAAAAAGAACTAAAAACTGATACACATGGATGAATCAAACCAAAATGACGAAGAGCTGAAAAGGCCAAACACAAAAGGGTTTCATTTTTATGGACTGTAAGAACAGGCAAAACCAATTGAGTAAGGTAGATGTCAGACTTGTAGTTACTGCGGGGGAGTACAAATTGGGAAGGGTCTTGAGGGTGCTTTTGCTGGTAACATTTAGAGATCTATAGTGACTTGGGTGGCCATGACATGAGTAAATCAATCTATTTAAAATTTATGTCCTTACTGAATGTATGTTCTACCTCAACAAAAATTTTGGATGAGCAACGAAATAAAATTACCTCCTTGTGCTCTGTGATGGCACAAATCATGACTTATTTACCTATTTGCACCTTGCAGGGCCTAATCCAATGTCTGCTCAATGTTTGTTGAATTTAATTAGATTGGCCAAGTAGTCCCACCTATATGATCTTAACTAGATGATTTTAAGTACAGTAGGTCTAAGCTGTCAACAGAATGATAGCTGTGTGATTCCTACAGACTCCTTTCAAATTCCTGATGCTTTCATATTTAAAATATCCGCCTTTTTTCCCCAAAAAGGGAAATTGGAACATTTGCATATTGAAAAATAACCCAATTTTCAGGGTTTAACAAGATTCACATTTAAAAAAAAAAAGCAATTTGCACATGCTTTGAGGATTCTGATAGATTGTTTTGTAATACAATAGAGAAAGTCGGAAGTTTTGCCCTTGTTTTTTTCTTTCAGATATCCATTTCCCTGAGAACTCCTTAATGGTACATACAGAGTACAAAATGTTATTTGCACATACTGAACCCACAAACCATGCTGGAATTACAGTAATTCACATCACATATCTTATACTAGATAATGGAAAAATTAGAGTTACGGAGTATAGAAGAGAGAAGGACAGGACCAATTAGGAAAGGAAAATTTAATGGAGAGAGGGAAATTTAAATTTTCCGTAGCCAGGGACATCGGCCAGTCTTTTAAGTAACCTATGTAGTAAACCACCACAATGTCAGAGGCTGTACAGATATTTGGCAAATACTTTGTTGAAGGAGAACTACAAAATATACTGAATGTTTAGAGGGGACTGGATCTAAGAAACTTATGATTGGAAGATCCCTTGGTCCCTAAATAACTTCTGATTTCTTGTCCAACTTCCCTAATTTCTTCTCTGATTTCACATCTAACATCTAATAAAAGTAGCCTTCTCATCAGCTTTGCAGGTGATTGTTCAGTTTCTCATTAAGCTAATTGTCTTGTCAACTACTTATGACAGGATTTGAAAATTTTAGCTACAGCATTTTTAGAAATTAAGCCTTAATTGGGTTAAAATATATATATTTTATATATATATTTATATATATATAATATTTATATTTATATATATATATAATTTATATTTATATATATAAATATAAAAAATATTTTTAGGACGCCTGGGTGGCTTATTTGGTTAAGTGTGGGCCTTCAGCTCAGGTCATGATCTCAGGGTCCTGGAACTGAGTCCTGCTTTGGGCTCCTTCCTTAGCGGGGAGTCTGCTTCTCCTTCTGCCTGCTGCTTCCCTGCTTGTGCTCACTCTCTCTCTATCTATATATCATGTAACTTCACACGTGGTTTCATTTTGGGCTGCAAAATCTAATTGTTCTCACATGCATGCTTTGAAATATTTGAAAGACATTTGTCCTTTTCAAATTGGTATCTTTGGTTATTTTCTGTAGTTTCTTTAGTCGTTTCTTTATAAATTCACCTTGGATAATACTGAATTGTCACACACGAAGGATATCACATTTTGAATTACATACCTCATTTGTATAAACTAAAGATGAAACTATAACAAAAATTTTAAACTGGTAGTCTACTTCTTCTTTCAGCTATTATGAACTAGTTTTATTAGACCAATCCTCATCCTAAGAACAAGTGGAAAACTGAATCAGTCTCCCTGTCTCTCTCTCTTTCTCTACACATACACACACACAGAGAGAGAGAGAGAGAGAGATACTGATTTAAGCCAGTTACTGTAGTATCCAAAACTCCTTTAATGGACAACTTTGTTTTGAGGACTCCACACCAGTCTTGTTGAAATATTCTTATAACTGGTGTAGTCACATCTTTCCTACAAATACTCCATCCTTCTAAACCCTTTGCTTCATAGGAGTTAGACTTAAAAGACTCTCCCCACCTTCTCTAAGACCCCCTTTTTCCCCAAGGATTCCAGCCAATAGCTGGGTTTTATTTATTTATTTTTTGTCTGATCTTGTCTTTGTGTCTAATTCTTGGAGGACTCTAAGAGCCTAACATTCTATGCCACATTTCTCCTCTACTTATAACTGGTGGTTAGAGACTAAGTACAGCTTTCTCCAGTCCCACAGGGCTAGAAAGGGGCGAAAATGGAGTTAAGTGATTGGATCAGAGAAGCTTTTGAAAAACTCCTGGGCTTTTAGTGCAAACCTCTAAAATCCATGCTATACATAACCTGAAATGAATCTTTCAATCAGCTCAATCTCATGTATTTTCTTAAGATAATTTACTCTTAGCCCAACTTCTTGTCAGAATCAAAAGTAAACACTTTCTTGAGCAGCTAAACATAATTCAGACACTAGGTTTTACTATGGTTTTTCAACTATAATGTACAGTGCTTAATCAATAAATATCCAGACATATAAGAAAACCCCTGAGAACAAGAAAAAGGGAACAAACCCATAGGCAATTCATATGATGGCATTATTAGAAGCAAAATTTGAAATAGTTATGATTGACATGTTAAACATTAAGATGAATTATTTTGGCTGAAAACTGGAAACTGTAAAAAGATCAAATGGATATAAAATAAAATGTAAGAATTAAAACTGAGAAATAAATGGATAGATTTAATAGCCAGGTGGAGAAAGAGAAAATTTATTAGCTTGAAGGAACATTAGTAGAAAATATTCAAATAGAAGCATAATGAGTCAAAAAGGAAAAATAGAGAAATGACTATGATTTATAGAACATGGAGAAAAATCCAAATTATGTGTAATTGGAGTGACTGAACTTTAAGGGAAAGAAATGCAGCAGATACAATGTTTAAAAGGATAATAATGATATTTTCAAAAAATGATTAACAACATCTAGAAAAGAATAAAAGTATCATAATACTTCTGCTTCTGGATATAACCAACAGGAACTAGATATATCCCTACCCATTACTTTAAAAAACAGAAAAACTAGGGGTGCCTGGGTGGCTCAATCAGTTAAGCAACTGCCTTTGGGTCAGGTCATGATTCTGAGAATAGCATTTTTATCTTGTTAGGAAATTGAAATCATTATATCTCCTCCTTAAAACAAAACAAAACAAAACAAAATACACATAAACAAAAATAAAACAAAAAATACAACTACAGGCCCAAATTGAGGCACAAATTTAAGATGGAAATAATACCAAATCTACATAAATTCTTCCAGAAAATAGAAGCTGAAGAAATGCTTCTTAGCTCATTCTCATCAGTATACATTACCAGGTAGCACAAAGACATTAGTGGAAGAGAAAACCATGGACTAATATTTTTCATGAATACAACTATACACACTTGTATCAGAATGGTTCAAATGGAATCCAGAAATATATAAAAACCATGATAGTTTGTGACTATGCAAGGTTTATTCCAAAATTCAAGGTTATTTTAACATTCTAAAATCAATTTTTAAAAATGAACCTCAATGGGAGACAGAAAGAAAATTTTTATACTGGATGTGAAGATATATTATTCACTTCAAGTGGCTACATAGTTGTCTCTCAATATATGCCTGTTGCATTGAGTTGAGAATTGAGTCTATAATCCTATTTGCAGGAGAAGAATTTGATATGATGTTCCTTTTGGAGCTAGAAAGGTATTGCTATTGTATTCTCTGTGGATTGTCCTAAGATTTAAGAGGCAAGGATTTAAGAATAATTCCAGAGACTAGCTGGAAGTAGAAAAAGCAAGAAATTACATGGTCTGGCTAAAAGTTGTAAGAGAAACAAACAAACAAACAAAAAAGCATTCTGAAAACATGGCCAACATACTGATAGATAGATTGGAAAACAGAGAAGTAGGAAAACTAAAATGAGAAATCAGGTTGAAAAGGGCCAGTAAATGCTGTTGTTTGGGCCTAGAACAAAACCGAAAAGAAAAGTAACAATTAAATTTTAAATTAAAGACATATTGTTGTTTGAAGGTTAATATTTTTTAAATGTATAGATTAAAAATACCTATTCAATTGTCAATATTAGTACATAAGATAGTTTCTACCAGGAACAAGTAAGAAATAGTGATCATCAAACATGACAAATCAATTAATAGGTAGTTAGTTTATATTGTGTAAAAAGACAACTATGCAATATATAATCTAGAATATTTATTGTCTTCTGTATTAGTGAGCTGTAATTATTTTAAGGACAGAATCTTAATTTAGTCATCTTTGCTTACCCTGTCAAACGTAGTACAGTGACTTGCACCTGTTAATTCAGTAAAGATCTTTATATACAAGCAAATAAAAGGGGAAAAAATGAACCCCAACCCTTATTTCATACCATATCAAAAATTAACTTGAAATGGATTATAAACTTAAATTTTAAAAAGTCAAAGCTACAAAACTCCCAGGAAAATTATTACAGAAAATCTTCATTACCTTTACTTAAACAGAAAAACAAACAAAAAACAAACAAAAGTTATGCAGCATACCCAAATTAAGACCTGTTGTTCTTCAAAAGACTCAATTAAGGGGCGCCTGGGTGGCTCACTGGATTAAGCCGCTGCCTTCGGCTCAGGTCATGATCTCAGGGTCCTGGGATTGAGCCCCGCATCGAGCCCCGCATCGAGCCCCGCATCGGGCTCTCTGCTCAGCAGGGAGCCTGCTTCCTCCTCTCTCTCTACCTGCCTCTCTGCCTGCTTGTGATCTCTCTCTGTCAAATAAATAAATAAAATCTTTAAAAAAAAAAAAAGACTCAATTAAGAAACAAAAAGACAAACCACAGATTGGGAGATAATATTTGCAAAATAACGTAAATCACAAAAAAACCCATGTATATAGATTATGTAAAGAACTCTTATAATGTAATAAATTTAAAATGTTAATAGAACCAAAGCACTGAGAAACCAATTTTTAAAATGGTAGGATTTTGACAGACATTTCACCAAAAATATGTAGTTGGCAAGTAGGCACATGGAAATATTCTCAGTGTCATTGGTCATTAGGGAATCACAATGGTATACCACAAGAATGGTTAAAATTAGCAAGTTTGAGTATATCAAATGATGCAAGAGGGTAAGGTTAGAATCCCTCTCCAGTGGTGCTGGATTTTAAAAAGAATACAACCACTTTGCTAAAAACACTTGATAGTATTGTGAAAAGCTAAATATGAAGTTTTGACGTATAGATATATTCAGCTATTGCTCAAGACTTGTGAAAGAGTAGTGAAAGAGTATTAAAAACATACATCTACACAAAGAGTTGTGTACAAGTGTTCCCAGGACCTTTAGTTATAACATCCCTCAACTAGAAACAACTCAATCTCAAATCTCAAAAAAAACAGGGGAAGGAATAAACACATTTCAATATATCCATTCAATGCAATATTATTCATCAGCAAATAGGTACAAATTATCGATGCACATGAAAACAAGGGTGAATCTTGAAATAACTATGCTGAGTAAAAGAAACAAGCAAAAGAGAACCTCATATAGTTCAATTTGATGGAATGCTATAAAATATAAACTAATCAATAGTGATAGAAAACAGATCAGTAGTTGTCTAGAGATTGAGGTGGAGTAAAGTGGAGTGAGTGGTGAATTACCAAGAGGTTAGGAAACCCTGATGGGGAAAAGAAATGTCTTTTATTTTGATGGTTACATGAATGCATCTATTTGTCAAAACTCATGAAATTATGCATTCAAATTATGTTCAATTTGTTGTATGCCAATTTTATGCCAATTTTATAACTCAGTAAGCTATAAAAAAGAATTGTGAAATAGCTACGAAGAAAACCACAACTGGCACATGGTAACTAAAATGTAAAAATCAAAGACAAAGAGAAAATTATCTGTAAAGCACTTCCCCCAGAAAAAGGACATCTTATCTTCAGAGAAGCAACAATAAAACTGGCAACTCATTTCTCAACAGAGACAATGGAAGCAAAAGACCAAAACAAAACAAAACAAAACAAAACAACAGCATTTTGAAAGTCATTTTGAGTGAGAACAACTGCCTAGAATAACTAACCTAGAATTCTATACCTGATGAAAATGTTCTCAAGAATGAAGACATTTTCAGCTAATTGAAATCTGAGAAAATTTTACTAGCCCAGACCTACACTAATGGAGTTCTTAAACGGAGTATTTCAGGAAGGAGAAAACTGATCCTAGATCCCAGGTCAAATATGAAGGAGAAATGAGGAGCTATTAAAATTATAATTATATGGGCAAATGAAAAATACCCATATAAAACAAACTGTAATATGTTTGTGGTTATAACTTTTATTTATATATAACACAATTAAATATAAAACAATATTATTCCATCAGTTCAAAGGGAGTTGAATGTGAATAGCATATTGTAACATCTTTCCCTTAAGTAAGTGCTAAAATCACTTTATTAAATTTTAATGTCACAAATACATGTCATGATACCTAGAGTAACCCTTAAAAGAAAGAAGATGTCTATTTAATAAGGTAATAGATGGGTAAATATAAAATTTAAACAATTGATTAATTACAAAAGAAGAAAAGAGGAAGAGCTGTAGAACAAGTAACACAAAGAAAAAACTAATAGTAATATGGCAAGTTGAAATTGAAATACATCAGTGAGTTCCCCTGTTAAAACAGCAGCAGTCAGATTCAACTTAGCAAAAAAATAAACAAAACAAGAACTTCACTCATATGTTGCTTAAAAGAATATACACCTTAAATCATTTTTAAAATGGTCTTATATTTAAGGGTTTAAAATTTCAACCTTTGAATACAATAAAGATCTTTTGAGGATCCAACTCAGGTCAGACCCACAGGTTTCTAACATACAAGGCTAACAAAGACAAGTTATTCCCCAAAAAGCTCAGCTTCATTTTGGAAATATATCTAAGCTAAAACTAACAGAAAAGAAATATTGATACATGCCTTTAATAATATCGATACATTAAATGGAGTCTATATCTTTCTTTTCTATTCTATTTGCATTTAAACTTATTTGGGAGGTCATGCATATGCCTCAAAATATATTGCTGTGATTCTGTTTCTGAGCTCGGCAGGTAAGCATATTTATGCAGAATTAGCATGAATGAACCAGTTTGCAGCATCTGTTCAGTGCAATGTGGCTTTCCTCCAGGGTGAAAATGTCAACATAGCATAGCAACTTTTTGGAAAAGGGAAAGTGAAACTTTTATTGTTTCTAGGCAGACATAAATATCATAGGCAGTGTCATGACAGACTGATTAATGGACTCAGAAAAGAGGGAAGAAAATGGATCACTTGTATCATTTGACCAGTCTTGCACATTCTTTCCTAATTTTCTGGTTATACCAAAACATGGAGTTTTTTTTTAGATTAGAAGGGTCAATCCGGTTACTCTTTGTGAGCACTGTGCATTAAGGAATGTCATGTTATTATGGAACTCTAGAGTAGAGGATGCTGAAATGCTTAAGGTGTAGGTCAGATATGGTTCCATGTTCAAGAAATAAGTTTGTTATGTAGTTTTTATATGTGTTTATAATATTTCATATAAATTCATATATATGTATATATTGATATGGAAATAAATGTGTACATAAACAATATATATGCATTTGTAAACACATGTATATGTATGTACATGGGTGCACATATAATTAAGCATATAAATGTTAAATATACATAGATATATTAATATATATGAATTTATTAAAATATATATACAAATAAATACAAATACCTGTACACACATCCACACACAATTCCTGTCTAATGTTCTATCATAATACAAAAATCTCTTCTAAATATCAACAGAAATTCATATTACCACTTATGATACATGATCAATTGTTCTCTGTTTTGGTGTATCTGGATTGAAGGAAACAGTCTCAAATACAGCTTTCATTCCATTAACTCAGTTCTTCTTAAAGTCAGTATGAGCTTTATTCAATTCTAATTGTTTTTAGTCTATCTTCTTAAATGTACCTTGCTCAAGTACTATTGTCTGTTTGAGTATGAAATGTTTTCTAATATAAAAATTTGTCTTCTAGAGGAACATACTTTTAAAAAGTTATAGGTAGTAGAACTTTCAAACCAACTTCTTAAAACTCTATCACTTTGCAAATGAAGTATGCTTCAGAAAGTTAAAATTATGTGATTTGTCATTGAGATTTGGATTCGATAGGCAGAAAAATTGCAATCAGTTTAAAACTTTGAGAGGACTGGGCGCCTGGGTGGCTCAGTGGGTTGGGCCGCTGCCTTCGGCTCAGGTCATGATCTCAAGGTCCTGGGATCGAGTCCCGCATCGGGCTCTCTGCTCAGCAGGGAGCCTGCTTCCCCCTCTCTCTGCCTGCCTCTCTGCCTGCTTGTGATCTCTCTCTGTCAAATAAATAAATAAAATCTTTAAAAAAAAAAAAAAAAAAAAAAAAAAACTTTGAGAGGACTAACATGAGGGAAAGCAATCTTACTACTGCCAATAAGGACTTTTTTCCCCCCGTTTACAACAATATAAATTATTTTCTGCCTGAATTTATTCTGATCTTAATTTCTTATCTAAGCAATTTGTCATCTCAATCTGCTTAACTCTACTGGTAATTACACCTTATTTCAAATGTTGTGAATATTTGTGTGGTATAGGGCAAAAAAAATATATCAACTCTTTCAATAGTTTGAACCTGATTGAATGCCTGAAAATTGTATGTTTTAAGTTGTAACTTGGACTGTAACCTTCTGATGAAATCTTAAAGTGACTTGTGGGGGGAAAAAATGCTTCTTAGGTTTGTCAAGGAGAGCAAAACTAAATTTAATGTAAATTAGTCACAAATACAAGTTTATGGGTTAAGCACAGGTAATTATATATTTAATGTCAGGGAAAATTGTAGGGTAACTGAGTTTCAGCTTATTTAAACTCTAACATACTTTGTAATGTTTTGAGATGATAGCCAAACATGAAGTGTTTTTAGTTCATTTATCTAAATGGAGATAATGAGAAATAAACTTAGTTTGAGTCATAAGCCTGGATATTACTTTACTATCATTATCCTCATTTCTGTCACATAATAATGTTATATTGGAGATTACACAGGTCAGCATGGGTTTATACCCATAGATTTACTGTGAGAAATGAAAAGGAGAGAAAAAAAAATGGTCTTAAAAGAAAGAAAAGTATCAGTAGAGGTGATATAATGAAAAAAAAAATTTGTTATAGGAATCATTCACAGAAGAGGACGTTACTTCCCTTCTTCCTTCTCCTCTTTTTTCTTTCCTTCCTTCCTTCCTTCCTTCCTTCCTTCCTTCCTTCGTTCCTTCCTTCCTTCCTTCCTTCTTTTCTTCCCTCCTTCCTTCTTTATTCTTTGTTCCTTCATTCCTTCTTCAAATTTCCATCCCACTCCTTCGGCACAGTGTGGAACACATGGTCTCCATTCCCTTATAGTGATTTACTCTTATCTTACAAGTTAAACTGTTTTCTTTTCTCTGTACTGTCAATAGACAGGAAGATACTGTGTTCCTAGTTATCGGTCCTAAGGTAACTGTTGTTCAGCAAACTCATAGGAAAAAAATACTTTCTGCTAAATATGAATAGCACTATTAATGATTATTAACCTTTCCCTCAAAAGTAATATGCCAATATATTTTCTTCCCCATTCACAAGTAACATCTTTTCCACAATGACTTATGTAAAACAGGAAATTGTATGTTAGAGCTGGGCCTCTTGAGTTCTGAGAATCTTACAAAGGCAAGAGTTGGCAGAGCAGAGTGGAGTTAAAGAAGAGCAGAGAGGGATGAATCTTCTTGCCAGAATAACAAAAACACTTAAAACACAACTATTGATTATGATTCTGAAACTCAAATGTGTCTTCCTTGGCATAGAACCAGAGATGAATGAAGCAAGCAACGTCTTTTGTTTGGCACAATTTCAAAGCGTGCTTCCAAAAAAACAGACATTTGGTGAAAAGAGACCCCAAACATTCAAACGAATGTCTAAATTTTTCTCTTTTCTCCTGAACAGAATGTCATTTCACTTCAGAATGCCATGTGAGCCTCTGTGTACATGAAGTAATCTCTCCATGTGCATCATGTTTCAATACCCAGGGTTACCACTCTTCCCTCTCTATTTTGATCATATAAACCAACAGCTTCCAATATTTGTTGACAGTTGACAGGGTGTGTGGGTGTGTGAGGGAAGGTGTGTCCAGGGTTATAGCCTGGGTAATTACATGATAAAGCATGTAACATCATGTATTGTCAAATTGTGAAGAAGTGTCAAAGACCTTTGAAGGAGTTCCCATTGGCCAAATTTGAAACAATTTGAGCATTAAAAAAATCATTGCTGCTAAGATAGTAGATCTTGAAAATTTTCATTACAAGAAACATTTGTAACTACATGTAGTGATGGGTGTTAAGTAGACTTACTGTGATTATTTTATAATATACACAAATACTAAATCATTATGTCGATAGCTGAAACTAATACAATGTAATAGAGGTCCAAACTTAGATATATTCTACAGAAAATTGCTCAATACTCTTAAAAAAGAAAAAGGAGATAAAAGACAAAGGAAGAGGGACAAACTGTTCTAAATTAAAAAGGACTAAAAATGCATACCAACTGAGCACTACATATAATCCTGGGCCAGCTTTGTTTTATTTTGTTTTTCTTTTTGTTTGAATCAAAAGTCACAATTAAGTTTCTATAAATTTAAATAATGGATTTACTTACCACCATTCAGTCTACTTTCAACAAAGCCATCAATTATTCAGGTGAAGCCTAAGACAGATCATATAACTTACCTGTTCAAACGATCCAACGGCAGATTCTGTTAGGGTAAAATTCAAACTCCTTCCTATGCTGACTTATTATTCAAACTGAAACACTTTTGAGAGTGAAACTATGTTATTAATAATTACAGTAGAACAGCAGGAATAAACTGGGGTATACAGTCACGGTGATGACAAATTCTTATGTGGTCCTTGTTATTTCTCTGATCTTCTCTCACTGCCCTCCCTTAATTAGGCTGTCATAGTTACACTGGCCCTTCTGCTCTTTTGAGGAAATCAATAAATTCCCCATCACAACAGGGTCTTTGCAAGGATTGCTTCTCTCCCTGGAATGTTCTTGTCATAGTTTTACCCACTGTGCACTCCTTTATTTCTCTGAAATCTCTTTTCCAAAGTCATTTCTTTTTTTTTTTTAAGATTTTTTTATTTAGTTATTTGACAGACAGAGATCACAAGTAGGCAGAGAGGCAGGCAGAGAGAGAGAGGAAGGGAAGCAGGCTCTTTGCTGAGCAGAGAGCCCAATGTGGGGCTCGATCCCAGGACCCTGAGACCATGACCTGAGCCAAAGGCAGAGGCTTAACCCACTGAGCCACCCCAGGCGCCCCCCAAAGTCATTTCTTAATGATGCATTCTCTGACCATCATTATCTAAAATTTCATTATCCCCTCCCCAACATTTCATGCTTCTGTTCTATGTCTTATCATAGCCACTTATCTACATATTTATCAATATAACAGAATATGTATTTTAATAATTTATCTTATTATCTGTATTCCACATTAGATCATAAGATGGCTGAGGGCAACTATTTTTATTTCTTGGATATAGTCATGTAACTCCTACAGGAACCTCTAGCACTTGGTAAGTATTCAATAGATGCTTATTGAAAGCGTTAAAGAGAGTATTTTATCATTTCAATGAAAAATATTCAATTTACTGAATTTTATGAAAAATACATGAATTATATGAAGAATCAGCTCTTCAATGTATATCTTTATCTGTAGCAACAAAAAGAAATAGCATTTATTGAAAATAATCATTTATTTTTAATTTATTAAAAATAATCATCTATTTACTTACATAAGAATATTAATAAAATATGAAGAGTGAATTCTGGGTACCATTCAATGACTCCATCCTTGGATTGGGTTAAATGGGTAAACAATAAAATGCTTTATTGTTTTGGTTGCATTTCACTGATTAATGATTAGATCAAATATTGTATTTTCATTGATTTAATTGAGATATAATCAACATGTAACATTATATTAGTTTCAGGTTTAGAACATAATAATTCAGTATTTGTTTACAATGTGAAATGATCACCACAATCATTCTAATTATCTTTCACCATATAAATTAATAATTTTTTTCTTCTGATGAGAAATTTTAGGATTTACTCTCTTGGCAACTTTGTCAAGTATGCATTACAATATTATTGAGTATAGTCTCCATGTTGTACATTCTTTCCCCATGACTTACTTATCTTATAATTGGAAATTTGTACCTCTTGACCCCCTTTACCTGTTTTGCCCAATCCTCACCCTCCCCCGCCCCACCCAGCAACCATGTTCTGTTCTTTGGATTTATAAGTTCTGTTTTGTTTTGTTCCTTCATTTCTTTTGAATTTTTTGATTCCACATATAACTAAAATCTTATGGTATTTGTCTTTGTCTGTTTTTCATGTTTTCCTATTCAGAGTACTGTCTTAAAGGTTCTTTTTTTATTTGGTTCTTAGTGGTTAACTTGTTTTCTAAAAAATCATAACTTAATCATTATGGTTTCTCTTAAATATAACACTTCACATTATTCTACTATAAAGAATAGGCAGCAGCATTTTATAAAGGTTAGGAGACAGAGAAATGTTTAAGGGATTCAGATGTAAGCTTTCTATCCTAATTCCAATTTAAATTTGAAGCAAGCAACTTGGGTTTAAATTTCAGAACCACATTGACATCCTGTATGATTATAAGACATTTGCATAAAAGTTTTAAGCTTTAGGACTTCTTTCACATTGTTATTATAAAATGGAATGAAATAATGAATTTTAAGCACTTCATGGTACACTGTTGTTTATTAAGTACATAGTAAGCTGTCAGTTACTAGGGTACTCTATTATTATTAGGTTTTATTTTTATTGGTCATCATCGTTGTCCAATAATTTCCATATGTATGCATATTTGCATATTTGCAATGATGGAGTATATTCAATTTTATATCATGTGTTTTACTTAATAGCATATCATCAATAAATTTAATGTTGCAACATAATATGCATAATTTTAACTTTAATGAAATGCATATTATTTCATCTAGTGATAGTATCATAACTTATTCAAATCTTAGAGTAGTATTGGGCAATTAATTAAAATACAAATCTGGTAGGGTGTAGTAAAAGAGCCATGGTCATAAATTCATGATAGGTATACAAATATATTTATAAAGCCTTTTAGGAAAGCAAGTTTGGAAAAATATCAAAACCTTTAAACATATTCATCCTCTTTGACCCAGCAATTCCATTTCTGGGAATCTCTTTTAAAGAAATTATCAGAAATGAGGACAAAGATTTATGTGCAGAGATTTTATCATGCCATTATTTATGGCAGCAACCATCTGGAAGCAATCCAAATGTCCTGCAATAAATGATTAACTATATCATGGAGCAGCCATAAGAATAAAGAGTAGGCAGCTATTGCAAAATATACTTATGAAGAATTTTAAAGATATGGAAAGTGCTCATAATGTAATGTCAAAAAAATAGAGCAGAAACAAATTTTATATTTACGGAATTATAGCATGTACGTAAAAGTACACATATGTGCAAGGAAGTATTAGTAGTATCTCTGAGTAGAGGAATTATAGCTGATTTTTTATTTTGATCAATTTTTCACATCTTCTCTGATTAGCATATATCACTTTAAAGCTAATTTTTAAAAGAAAATAAACCTACTGTTAAATTACTACTGGTGACATCTATGTTTAGGTAGGAGATTATGAATGATTTGGCATGCTGGGTGTTACAGCTCCACACTAATGGCATGACACCTTTGTTGATGAGCATGATAGTGCATCCCAAAGGTAATGTAAGGCTATATCCAACTATTTTCAGCTACTCTCAGCTCTATGGAAAGTTTCCAAATTGCAGTGTTGTAAAAGGAGAATAGAGTTAAAGTCTTATGAAGTTACAGACTAATGAACAGTAGCAGCAGGTTCATCCACAATCCAATTACTGGAAAGTAAATGTACCATATCTAGTTAGTGATATTGTTTAATATTTAATCTTGTGAAACCAAAGCACGGACATTAAAGTTCTATAGCAAACCCTAGAAGCATGAAAATAAAGTATAAAGGTAGCAGATCTTAATATTTCTACAGAAAAGAAAAACCCTATAAAATTGCTTTATGTAGATGTACTATTACAACAGGATAAATGAAAACTGATTCAGTTCTCATTTTTCTCCTTTTGTCAAAAATAATTAAAACTAGATTAGTTCTGTTGCTGTCCCTACAAAATACCTTCTCAGATTCTATAATGCTTGGTACCCTATTTAAAAATGAGCATTACTTAAGGTCATACAGTTTTGAACTTGAACTTAATAAAAATAAATTTCTAGTAAAAATATAGTAGAAAGATGACTCTGTAGACTCACTATTACAGGTGTTATTGCTTCCCATTCTCCTGACCCCACATAGCTAGAGAAACTGAGGCCTCCAAATTATGAGCTCAGTCTCATCAAGGACTTAAGCCAATTAATCTGAATCTTGGGAATAGAACATAGTAAGCCCTCTCACTACCAGCTGTAGATTTGGAACTATCAATTTTATTCTTAATCTAGTATGTGGTATGTGTGTAGTGAGTCCACTGAGAACAAGCACATGTCCTCAATTACAATTTAAGCTTATAGGAATATAACTTTTGCTTCTTCACTACAACTAGATCCCTGGGTCAAATTCTTATTGTACTGCACTTCTCTCAAACTCAATTATCTTAAATCTATTATTTTCCTAGAACCCCTAGAATACCTCATTTTCTTCCTCTTATCTACAGAACCTGCAGCCCATTTTTTATGTATTCAGATGCTACCTGTAATCCAGTATCCAGCCCAATATATCACACTGAATTGGGAGTCACCCATAGAGACTAAGATACCTGAATTTTGTGTCCCATTCACTATAATGACCTCCTTTTTTATTGCCTATAAACAAAATAGACAAAAGCAAATAAGTTATCATCTGGGAATATTGTCTACCTTTAGCTGCAAACTGCTTTTCCCAAGTTCACACCATGTGGCCTGACTTAAAGCTGTCTTCCTTTCTCAAGAACCCATCTCCCTAGTTGCAGGGATTTAGTCCAGAAATAACTAATGCCAGCCCTAACAGACTTCTCCTTAGGATTTTTCAAATTTGAATTGGAAGAAGACTACTTTCCCTTATACGGTAAAGATAAGATCATGTGACATGCACAGCTGGCCATAGCTGTAGGATATAGTATTGTAGGTGACATTGATGACCCACTCATGTCCTCTTAGTCATTACCATTTCTATGCACATTGACCCAAACTCCATCCGGTAATACCTGCATCTCTTTGCGGACTTCTGTATCCTCTAGAGCCCTTTCTACACAGGTATGGCATGTCAAAAGTCATGAGGAATTAACACTCCATGAGAGAAGCCCTCATTTATGACTGAGAGGAGCTAGTGGGTTAAATACCCCAATTCTGTCACTTTGGGGTGGAATAAGATGGAGTTGCAGGAACAATACTGTCTCTGATACCTCCCGTTGAATAAACTGCAGTGGAACTTTGTAATATACCATTTTTTATCTTTTTTCCCTGCTGTGGTTTGTTTGTTTTTTCCCCTCAGTCTCCTACAAAAGTCTCCAAGAAACATCTTCCAAAAAACTACATGCACTCCAAATATACCACTGTCCTGGAGGGTCTCCTTTTGGGGAACTCAAAATAAGACATCCAGGAGTATAGAGTAAGACGGTTTTAGGAAATAAAACCATCAATCAAAAGGACAAGGATGTCAGAAGTGGAGACTCCTTACCCAGTAATCCTAATGGATCTCCAAAACTTAGTCAGTTTTTCTCTATTTCTGTTTTGTGAACTAGTAGTACCTGTTCTTTTCTTCTAATTGCAAAATTAGTGTTTGAATCCAACAATAGATACAAGAACCATCCTAAACTATGTTCCTGTGGTAGGCTAATAATGACTGTTTCAAAATGCCCATGTCCTAATCTCTGGAACAGTTTATTTTATATGGAGAGAAAAACAGTTTGGGAGATACAATTAAATTAAGGCTCTTGAGATAGGGAGATTGTCCTCCATCCTCTAGATGGGTCCTAAATGAAATCAAATGTATCCTTTTAAGAGGAATGCATAGGTTAGTGGACTACATGGAAGAGGAGAAGACACAGAGGCAGATATTGGAGTGATTTGGCCAAAATCCAAGGAATTTTGGTAGCCACCAGAAACTAGAGGAATCAAGGACAGATTCCCCCACCTAGAGTCTCTGGAAGGAATGAAGTTCTGCCAACACCTCAAATTGGACTCAGTGATACTGGTTTCAAACTTCCGACCTGCAGAACCGTGAAAGAACAAATTTCTGTTGTTTAAACTACCAAGTTTGTGGTGATTTGTTACCGTAGCCACAGGAAACTAACACAGTCCCCCTGAGCATTCATGTACAAACCATGTATTTTAGAGACCAGATATCTAATCCTGCTGGTCCTCTAAACCATTTTTCTTCCTTTCAGAACCTCTTTTCTTTCTCTAGCTGCCATCCACTGAAATCCTGGCCTGCGTCCTGGCTTGATCTCAGGCTAATCAGACTCAACTGAATTTATGTCAAACCCAATAATTTTATGAACAATTTGCATAATGACTAGTTACCTAAAATATGACCACACTCCACACTTTTTTGTTTCATTTTGTTTACCTCTGTGTGTCTTATTTACTGTTAAATTCTTTATTATTTTAAATGCACTCTAAAATGGCAGTGAGAACACTGAATTTTATATATGTATGTACATAAATACAAGTTATCCCATGTACTACATGTGAGATTATTCTAATTTACACATGTGCGACAATCGAAGGACTCATGATACATTGTTTTCAGGTCCTTTAAGTTCACATATTAATATAAACACATTGTATTTTACTTTGTCACTTATTTACATGTTTTCATTTTTATCGGTCATCATCTTTGTCCAATAATTTCCATATGTATGCATATTTGCATATTTGTAATGATGGAGTATATATTCAATTTATTCAAATTATATTGATTTTAGGCAAACTGAATATAAGAAATATTGGATTAAAGACCAGTGGCTTTAGAAAAGTGATCTGTTGTATTTTTTGACTTATGTTTTCACCCTGCAATATCTATATTAAGATGATAATAATGAATAGCAAAAAGGTAACAGTTGAATGTAGTTTAATCATTTATTAGCTATAAAAAAATAGAGAATTTGCTAAATCTTTCTTAGTCCGTTTCCTCATCGATAAAGCTAATGTAATTTCCCCTGACACACAGAATTTCTCCAAGGATTAAAGTAATGTATAATGTACTAGTTGAGTGCCACATACAACATTAGTACATCCAGGGACACCTGGGTGGCTCAATGGGTTAAGCCTCTGCCTTCAGCTTAGGTCAGGATCTCAGGGTCCTGGAATCAAGCCCCACATTGGGCTCTCTGCTCAGCGGGGAGCTTGCTTCCCCTCTCTCTCTCTGCCTACCTCTCTGCCTACTTGTGATCTCTCTCTCTGTCAAAAAAAAAAAAAAATCTTAGTACCTCCAAATTTTGTGATACACTAAGTTTGAAGAAGATGTTAAATCAGTGTCATAAATCAGGGTCTAGCTACTTGACCTCCTCCCTCAGTTTAATCATCATAGGAAGACGTGATATCGGAAATTTGTATTACATTTCAAATTAGTACTTAATAAAAAATTCTTCATGAAGTTGGTATCAGTAATAAGGTACACCTTTAAATAATAAAGGTAATTTATAAATATTAACAGTTAAAAATTGATGAGGCCACATTATGCAGCTTGCACTGATCTCAGGACAAAATTATTTGACTCTTCAATGGAAGAAAGGTTGAAATCTGTAATATACAGCTATAGAAATGGCCTTGACTGTGGTGTCCATGATTAGCTAGAACTTTCTCCATTCCTATAAAAAGCAAAAATTCTGTTCCACAACTTACCCATTTTGGCACCAGAATCTAAGCCTACCTTTGTGCCACCAAATAACAACCCCCCTCATTTCTGTCTCCATATCCTTACAGGTCTTAAAATACCATTTCCTAACTACCCTTCCATATTCATGCTCTCAAGGAATTAGTAGAAATTTGCTAGACTCTTGCCCATTCTGCTCCCTTTGCTTTTCCCAATTTCCCACTTTTTATTTCACTGAGCTAACATACTCATTGATTCACAGAATTTTGGCAGCATTTCATCTAGTAAACTCTCCCTGATACCTCCATGTAAATTAAAGTCTTCTTTCTGCTTTCTGTTTCATCATTTGGAAATTTCTATTATTGAACTTAGCATGCTATTAAGTGAAAATAGATTAAGACATGACCCCTAACCAGGATTAGGGGCTCAATAAGTGTGCATTGAATGAATAAATAAGCAAGAGTCCAAAGTAATACAGGAGCTGAGAGTACTGCGTTTTCTCATGGCAGAAATATTTTGAATAACACTTTGCATTTTCCAGGAATGTTCCCTAAAATTTAGTTACTACAAAATGTCACTGAACTATAGTTCTGCTAGACTGGTAGTGAAGTAGAATAGGCACACACTCATTTTAATATTTAGGTGTTATGTTTTTTGCATTTCTTAGCTGGTTGTCTTTAGAAGAGCTTAGTAATAATGTTAGAATGGCAGAAAATCCCCAAAACAAAGAGTTTAGGGGATAATATACTTGTCATAAAATTCATTTTATAAAATAGAGTGACAAAATTGTTTTTATGAAAGAAGGCAAAACAAACTTCTCTTCTTAGCTCAAAGAACATTCTTAAACCTGTATGAAATATATACATACTCTGAGGCTAAGAATAAAGATATACATATGTGTGTATGTAAATATATATGTATGTATGTAAATATATACATAATAGGTTTTATATGTTATATAAATATATAATTATTTAACTATAATTATTTAATTCATATATATACATACACACATATACATATATATGTATATATATGTATATGTATATAAAACTTGCATTGTAAGTTATTCACAGAGTCACTGAAGATATTTAGCTAATGAATGAGTTAGCAAGACAAGTTCCACTTTCTATTACTTAAACACGGAATGGTCCAAAGTACAAACTTTTTAACTTCCATTAATTCATATAATGTGTTATGTATTAAAATCATTATTTGTGTAGCTGTACAAAGCCATGCATTCATTACCTGTACCAAGGTCGCAGGGCCCAAACAGATTTAACTTGAGGATTTGTTCTCTCCTATACTACTACAGTAAATACCTTTTATTTTTTTTAAGATTTTCTCCATTTATTTGACAGAGAGAGAGAGAGCACAGCAGGGGGAGCAGCAGGCAGAGGGAGAGGGAGAAGCAGGCTCAAGGAGCAGGGAGCCCAATGCAAGGCTCCATCCCAGTACCCTGAGATCATGACCCTAGCCCAAGGCAGACACTTAATGACTGAGCCACCCAGGTGCCCCTACGTAAATAGCTTGTATTGACTGTGTAGATCTGCCATTTTCTATCCCACTATATGAGTTATTTGTTTCATTGACCCTCAATTTATTCATAAGGAAAATAAAAATATATATGTCAATATTGGTATGAAGATTTAAAAAATGAGATAAATCCTCTGGCATGTGATAGAGACTAAACATTCTTCTTTTATGTAACACAGTAAATGTGTTGGCATTAGTTTGGGGAAGGAAGAAAACTTTCAGCAAATTTGGCTGATTCATCAACCTTGATTTCTGTCAAATTCAGGAGAATTGTGAGTGGACATTCATGTTCATATAAAACTATGTAAGTCTTCATTCTCCTTAATGTTCATAACCTACCACCAGCTGTTTAGGCATCTGCATTGTTAGTTCAGGACTAAATTTAAACAAATGTCACAGAGTGGAGAATTGAATCAAGCCGCTAGATTGAGTCAGCAATTTGTAGCCTGCTGGCCAAGTCCAGTTTGCAGCCCATTTTGTAAATAAAGTTTTACTGGAACACGGCATGTTCATTTATTCACACATTCTCTATGGCTGCTTTTGCACTACAATAGCAGAGTTGACTACTTGCAACAAATATGGCTGACAAATATTTTCTATTTAGCTCTTTACAGAAAACATTTGCTGAGCCCTGCTCTATACAATTCAGGAAAACAAAGCCATACTACAGTGGAGAATGGCTTTGTGTGATTGAAGGAGATTATTTTGAATGGGGATATGATTTGGAATATACATGCAGGAAGTTCAAGAATAATTCAGTTTCTTGAAGCAAAACTTTAGAGAATGGCTAGATTTCAGCAGTAGTAAAATGTGACAGTTTCCATATAGAACAGAGTAAATTTGATTGATTCAATTTAAAGGATTTCATCAGGCAGCTAAAATCACAGAATGGTAATCTAATGATTCCAGCATGATCAAATTGGGCTGACTATCCATATTTTCTTCACAAGTTACTATAATTTCATGACTCCCGAAAATCTATTAACTTAATAATCACAGTAACTTGGTAAGAGTTCTAACACTGGTGTGCTAGGTTTATGGTCAAACTGTAGACCTTCTTTTTAAGGGTATGCTGTTAAGTTCCCTATTTGCAGTATCAGTAGAGAGATAAACAGATAGGTAAAAGTAATACTTCACTACTTTTTGTGCCCTGATTCCTCTTACATTAGCTATTCAAGATTGAAATGCAAGAACTGAACCATGATTACTGTCTAGAATCTTTCATATTCAAAGCAATCAACAGATGTTTGATGATGGCAATACATCAAATTTATTGTATTTGGTCTATGTGGTAATTCAGGGTATCTTCCCTAACCTTTTCTATTGGGGAATTTTTAAAATGTATACGTTCCTTCTTGCATAATCCACCATCCGAGGGGTGACTACTATTATTATTTTTCTCTGAACATGTTTAATATTCTGTCTCTGTGTTTGTTTCTGTGAACATCTATTGTACAAACCGTTCTGTATGTGTGCATATTTTTCAGTTATACCTCATTATCTATCAATACACTTCTATACCATAATTTTTAGGATTCTAATATGGAAGTATAATTACTTTTTAAATTCCCCATTATTATTTAAATGAATTAATATATTATTTCAATTATTTGAATGTGTAAATAAAGCTGGGATAACTGCCAAAGGCTTCTTTGTCCACATCTCTAGCTTCTTTACAGGATAAATTCCTATAGTGGAAATGCTGGGTCAAAGTATATTTACTTAACTCATTTGCTTACTTATGTGTGGTTTATGATAACCACTCTATTTTTTGTTTTTGAATATGACCTTTGCATATTACAAATATATCAAAAAAGTGTATAGACTTATTATTCTCTTTTATAGTTCAGATATCTAGAGGCTAGCATTCACACAAAAATATGCTAGAAAATGTTTGCTTTGTCTGTACTGGTCCTAAAAAGTATTTGCCCAAAAACACAGAACTTCTTTAGCGACATAAAATTCGGGGGTATATACTGTTATTCCACATTCATATCTTTGTGTATATGAGAGGAATAATAGCAATATGCAAATACTTACATTATGTCTAATATAATGGGAGCTGATCTACTATAGGAATTAAAATCAGCAGAGAAATGGATTATCATGACTTCCTAAAGGTTATTATATGGAAGAGGGAATGAAATAAATCATAAATATTACTTCACAAAGAATGAATATTTTTACCCTGATTTAAATGTAATGGTCTTGTGTTTCCTTTTAAGGTATTTTCTTCCTAAGATTTATAGCCTTTATTCTAAAATATTTCCAGCACATCTTTAAAGAAAAAACTGTGTGCTGATTTTGCACAGGAAGCAAATGAAATTTCTTAATTTTATTTTTAAAATAAGCTATTGTATCACCTATTAAGTAACGTAGCCAAGATCCCGATTGCTTTATATAGGGAATAGAGAGACTATTGAGCATTCTGTAAATCACATAATGAAATTGCCTATTGTCTAAAACAAGCTATTTTTCTTTAATCTCTCTGCCTATCTTTATATATTTATAGATATTGTACACAAGTCTAGATTGATATTCTTTCAAAAATTACATAAGCACAGGGTAAATTTTATTTATAATATTTAATTGCTAAAAATATACATTTGGGTTATTGATCTAATGATTTTCAATTTAGAAAAATATGACCAGAAAATTTATAAATAAGCATTTGTCTGCATAAAAATCATGACCTGTAGTAAGAACTATAGTGAATTGGTCATCTAAATAATGTTGACGTGGTTCTTTCTGGTCCCATTCCCATTTTTCTTCTCTCTCCCATATCCTATTTGTTGCCATATTCTACCTTTGAGACACATAGCCATGGTGGAGAAATTGTGCCCAAGCTATAGAATATATCTTGTGGAACCAGGAATATTTTATAGAGAACATAAAGAAAAGCAAAGATGATGAAGGAGTTGCTTTGAGACCAAAAGAGTCAGAGTAGCCAATAGACCTGAGTGGTTTCTCTGAAAGACAGTTGAGCACAATACAAGAAATGATGTAATACGAGTACTTATTTCTCCAGCAATTTTGTTTTGTTGCTGTTATTATTGTTTCCTGTACACTTAGCCCTCCAACCCAAAAAATAATTTCTGTATTCCATAGCTGAATGTATTAGTTTGGGTTTATATTTATTTCTTCCAGGGGTTTAAGCAATGGAGAATGTATCAATTTTTAGAGAGCTTTGTGTTCTAAACTTGCCTATAGACTGAAGATGGAATGGAGTGGTAAATTAGATAGTCTCAATAGTCACAATAATTTCCATTCAGGTAGAAAGATTGTTGGTCTGTTAAGAAGTCTCAACGACCAAAACCTTCATTTATTTACACGCATCAACTCATTTAAACCCGTAACAACCTAAGAAATAAGTTGGAACTACTTTTATCTACATTTTTTGTAATGAGACAACAGAGTCACAGATGATAAAGTGCCAGAATGTATATCTATGCTGTGTCACTCCTAAATGCTGAATATACACCTAAAATAATATTAGTTACAATAGTTACAGTTACAATAGCAGCTAACATTTATTTAGTTCTCCTTGTGTCCGGGAGACTTTGAAATACATTATATGAATTGGCTCAATCCTTACAACAATCTTTTGGTATAGATACTAATACTACCTACATTTTAAAAAAGAAAGAAAAAAATAAAAAATAAAAGAGAGAGGCAAACTAAAAAAGAGACTCTTAACAATAGAGAGCAAACTGATAATTACCAGAGCGGCAGGGGAGGGAGGGATGGGTGAAATAGGTGATGGAGATTAAGGAGTGCACTTGTTGGAGTACCTGGGTGGCTCAGTTAAGTGTCAGACTCTTGGTTTCCGCTCAGGTCATGATCTCATAGTCATGAGATTGAGCCCCATGTTGGGATCCATGTCTAGTGAGGAGTCTTTGTCTCGTTCTCCCTCTGCTCCTCCCTCCCCTACACTCCATGGCTCCTACTCTCTCTCAAATAATCTGTTAAAAAAAGGGGGGGGGTGTACTTGTGATGTCTCTTGAAAGAAGGTTTATATTCAGTGTACTTTTTTTTTCTTTTTCAAGTTTTTATTTAAATTCCAGTTAGTTAACATGTACTATAATATTAGTTTCAGGAGTAGAATTTAGTGTTTCATCACTTAAATCACTGGTTGCTCATCTCACCAAATGCACTCCTTAATCCCCATCACCCACTTAACCCATCCCCTGCCTACCTCCCCTCCAGTAACCATCAATTTGTCCTCTGTAACTAACTGGAATTTAAATAAAAACTTGAAAAAGAAAACCTGAAACACAGAAATGTCTGCTATCAAGCCTACTGCCACATATGCATGAATAACAAAGCTAGAAGACTCAGGCTTTCTTTTTTCATTGTGCTACCTGGAAGCAGTTTATTTATTCTATCCTGAACTAGAGCAAGCCCTCTTCTCTCAATTTGTTCCCAAATTATTCTTATTCCTGTGGATAAATTTTAAAATCACTTTAACTATATATTTTAAGCTGTAAATTTTAGTGGAGGTTCACCTCACTTTAGGGACTATAAATTTACTTTTTATTCTGTTCATATTAAGATTTTATAATCAAAATATTACAGAAATTATATATTACTGAGGTATTCACTGTGCATTTTATATTAAAAACAGTAACAGTAAAAAATGCCTGTGTTCCTATTTTGGAAATCATTAATGGAAGTATCATCTCAATGTTGTCAAATGGTGGTAATAGAGTTGCCTTATCTCAGTTTGAATGTATGAGGTTTCTAAATTTGACCAAAACTTTCCTGTTTTAACTTAATTCTGTGAATGGGGATTATGCAAGCTATTGTAGAATAATCTATAGATGTAGGCGCAGGATTTACAACACTAACCAAAATGAAGATTAATTATGCTTTAGTATAATCTCACCAAATCTCTCTACCAGTTGATTAAACTTCAGTGTATGTAGCTACAATGCCAAAAATAAATTTCAGAATGACCTGAAATTTACCGAATGTTTATTACTGGGAATACAAAATATATAACCATCTGCATTTTACAATATATAAATAGAAGCACAAACTACTTATGGGAACTTCACTAACCATGAAGCATCAGGTTTAATAAAGGCATTCAGGGGTAAGATTTATGTAAGAATTTGGACAAATCCCAAGGATGGATGGATCCCAGAGACCTCTTAAAGTTATATTGTATAACTTAGTGAATGTTTCTACCAAGACAAAAAAGGTATTGAACTAAAAAACAACAACAAAGAACAAAACCAAACCAAAACAAAACAAAAAAACCAGAGGCTATTAAGAAGAGTAACAGACAGTGGTGGTTATATTTCACATAGCTCCCATAACCATCCAACACACGACATATATTTCTTTTAATTAAAACATAGTAGAATGCAGGAATTTGGTAATCTGTCTCATAATGCTCATAAGCTTAGTAGCAATAAACTTTGCTAAATACGAAGTTTGAGAAAATGCTGTGCAGGCAGATGGTGACTATGAGCCTCAAGTCTCTCCCAGAGCTGCAAACAGTACCATCTGCTGCTCTGCAGATTTCTTTTTTGTTCATTGGTATCAAATTTAATGGAGGATCACAGTTTACATTCTAATTTCACACTCTGGCCACAATGGTGGGAGTTCTTATCTCCCTCAATGTAAACTTGTTCAAGTTAATAAGGAATTTTGTTCTTAAGAAGAAAAAAAAATTAAAAAAATAACAGGCTTCCCCTCTTCCATTCATAATGGAATACCAAGAACCAGATTTACCCCTCTGTTTGAAACAAACTAACATACCATATCAAATATATGAGCAACACTTTTCCAGACACCGGCTGTCCAGCAATAAAAAGGGCGGATCCCTAAGGGATGGAACATAAATGAAATCTAAAATTACCTCAGCGCATATGAGGGGAAAGCCTGGATGGGGCTCAGCAGACTTATTAGCTAAGGGCAGAGACATGGAGTGTGGGAGAACAAAGAGGGTAGAATCATGGGGAAGAGTACTAGACAGGAGAGAATAGTATACAGCAATAACTCAGTATCTACAAAGGGATTGCCTCAAGTATTCAGCAGAGTGCTAATCAGCATAACTGTGTGAGGAAACCAGTAACCTGGGCGTGGCAGCGGGTGGGGGGTGGTCAGAATCAGAAAAGATTTAAAGTAACTGTGCCTGGCACTCACGTTGGCTAGAAATAATGCTTATCTATTGTCTCGATCAAGTTGGTAAACCACATGATTTGGATGGCCTTGGGTAGATTATATAGAAATAATGTTCAAAGTAAGATTGAAAGGATCAAATTATTCCCAAATATCTATTTTGCAGATCAAAACCCAAAATAATGGAAATAAATACCCAGAACTCAAATAGGTAAAGCTTATCATGTCTGCTACATAAACAAAAATTAGCAGGAAGGCAAAGAAGCAGGAAAACAATGAGAAAATCACATCAGTTTAAACTGGCACAGACATTAAAATTTGCAGAATAGAACACTGAAACAGTTACTAGCCAGATTTCCCTCTGTTCCAAAAATAAATCAGAGGCTAAACTTTCGGAGTGTAAACTTTTCTCAGTAACAACTTTGAGACTCAATAAAATTGACAAAATTAATAACTTGACAGTAAAAGTCAAACAAGATCTGTAACACTATGAGAATTATTTGTTTGTAACCTGCTGAACTTAAAGTGAGAATAGTAAGGATCTGTACATTCCTATCTGAAGCTTCACCCGAAGTTTCCCCATGTGGTAGGCAAGGAGGTTTACCGTGCTAGGACAGGCCATGATAACTAGCATCCTCCTGCAAAGACTGAAGGAGATTTACTATATTTAGAGCAGTGGGTGATGCCTGTGCTCAGTAGCACTGACAAAGGATTCATAGAATTTATGTAATGTGATAGTACATAATGAAGTGGGAAAAAAATTAAATGATCAGAGACTCAGAAATCAGTGCAATGCCATCCAGTTGCACCAACATGTATGTAATTGGACCCAAAAGGAGAGGAGCAAGAAAAAATATTTGAAGAAAAATATCCAATTTGATGAAAAATATTCATCTATACATTCCAAAAGCTCAAAAACAAAGATTACATACAAAGTGATCCTCTCATAGAGGATCATATTTGAAAGAAGATTTCAAAGAAAAAAATTTGAAAACCTCAAGGGGAAAAAAAAAACTTTTCTCAAAAAACACATAATTAGATTAACATGATTTCTCATCAGAAACAAGGAAGCCAGAAATAAGTACAATGGCTTATTGAAAGTAGTGGAAGGGAAAAAAAAACAGCCAAATATTCTGTATCCAGCCAAACTATACTTCAGAAGTTAAGATGAAATAAAAATATTCCCAAAACAACAAAGAATGAGAAATTGATTGCTACTTGACAAGAGCAGCAAGAAAATCCAGACCTGCTTTATAAGAATTAATAAAGGACAAATGGAGTCATACAGTGTGTACTCTGTTGACTAGCTTTTTTCATTCATAATTATTTCTAAATATATCCATGTTATTATATGTATCAATAATTCCTTTACTTTTATTAGTAAGTAGTATTCCACTGTATGGATATAACCATATTTTTTTTAAGAGAGAGAGCTTGTGGTGCCTGTGAGCATGGGTAGGGGAGAGGGAGAAAGGACAAAGGGAGAGGAAAGGAGAGAATCTTAAGGAGGCTCTCTGCCTAGCACTTTATTCAGACAGAAAGAAATAACAGGAAATGATTACTTGAATCTTCAGGGGAAAAAAAGATCACGGGAAATGCTGTATATGTGACATATTATAAAAGATCAATAGATACACATTTTTTCTCAGTCTCTTCTTTAATACACACAAGATTTCCCAAAGTGATATTAGAACTCTGTTGTTTGGATTCTAATGTATATAAATTTCATGTATGTAACGGTGATGGCATGAAGGATGTGGGGAAGAAATGCAGTCATACTTGAGCAAATTTTGTAAATTTTACCAGAAATAATTATTAATCTACGATAGTGTGTGATAAGATGCACCTTCTGATGTCATATCTTTTTTTTTTTTAAGATTTTATTTATTTATTTGACAGACAGAGATCACAAGTAGGCAGAGAGGCAAAGACAGAGGAGGGGAAGCAGGCTCCCCGCTGAGCAGAGAGCCCGATGCGGGGCTTGATCCCAGAACCCTGAGATCATGACCTGAGCCGAAAGCAGAAGCTTTAACCCACTGAGCCACCCAGGCGTCCCTGATGTCATATTTAAAGAATAAAATTAAAATGTAGTAAAAATAAAATCAACAGGATAATTAAGTTGATAAGCCAAAAAATTACTTTAAGAATTTTATTAAAGACAAGAAGGAACATTTTATAATGATAAAGGATCAGTACAACAAAAAAAAAGTAACTGCATATTCACTTGAAATGAGAGCCCCAAAATATTAAAAAAGAAAAAGGAAATTGTGTCTACCTCACAAGACAGCCTGGAAAAACCTGTCATGACATTTAGAGGTGAAAGATGGAATTCCTTCTTCCTAGTATCAGGAAGAAGGAAGGTTGTCTGCTTTACTACTTCTGGTCAACATTGTACTGAAAATGCAGCTATTTCAATAAAGAAAAAAAAAATTTTAAAACACCCATGTTGGAAAGGGAGAAAAAAATTGTCTTTATTTGCAGATGACATGATGTCCTATGTGGAAATCATGAGTGATACACATAGAACAAAACTACTAGAACTAATGTACAACTTTAGCAAATTCACAGGATACAAGATCAATATACAAAATCAATCAAATTTCTATATGCTAAAGAAAAGGAAACTACAAATAGGTGGATGTATAAATAAATTATAGTATATCCAGTATAGTAGATAGTATAAAATATAGTATATCCAGTATAAATAAAATATAATATGTGCCTGGGTTAAGCATCTGATACTTGATGTCAGTTTAGGTCATGACTCAAGGTCGTGAGATGGAGCTCCCTTACTCATCCCACACATCCCACCCCCATCAGTGCTGGGCAGAGAGCTTGCTTAAGATTCTCTCCTTTCCTCTCCTTCTGCTCTTTCTCCCTCCCCCCTCCCCATGCCCACAGGCACCACAAGCTCTTTCTCTTAAAAAAATATGGTATATCCATATAGTGAAATACTGCTCACTAATAAAAGTAAAGGAATCATTGATACATATAATAACATGGATATATTTAGAAATAATTATGAATGAAAAAAGCTAGTCAACAGAGTACAAAATGTATGACTCCATTTGTCATAAAAGTCTAGAAAATGCAAGCCAATCTATAATGACAGAAAACATATCAGTGGTTCCTTGAGGACCAGAAGGAAGTATCGGGGTTGGGACAGTCAGGAGGGATTACAGTGGCCACAAGGAAAATATTGGGATTGATGGACATGTTCATTATATTGATTACTATGATGGTTTCATAGAAATATACATATTTCATAAATATATGCATACATAGATATATACATATGCTAAAGTTTATCAGTTACTACACTTTTAATATGTACAGTTTATCCTATGTCAGTAAGGCTGTTAAGGGGCACCTGGATGGCTCAGGAAGTTGAGTGTCTGCCTTCAGCTCAGGTCATGATCCCAGGATCCTGGGATGGAGCTCTAAATGCAACACCTTGCTCAGTGGGGAGTCTGCTTTTCCCTCTCCCTCTGTCCCTCCTCCCATGCATGTGTGTGCACATGCTCTTGCTCTCTCTCTCTCTCAAATAAAGAAATAATCTTTAAAAAATAAAGCTGTTAAAATATTGAATCCATTGGGGCGCCTGGGTGGCTCAGTGGGTTAAGCCTCTGCCTTCGGCTCAGGTCATGATCTCAGGGTCCTGGGATCAAGTCCCACATCGGGCTCTATGCTCAGCAGGGAGCCTGCTTCCCATCCGCCCTCTGCCTGCCTCTCTGCCTGCTTGTGATCTCTGTCTGTCAAATAAATAAAATCTTTAAAAAAAATATTGAATCCAGCTACAGTTTCATACTGTACACTGAAGGATGTAAAAAAAAAAATGAGATATGTGGCTTTTATTCATAATTTACTTTTCAGTGGCTGCACATGCATTCTTAAGGGATTTCCTTCACTTGGGCAGAGACATACTAATCAAGGATCAATCTTCTCAAATAAAGTTAAGAAATGTCTTATTTCAAAGCCTAGTCCAACCTTGGTAGAAAATGTAAAATTTTTCACAGCAGTGATTTGGAAATGTGATAAAAAGGACAAACTGTCTTAACTTTCTTGCCAATATTTTACATATTTCTTGGCCAAAACAAAGGAAGACCTGACATTCATTGTATAGTTTGAGGGATAAGAAGATAATCTGGGGCTATGTTTATTGGAATTGAGAAATTTTAAGGAGACCATCTTCACATAGTATTAAATTTGGTATGAAATGACAAAGATAAAATGTGTTGTGTAGAACATTGTCTTAAGTAATTAGAAGTCTCTGGTCTCCTTGGAGCTCTGCTGATAATTATCTTTCTTTGAGCAAAACCACTTAACTTCTTTAATTTTTTTCTCATACATAAAATGAAAAATTTTATCAGATAATAGCTAGAAATATTGTCTGTCTGTAAAGTACTGTGCTTCTAGAAGGTATGTCACATATGAAGGTTGCATTTCTATCCCCTTTGTTAATGAACTTTTTTTAAATGAGCAAGGTTTTATATTTTTGTTTTTATTAGGTTGTTTTTCAGAGTTTAAGTATTTCATATTTTAGGCCTTTTTCTTGGATGAATGAAGAATTGGGTTATAAAATAGTTGTCAACAACCTATTTGTTTTTTTAAACAAAAAACATTTCTGACTATGAGATGATAGCCTAGAACCCTAACATGTTAATTATCAAGAAAAAAAAAAAAGACACAATGTCACCACCTGGACAAAATAACCTTGATTTTTAAAATGAATAAAATGAGGTGCCTCCTGGGACGCCTGGGTGGCTCAGTTGGTTAAGCGGCTGCCTTCAGCTCAGGTCATGATCCTGGGGTCCTGGGATCGAGTCCCACATCGGGCTCCTTGCTCGGCGGTGAGCCTGCTTCTCCCTCTGCCTCTGCCTGCCACTCTATCTGCCTGTGCTCACTCTCGCTCTCGCTCTCTCTCTGACAAATAAATAAAATCTTTAAAAAAAAAAAAAAAATGAGGTGCCTCCTTAGCACAGTAGGCAGCACGTCAGTCTCATAAAATGAATAAAATGACTCTCAAAATGAGCAGCTTTACTATTTTAATTATATTTAATACTAAATTATGTAGACTTTAGTAATCTGATTTTGGTTATAAATATTTTCATGAATATTTTTAAGGAAAAGTTTTAATGGAATTTATGTTTTTAATTTTTTTTAATTAAAATTCAATTTAGTTAACATATAGTGCTTTATTAGTTTCAGAGGTAGAATTTAGTGATTCATCAATTGCATTACATCAAGTGCCCTCCTTAATGCCCATAACCCAGTTACCCCAGCCCCCTACCCACTTTCCCTCCAGAAACCCTCAGTTTATTTCCTATATTTAGTAGTCTTTTATGATTTGCCTCCCTCTCTGTTTTTATCTTATTTTTCCTTCCCTTCCCCATGTTTATCTGTTTTGTTTCTTAAATTCCACATATGAGGAAAATCATATGGTATTTGTCTTTCTCTGACTGATCTTGCTTAGCATAATACATTCTAACTCCATCTATGTCATAGGAAATGGCAAGAATTAATTCTTTTTGATAGTTGAATAATATTCCATTGTAGATTGATACATATAGATATATAGATCTCTCTATCTATATATATACACACACCAAATCACCTTTATCCATTCATCTGTTGATGGACATCTGGGCTCTTTCCATATTTTGGTTATTGTGAACATTTCTGCTATAAACATTGGGGTGCACATGCCCCTTCAAATCACTATTTTTTTTTATCCTTTGGATAAATACCTACTAGTGCAGTTGCTAAATTGTAGGATAATTCTATTTTTAACTTTTTGAGGGAACTTCATACTGATTTTCAGTGTGGCTACACCTGTCCTTGCCAACATCTTTTGTGTCCTGAGTTGTTACTTTTAGCAACTGTCAAAATGGAATTTATGTTTCTTATACTTGTTGTGATCCAGTTTGTGTAAGGTTACCTATCATAAATTGAATAAATATTATTGTGTTGACAATTGAATTGCCTTATTTTCCAATGCTATGGCAAAATAATTTTAAGAAGTTCTTTCTCTGGTATTCTTCCTTCAACACAATCCCAACTGGAAGCAAATAAACTTCACAGGGTGTCCAGGGTGATAAAATCCTCTCTATCTCTCTCATTGGAAATATTGTGATGGGAAAATAAACCAGTATGACATTGGGATGGTTGAGGTCCGTACTATTTTCCCATTCATCCTACACATTCACCCTACATAAAGTAACCTGATTCTGACAGGATTTGAGCTATCAAGAATGTCACAAAACAAATACAATTTTTGATGTTGTTGAGATGTTACATTCATTTTCTATATAATGGTGTTTAATGTCCAGTACCTGAATAAGAGAAACAATGCCAGAGATTTTAGGTTCAAGCTCTTTCATTTCTTGGGACTGTCTTTAAACACTACCAGACAATATGTTTCTGAGAAATTACCATTTTGAACTTTCATGGTGTGCTGTTATCTTAACATAGTATAAATTTTTCTTTAGCACCACAAGAGTAAACATGTTAAGCAATACAAAATATCAAGTAGCATGTAGCTACATTTTTCCTAAAATTATTACCACAGTAGATATTTTATATAGGATGTTTAAAGGTAAAGATGATAAAGATACACATAACCGTTCACTCCTTGCCAGCAACTAAAATAAAATAAGATCATGATATTTAAAGACAACTATGACATTTTGGGGGCCTATTTTATTTTATACTTAATTGAGCATAGAGAAAGTTTTTTAATGTGTTTTTAAAAAAACACATTACTGCTCGCTTGATATTTTTATTGTTCAGATGACTTTTATAAAAGAGAGATTATTCTTTTATGATATCTGGGCCATTGTGTAGCCAAACTATTAGTCTTGGCCAGGGTAATATATTGTCCTAGTAACCATTCCAACTTCTTAGATTAGTATGTTTCAATTTGGTTTGTCATTATTAAGTTTCTCTATATTTGAGAATATTAATCCAGGAAAAAAAATAAAATTGACATCTCATAAATGATGATTTGATGGCTGGTGCCTCTTAACCCAATTGTGGTTGACAACTTTTGCACATTAGTCCACTCCAAGAAACTCTCTGTATTTCATAATTGTCACTTACTCTCAAAATCTGGGTTTCCATACTTAGTTTGATATGCCTGTCCCAACTCCATAGACCACAGAGGTTTGAATAAGGAAAGAATAGCTTAGCTAATTAGACTCTCCCTGAAAGAAATTTGAATTTGGATTAGAAATGCTAGATATAAGATCATGCAAATTTTAGAGTAGAAGACCAGTTGTGAGACTAGAGAAAATAAGATAACCTATCTATAAGGAATGAATCAGGCATGAAAGAAACCATGTGACATCTGAAAAAGAATTTGTCTTAGGCCCCAGCAATTTTTTTTTTTTTTTTTTGCCTCACTCTTTGTGGGTCTTTTTTTTTTTTTTTTGACAGACAGAGATCACAAGTAGGCAGAGACGCAGGCAGAGAGAGAGAGAGGAGGTAGCAGGCTCGCCACTGAGCAGAGAGCTGGACACGGGGCTTGATCCCTGGACCCTGGGATCATGACCTGAGCCAAAGGCAGAGGCTTTAACCCACTGAGCCACCCAGGCGCCCACTCTTTGTGAGTCTTGACTCTACTCTTTCTAGTTGGTTTAATGAACTAAACTTGTATTTTCATAAGGTAAGGTATTATAAGTTCTTAAGCTAATTTTAATTAAAAATAAAAATAAGAAAAGGATGTACTGCTTTCTATTTACTAGGTGCTGTCCTAAGAACTTAATGCATATTAATATATTTAAGGTTTATAACCCCTATGAGGTAGATATAGTTACTGTCCTCATTTATAGATAAGGATACAAAGATGTTATACAGTTTACCCATAACTTAAGCCTTTTTTATATAAGGCAGTTGAGTAAAAATTATCAAAAATAAAATTAAGTATTTAAACACAAAAAGTATTTCTCCATGTTCAATTAAACGTAGACAATTAAACGTAGACTTTCTGGGTTTGCAGCTAGAAACCAAAAAAATAAAAGGGAGGGGGAGTTTGATACTAAGTAAATTAAACCAAGCAAAATAAAACAAATAAAGCAAACAAAATAGAAACAATTTTAAGAAACTTAGTGAAATAAGTTTTATGAAATTAATGGCATATTTTACTTCCAGAGGCCAGAAAAAAACAACTCCCTTTGCAAATCTGTCACTTTAAAGCATGAATTCTCAAAGTGATGGCAGTGATATTGCCCCCATGGCAGGAAATTTGGTTCTTTTTAGGTATAAATCACAACTATTTTTGTGTTCAAAATATGTTTATGTTTAAATCACAAATATGCATATAGTACATCTCATAAATATATTGTATTTATGATATCAAAAGTGCATGTGAGAGGCAGTTGGAAAATAAAATGTCTAAAAAGTCTATTTAAGGGGTGATAATGAAAAGAAAAAAAAAAGATTGAGAAACACTGCTTCAGATAAACTAAGGTTGTTGTTTTTTTTTTCCCTAGGTATCTTGACCATAGCTTCAACCATGGTACAAAGTATATATTTTTTGTCTTCCAAAAAAGTCTCTAAGAATTGATAGTTCTAGGATTTGAGAACAGCTTTATATCTACTCTTCTCAAGTTCAAAAACAGTACGCAAGCTGTTCTCTGAATTAAGGAGCTGCAAAAAATATTTATGTTTCCCATCATTAAAAAGCATTTTAAAAACAGCACTTTTTTTTTTGCACTCTCATTTGACTAAAAATAGCTTTTCTTTTAAATGATGAAACTTGTCACTGGCTCATTCTTCCATGGGAACAGCTGCTCATTGCATGTTTGAACATATTTGCTTAAGAAATACAAAATTATTAACATTCTAATCCTCTAACCTTTTAAAGAAAGCCAGCTGTGATTATTCACAGCTAGACCCATAGCCTTTGGTTTCAGCTTTGTGGAAATTTCTTCCCTTAATTTCTCAGAGAATATTATCTGAACAATTCGATTTTCTGAGGAAGAACTATACTATAAACAAAGCATATTCAACTATTGGCCTAAGAACTAGAGAAAATATTTTTAAAATTATTAATCTGGTATAGCTAATAATAAGAATTTTATTACATTTACTTTGTTAGAAAAGTTTATAGCACCTACTATGTGCTAAGTACGAGTATTCTTTTAAAAACTTTAAAATATTAATTACTTTAATCTTAGTGCAGTAGCTACCTTCATTAGCCTTGCTCTTCTTACAGCTGAAAAAATTGAGCCAGAATGCTTAAGCATACTGCCAAGGGCCACACATCTTTTAAGTGCCATTGCCAACAGAAACAGAGGCTGTCTGGTTCCAAACCCTCATTATCATTAGACTCCAATATTACAACCACCAAAATAAGTATGTTTTTATATTTTCTTATTTATCCTCACAGTGACTTAAAGAAGTAGCATGGTTATCATCTACACTTTGATAGAAGGAGACGGTGAAGACGAGAGTTTGAGCACTTGGCCCAAAATGTCAATACTAAGGGATAAGCATAAAATTTGAACCCAGATCCTTTCTGACTCCAGAGCCCCTATGCTGAATGCCACAGTTCTTGTCACCATTTGCTTCCCAACATTTCAAGGTAATATGTATATTCAAGGAGAATCACCACCCTGACTTGTTTGTATCACCCTATAGTTTGTCCTAAGTTAAACTGGCAGTCACTAAGCGTTCCTTTTCTACCTGTAATACCGTTTTTTACCTACGGGAATAATTGCGCTATCAAACTAGTTGGGGCTGTAGCCAAAGAATCCCTTTTGTTGTTGTTGTTGTTTTATTCACAGGATTTGAAGATATCTAGGAAACAGTCTATTTACAGTTTTGAACTATTTCTGGAATAGCCTTATAATTTTGACCTCATAGATTCCGATCCAATTGATGATAACCTACATCTAGGCTTTGGGTATATTGGGGTCTAACCCTGCATGTTCAACATGTTTTGAGTCAGGTATGAAAGCAGGCAACCTCTGTAAATATATGTATTACCTAGTTACCTGTGGGAGGCCATGGTAAGGCTTGAGACGAGGACCAAACCAGGCCCTGACTTGTGCCTCCTGTAAAGGCTGAATAGCCGAACAAAAGGCTTAGGTCGATAAAGTCGAGTAGCACTGAGAAAGGGTGTGTGCTATATGTTGTGCGCTCGCCTACGTGACTTCCCACACGTTTGCTAGTCAGATAGAGATGATTTGGCCGGGGTCAAAAATTCTTGGCTGGTCCTTGCTGTCCTTGCACGGGCTATAGACTACACCACTGTAAGACTGTACTGTGCTTACATAAAACTATGTCTTGAGTGGCCTTGAAGTCAGTACATCTGGCGCTAGAGGGTCTGCTATTGGTGCTTGGGAAATAGATAATGGGAAAGCTTGAAGGATTTTCTGTGCATGTTGCAAACTCTTTAGTAATCAGCTAAAAATAGATACTTTTCTTATGATTGTTTGAGCTATATAATGCCTCAAAGCCTTGAATAAAATTGGCACTATTGGACATCCTCCTTGGTGCTCCTCCTGCCCCAATCTCTTTGTTTCTTAATTTCTTTTCAGCATCCTCTTACCCTCTCGACCCTGGTCGATTTGTCGTCGTGCTGGCCGCAACAGTTACCAAAAAGTAACTTATCCCAATCCAAAGTGACAACCATTCATACCCTAATAATTATAAATTATGCTATACCTTGCTTTATATTGTATTAAATAGCTTGCCTATAATCTTATGTCACATTCCAATTATGTTGGCAAGGTAGATATTTTATTACCAACTTTAAGATGATAAAAATGATGGCCAGATGATATCTAATAAAGTTAAGTTTGAGATTTGTTATCATTTATGTGGGTTCTAATATATATTTGGTGAAAGGGCCAAGGCAAGGATGCTACTTTCCATTGAGCAGGTGGGCAAGCTACTGTTTTTCTGTTACTCACTGTGGACTCAGACAGCATCTATTTCTATACCTACCTATATTTATATTTATATCTATATCTATATCTATATCTATATCTATCTCTATGTGTATTTCTATTTCTATTTCTATATCTCCAGTATAAAAGACATTTAAAAACTGAAAAGTGATTTGGTATGTTGTTTTGTCCACAGATCAAAGAAATACAGACAATTATAAGAACATACTATGAGCAACTCTACGCCAACAAATTTGACAATCTGGAAGAAATGGATGCATTCCTAGAGACATATAAACTACCACAACTGAACCAGGAAGAAATCGAAAGCCTGAACAGACCCATAACCAGTAAGGAGATTGAAACAGTCATCAAAAATCTCCAAACAAACAAAAGCCCAGGGCCAGATGGCCTCCCGGGGGAATTCTACCAAACATTTAAAGAAGAACTAATTCCTATTCTCCTGAAACTGTTCCAAAAAATAGAAATGGAAGGAAAACTTCCAAACTCATTTTATGAGGCCAGCATCACCTTGATCCCAAAACCAGACAAGGATCCCATCAAAAGAGAGAACTACAGACCAATATCCTTGATGAACACAGATGCAAAAATTCTCGCCAAAATACTAGCCAATAGGATTCAACAGTACATTAAAAGGATTATTCACCACGACCAAGTGGGATTTATTCCAGGGCTGCAAGGTTGGTTCAACATCCGCAAATCAATCAATGTGATACAACACATTAATAAAAGAAAGAACAAGAACCATATGATACTCTCCATAGATGCTGAAAAAGCATTTGACAAAGTACAGCATCCCTTCCTGATCAAAACTCTTCAAAGTGTAGGGATAGAGGGCACATACCTCAATATTATCAAAGCCATCTAAGATCAATAGGTTCCAAATACTTTATGTACTCTACCTGTATCCTGTATATCCATTTCTGACCCACCCTTGGCATTACTCATTCCCAGTTTCTGGTCACTGGAATAGATGTGTGCTTCCACATACACATTTAAGGGCCTAAGGAAGTTTTAGTTTACCAAAGTTCAAGTATCACCTAACATACACTGTCATTCAAATCACCTATGCTCACAGTTGCTAAGATAATGTTGTATTATGCAGATGTCTCTATTCACTTTCTAACACAGGGGAAATAAAAAGACACACAGAAAGAAGTTGCCATAGAGAAATAAAACTACAAGATATTCCACAGAACCAGAGTATGTGACTTTAATGATATCAATGAATTAATTATAAGGTCTTGTTGCTAATTCCTTTCTGTTCCTTTCATCCTCATAGAATGTTAAAATGGAGTGTCTATACATTCAACACAGTAAATGCCTTCTCTCTGGAAGGTTATTAATATGTAACTGGAACCCCAGACAGGAACAAGGAGATAGCTTTTCAGTCCTGGATCCAATCTCAGTTTTAAGGTAGGACAGAAAATGATTTTAACTTTATTTTGCCAACTAGAATCATTTGGGACAGACTTTTGGAGTGCTCTATTGCCACATCCTAGCTCATCAAGAAATAATAGTATTAATGAATACTAATCTCTTTCATAGTTATGTATTAGGAAAGAAACAACCCTCATTCTGAAAAGTACCAGCTGTGCTTTAAGGGAATGAGTTTCCAAGTAGGTCCCTGAGATTTCACATGTCTCTGTTTAGCTCACTTGAACAATACAGATAGAACAGTGGGTCACCTGCTTTGACTTTGCATTTGAGAAGAACATTCATTTCTTCAAGCAATAATTATCTAACTTTAATGTACTTAAGGATTACCTTGGGTTTTTAGAAAATGTAAATTACTTAGCCATATCTTTAGAATTTATGACTTAGTAACTACTGTGATCCAATGACAGAAAAATCAAGAAAAAATCTCCTAGGGAACCTAAGAATGGTAGTGAACAATTGAATTGACTACAAAATGTGGTTCATACAAATCATGCTAAATACATTTCTTCCTAAAAAAGATTAATTGGTTCAGAGTAAGAAAGAAAGATAATTAAATTCAAATATTTATACACATATTTATTTAACTAAAAGAATGTGTTGTATTATATTTTAATCTTGTCATTTTAATTAATAATTAAAAGAAAACTGATTAACCCAGTATACAACCCAAGAAAGAGAGTATAACTTAGAACTTGGAACTGCTCACATTCTATTTTCCTGTGTTATCAGTTAATTTTCACTCTAGAGAGAACAAGTATATTTTGTTTCTACTTCATTTTCTTCTGTTCTTGTTTTTGCTTTAGTTTTAGGACACACATATATAAGCATAAATAATATATTGTAGATTTTTTTTCCTGTTTGAGAGCTTTATAAAAAATAGTGTTGAATTATATACAGTTGTCTAGTTCCATTTTCCCCTCCGTGTTATGTTTCAAAGTTTTATTTGTCTCTTTGCATGTATGCAGTGGTCTGTTTTCACACATCATGATTTCTTTAACCATTCTCTTGTAGATGGTTATTCGGGTGTTTTCTGGTTTTGTTTTGTTTTTAATTTGTAGGGCTGCTATAGATACTGTTACATTCATCTTTTTTTGTTTGTATGTAGAATTGCTGGGTCAGTGGATATGTGAATATTGAAAACTATTGGGTGATACTTTTTTTCCAAAGAAATTATCCAATTCACCTTCAGCAGCCAATTCTCATTGATGTTCATTCTTTCAATATTAGTATTCTTGGACTTCCAAATTATGGACAATCTGGTGAGTATAAAAATATATTTATTTCATGTGCATTTTTGAAAAAATAGTTTTATTAGGTGCAGAGTTCAAGGTTGACATTTATTTTTCATAAGAACATGGTAATATTTTTTTTCTTTCTTGTATCATTTGTTGATACTACAAAGATGCTGTCTTTCTAATTGTTACTTTATAAATGATTTGGATTTTTTTTTTTTTAAGGGTCTTTTACTTTGTGTTTTCAAAGCTTCAGTATACTGATTTTGGGTCTATTTTCTGCTTGTTCTATTTAGAATACAGATTTACAAATTATTTATTAGTATTACCATTTTTGTCAGTACTGGAAAATTTGTAACAATTTTCCTTCATTTTTTAAAAATTCTTTCCCTTTACACCAATTAATGCATGTTGTACATTTTCATTCCGTTCTTTATATCCCTTATTTTTTTCCCCCTAATTTTCTTCTTTTTCTCTGGGAAATGCTTACATATGGGTAATTTCTTCAGATACATCTTCCAACTTTCTAATTATTTCTTCAGTTGTTTATTAACTCAAGATTAATACACTCATTTATTTTCAAAGACTTTATTTACATCTAGAAAATCTGTATAAATGTAATAGTTTGTTTTCAAATCTTCCTACTCAGATCTCATGCCCTTTTGTTTCAATTTCTCTAATTGCATCTTTTTTTTCTCTAAATATTTCTGACAGAGTTGTTCTGTATTATATATTTGATTATCCCCGTATCCCTCAAGGTCAAAATCAGATATTTGCTTTCATGCTGCCTTTCACATAGGGTTCTTATCTACTGGTGTGCTTGTTACCCTTGGTTATGAACTGATTGCTTGATCCTCATCCTTATGAATATGGTGGGATTAGATTAAGGAAGCTTTATTCCAGAGGATTTGATTTTACTTCTACCAATATTCAGTGGTCATGACTGAACTGAAAGCATGCCTGGCCCCTTTAAAATTTATGAATAAGTGTTGGGTCCACAGTCAGACTTTCTACTTTCCAGCTGATCCATGACTCAGTACCCAATGTACATCTGCTGTTCGCATTTTCCTCTAAGGAAAACCTAGCCTTGCTGGGAACCAATTCTCTGCCAACAGAAACTTTTTTGGAAGGCAGAGGGAAAGGAGATTGTCTTTGGAGACCTTTTCTTCCACTTAAGAGACAGCAGTGTTCCACTCTGCGTTTTCTATCCATGGCACATTCTGTAGGTTTGTTCAAAGAAAGCCTGTTTAACCGTAAGACTGGAAGAAAAATTTAAAATAATGCCATTGCCAATATAAAAAAATATTACAAATATCAGTGTTGTACAATTTATAATTATGGTACAGAATTTGAGTCATTAACCCTTTTACAGAAAGAAAAAAGTTTTTCTGAATTGGATTTGTAGAAATTGACATTTATATTGCTACGTATAGAAAAAAAAAACAATTACCTAATTCTTCCCCCTTTTCCATCCTACTGGATATTTGCAGAGGGACTTCATTAAAAGAATATAAATATTTGAGAATGAAGGTGGATAGACAAAGGTGGATCAAACAGGATGGCACAAAGGCTAATGAGATTAAAAAAAAAACTGTGCAAATAAAACCTTGGTTGAATCTGCATGACAGTTTCTTCCTGGTGACGTACACACACTGTAAATTCAATATTTAAGAGAAACAATAAAATTACCAATCAATTATACTAGGTTTGATAAGAATCCCGAATGGCATGCTGAAGTGGGAGAGGTTAAAACTGACTGAATGGATGAGTTAATAGCCATGTTTTTTTTCATCTTTATATACTTACTTTCAGTAGTTCCTAAATTTTCCTCCTAATTTTGTTTTCCAACTAAGGGGTTGAAAAAAGTTAACTGTCGGTGTTTCCTCAGGGAAGCGGAACTATTTTGAGTTATCAGATAAAGGGTTTATTATAGGATTCGAGCTTTACACAAACGTGCAAACAAAGCTAAGGAGGTAAAAGTCGCAGTGGGAGGAGAAAGACCAAAGGAGACATCAACCAATGAATGTGAGAGGCCAAGTATGTGTGTGTGTGTGTGTGTGTGTGTATCTGTCTCACATAGAGAAAGAGTGACTTTACAAAATGTCCTGAGCCTAGGTGTAACAAAATCATGAATTATTTAATATCAGAATTAATTCTTCCTATTCTCCAGACAATGTTTGTCAGGTAGCAAATAGCACAAGAACTTTTCTTGATAGTTTAAGAACATTATTACAAAATATCTGTTGCTTCTCTGAAAATATATAATATGTTCCATTAACTGTAAAAATTTAAAAAACTTGATAGGTTTCAATTTGATATATCAAAATGCACCAAGGAATTTCCCAGGTGAAATAGGGAGAGTAAACATACACTCAGTCTTATTTCTTTGAGCTTTGTTCTCCTCATTCCAATATGAGAACTTATTTAACTTGTGTTATCTCTGCTCCTTGGAAGTAAGTGCAGATTTTGTGGCGATATAATCTGGTGATATTTAAAACATATTGTAATAGGGGCATCTGGGTGGCTCAGTCCATTGAGCGTCCAGCTCTTGGTTTAGGCTCATGTCATGATCTCAGGGTCATAAGATGGAACATCAGGTTAGGCTCTGCCCTCACTGAGGAGTCTGCTTGAGATTCTCCCTCCTCTGCCCCTTTCCTCTGCAAGCATTCTTTCTCTCTTTCTTTCTCAAATAAATAAATCTTTTTAAAAAGCATATTATAATAAATAGCAAGCAAATTAAGATAGGTAAAGAAATTAATATTTAAAGTAAGATAAATAAGTTTATATTTAAGTAAGTAAAGATCTGTTCTACATCTTTGATATATTCAAAATATAATATTTGGAGGAATTTTAAATAATGATGAATCAATAAACATGCAGCTCTCCTCATGTTATTTCCTCAATACATGTTTTAATAGCTATGCCTCTCCTTTGCAACAACATACACTCTAGCGTGAGTGTCATATGTTTTATCTGACTAAGCTATATTTTGGGGCTTATCCTCACACCTTCTCAGAGGCGCACTATCTCCAGGATCCTAATCTAAATGATTCATACATTTCCCCATCTGCCAGGCTTACTATCACTCATGCTTTCATAGGCAATTCTTAAATGTTCTGAGAATTTGAAATAGAGTGGTTTAAATCAAGGAAGTTGGTGTCTTCTTGAGGCAAGACTTGCACCCTTATCTGTAACTGGGGGATTTTTTATCCTCTCTCTTATGTCTTTTCTTTACTTATAAAGTAAAAATACCAGCAGTGACTCTATTTTAAAACAATGATATAGGTTAATAAATAACTGTGTGTAATATGCCAAGCACAGTGTGACATATGGTAAACAGTGAATTTTTTTTTTTAAAGATTTTATTTATTTATTTGACAGACAGAGATCACAAGTAGGCAGAGAGTCAGGCAGAGAGAGAGGCCCTGCAGAGCAGAGAGCCCGATGAGGGGCTGGATCCCAGGACCTTGGGATCATGACCTGAGCCGAAGGCAGAGGCTTTAATCCACTGAGCCACCCAGGCGCCCCTAAACAGTGAATTTTTTTCTACCACTTATTTTTATCATTATTATCATCATCATTTTATTTTTAGTCTCCTCTCAGAGAGAGTTAACCATTCCTTATCATGATGTCATAGCCTTTTTCTTTAAATCTATTCATTCACATTTTAAAATTCAGCACTTTTATCGAGGGTCTTTTATGTGTTGGGTGCCATTTAATACACAGGAGATTCAGCAATGAGATAAAACGGAAATAGTTCTGCTTTTGTGAAACTTCTATTCTATCAATGTATATATTCAACAAATAACAAATTAATATACATTTTTATTTTTTTATATGTCTTGAAGTTATTTTTTAACATTAATATCATTGGCAAAGATGGTGTTCTTATAAGGATGGGGAAATTTTATTCCTCTTTTTCCTCAGTGCTTTTCATAATATTTGGCCCATAGTAAGCATTCAATAAATAGCTGTTGCATAAACATTGGTTAATGAACAATAGCTGGAGAATTATAGAAGTTTCTCTAATTTTTTGACATATAATTCCTGATATCCCCAAGTGTATTATTAGGTAATCTCTCAGCAGTATACAAGACAGAATCATTTTGTAATAAGTTTGTCTACTCAGGATGATGGAAGGTTCACAAATACTATACACTTAAGTGTAAATTATCAAACAAAAACATCAGTAATATTAAAATGGATATTTGCAAATCTACACGTCTCTATATATTTCTATACATGTGTGGGAGCCCATAACTCTAGAAAAATATAAGCCTTTATGAAATAAAAGTGAATATTTCTGACAGTTTATGGAGGTTGGAGAAGCAAAGAGTTGAAATATATGGAAATAAGTTAGTACATGATGGCCATCAATTCTTATAAGCATTATCTTTTATCCTTTGCAAGTTTGATATTTCCCTGACTTAATTGTTTTGAAAAATAGTTCATCATCTAGGGGTACCTGGGTGGCTTAGCTGGTTAAACATCTGCCTCTGGCTTGGGTGATGATCCTGGAGTCCCTGGACTGAACCCTGCATCAGGCTCCTTACTCAGTGGGGAGTCTGCTTCTCCTGCCCTCTCTCCCCCTCCCCTGTGCTTGTGCTCCCTCTCTCTCTCTCTCTCTCTCACTCACTCACAAATAAATAAATAAAATATTAAAGAAAATAGTTCACCATCTAATTCTCTAATCCTTACTTTGTTAGAGGAGATCACAAAATAAATGTATATTATAATATAAATAAATATAACATATTAAAGTATTTTTTTAAATTATCATCCTATGCCAGGAAAGACAACAGGGTTAGTAAAGATTCCTTTGTAAGCAACTGAGTGGCTGTTCTAATGATGTGATGATGCCACCATGAATTTCTAAACATTTACAAATTGTTTTTGGCAGGATGAGCGTCTGCTTACTTACCTCTCTTGTCAAGTCTCAAGTTATATTTTATATCAGTCGTGTTTTACTTTTCTATTTATTTTAAGCAGATCTCTAGAACTCAGTTCCTCACCACTTGTAATGGGAGTGTGAATCTTGGTTAACTGATATTTGATGAATGACTTGGGCTTATCGGGAAGCCTTGGGTATGCTGGAGATCCTTCTCCATGTCTGGGTCTCCCCAGGATGACCTGTCTACATAGATAGATTCCCTTACCTCTGGCTTCTATTTAATTCAGCAAGCAGGGAACACAGATAATGTTCTAATGAGAGTGAAGAGTGAAGCTTTGAAATTAATTTTTCTCCTGGCCAAGGCTGGGTCCAAGGTGTGAAACTTGTGCATTTGTCCCAGGCTCCATACTCAGAAGGGCTCTATGCTTGGTTTAATGCTTTGCAGTCAATGTCTTCAAATTCTTAATAATAATTTTTGACAAGGGGTCCCTCATTTTCACTCCTCATTGTGCCTTGTAAATTATATGTCTTGCTCCTGGTTCCTTCTGTGCAGGACTGACTTAGGCTGACTGAGTTCTTTGCCAGAAGACTGCTCCTGTCTGGTTGCTTTTTCTACTTAGGCCTTTCTGTCTGTAGTTTGTAGAATAATTAATTCCCCTTCTTTTCTTTCTGGCTAAAGATGGTGGCGGGTTTCCACTGTCATCAGCTCTTGGGGTCTACACCATTTCTAATGCTTTTGTACGTTTTCCAACTCACATCTTTAAAAACTTTGCTAAATGCTTCTGTTAAATGTTAACATACTTTATTCTAATTCGAGCATGGCATTTCTTTATAGCTAAGACCCTAAATGCTAGTACTAATAAGAACAGCTTAGCTCTGCTGTATATAGTGAAATATAACTCTGCAAAAGACAAGTAAGAGTGGAAGTATAAGATAGTCAACCAAAGTTTTCTGTAAAAACTTAGAAGTATATAAATTAAGGTAGAAAACTTTCCAAGGGTTGACATTGCCAATGATTTGACTATAGAGAGAGCTCTTAAAAAAGCATAAAGAACAATCTGTCTTCCTTTATTCTTAAAAGCTAAATAGATAAATGAATATTTGTCTTCCAATAAAGAAAATCAACCATAGCAGAAACAATTAACCTTATCCATCCTTTGTGCGCTCAAAACACTGGACAAATGATGTATGATAAAACCATAGGAAATTGGATGTACCCAAAAATCATCCAAGTCAAAAGAAGAAGCCCTACAAGATAGAAAAAAAAAAAAAATGTATGGAGCTTCAATGTAGTTTGAAAGAACATAAAATGATAGACTTCCTAATGCTTCTACTACTCTGAAAAGTAACTTAGATTTGTGAGTATTGTATGCATAAAGTTAATAATGAGAAAATTATAGGCCTAAAGATAGATAGTTGTAGGGTAATAAATTTCAACTCTTACTTGTGAGAATACATTTCAAAAAAGAATAGTTTGTTAAGCATGTGAAGGGAACACTATTGTGGCAACACATCATGTTTGTATTAATTTACAAAAATTCTAATATATGAGCTTTACCATCTCATTTACATATGATAAGAATACTGTGAAATATTAAATACTGTCTAATACATATTTTAAAATACATTGAGAATATATTGTGTGCCAAATATTGATCTGAATGTTTTATACCCACTTACACATTTATCTTTACAATAATCGTAAGAGATAATTATTATTTTTTTCCTATTTTACATATGAAAAATTGAGGAATGAGATGTTTAGCTACTTTCTCAAGGTCAAACAGCATTACTGCATGCTTTATATGCTTACAAAATGTGAGAAGATTGTCTATAGAAAACTAGGTGTACATATCTTCAAGGGTAATTTTTATTCTAGGTTTTTGTTTCACTCTTTGCATAGAATATGACCCCGAATAAGATGCAACTGTATCTTTTTCAATCCAAAAATACATATCAGTTGGTAAGTCATTGGCTTTATCATTGAAAAATTTGTAAACTTTACTTCTTTTCTTAGAAATAATTTCAACACGAAATATCTTCAACAGAAAGTAGCAAAGCCTAGTAGGACTGAGTTTTGAGGAAATGCCTAAAGCTAATTTGGAAGTATAACAGAAAAGAAAGATCAAAGCAACACAGATGTTGTTAAAATACGAAAATGAACAGTCAGAGAGGAAAGAGTAAGATCCAGGAGTTAACCTGTCAAGTGTTAAACCCATATATGTCATATTTTGTGATCAGGTTGAGAAAGACAGTCTAGAGAACACGGACCATTCCCCCAAACTTTTAGACAAAATGTTAACATTGAGTAATGGTGTCACACAAAAACTTTAGTGCTGCATGGGAAGATAATGTGTGGGGGAAATGTATGATGCTTGAGAAGACAAATTATATGTATATAGGCTTAAGTCCCTAAGTGAAAAAAGATACCAGCAAAAAATGTGACTCTGTAATGGATCAAATTAAGATGATTCCAAGTGTTCCCAATGGAATTCACTTATGTCGTCCTTAGCCATGAAGAATAATTTTTCCTCTTCAGCCACTGGCTATTCCTTCTGAACCTACTGAAATTTCATTTCCCTTCCACTACTCCATGAAAATTCTCCTTTGGGCATGATTAATAACGTTTTTATTAGGAGCACTATAAGTTTTTCTAAGTCCTCACATGATTCAAACTCGTAAACCAATGATACGATCTTCCAAGATCTTCTAGATCTCTGCTTCTAGAGATTTGATAGCTCATTGGGGCATTTCATCACTAAAAGGTAACAGTGTACCTTATGTCATAATAGTGAAAGTTGTATAAAGTGTTTGAAATATTATACTTCCTTAGAGACTGAACTGTAACTATTGATGCTGTTTTAATGGTATTTTGAATATAAGCCACATATCAAAGGAAGTAACAAACCTCTGGACTAGAGTATATTCAATTGTGACTAAAAATGACTGGAATTTATCCCTTGATATTGGACTACAGGAAAGATCTAAAGAGTCTTTCTGGCTATACTAAGGTGTTTGGAGTTCACCTCATTAGCAATGGAGTAGACACCAGCAAGTTTTAATTGAGGGGAAGAACTGGGGGTGCCTGGGTGGCTCAGTTGGTTAATGGAACGACTCTTGGTTTTGGCTCAGGTCATGATCTCATGGTTGTAGGATAAAAATCCCACATTGGGGGCACCTGGGTGGCTCAGTGGGTTAAGCCTCTGCCTTAGGCTCAGGTCATGATCTCAGGGTCCTGGGATCGAGGCCCGCGTCGGGCTCTCTGCTCAGCGGGGAGCCTGCTTTCTCCTCTCTCTCTATGCCTGCCTCTCTGCCTACTTGTGATCTCTCTCTCTCTGTTTCAAATAAATAAATAAAATCTTAAAAAAAAAAAAATCCCATATTGGGCTCCAAGCACAGCAAGGAATCTGCTTGTCCCTCTCCCTCTGCTCCTCCCCCTGCTTGCTCTCTATCTCTTTTTCTATCTCTCTCTCAAATAAATAAATAGATAAAATCTTTGTGGAAAAAAACAGGGAGAACTGGATTAATTTATATTGTGGGAAAAATAATTCTAACAGATATATGAAGAATAAAATACTAATTTTGAAGAGTTAGAATTTCAGATCTGTGACAGTTTCCATGCCAATTAATGGAAAAACAGGGTACAAACTTTTTATCTAACTTGAGAAATAAGTAAGTAAGCAAATAAATGAATGCACAAATACAAGTATTGGCTGGTGTGAATTCACTGTATAGAAAGACAAGTCTACTTCAATATTTTCTTTACTTGGAGAAATGTATATTATGCAGTATTTGAAATTTCATCCACAAATCAATATTATAACCTCCCCCACTCTGTCCATATATTTAAAAATATATAAACATTTAATATATTTATATTTTAATATTTATACAGTATATTAATATATAAGATACATTTATAAATATAAATTATATATAATTCAAAAGAGAGCCTGGAAAATGTTTTCAAATGGGTGTTACCAGGAATAGGATTTCCAATCAATAGAGTTCTTCACATCCTAGTTTGTTTTGAATTTTTACCTGAACATGAAATTCTTACTTCATTTTAGAAGCACTGTTCCTCAGTGCACGTGTCTTAGAGTGGTAGCTTTTCCCTTCAAGTAGTTCAGCCTCAATCTTGTTATTTCATCGACAAAGTACTTCAGAAGCTGTGTTGTTCCATTGATTCCTGGTGGATAGTTACCATCCTTTCTTTCTATGTCCAGTGGATGGACTCTTATTGTAATTATTATAGCATGGTTCACCCAATATAAAGTAGAAAAAAGTAGAGCAAGTCTCACTTTAGTTGCTATAGTTGAGATAGTTTTGAAAAGTACATCTTATAAAGTCTGTACATTTCAGAACATAGCAATGTGTTTTTATTTTTTTGTTGATAAAATCATTTACATTGTTATGATTTCCTAACTTTCACCACAATTCCATGAGATACTTACTTTTGTATAAAAATAACAAGAAACGAAGAGATATTCACCCTCCATAAATAATGTCCAGTTACACGGGGCACCTGGGTGGCTCGGTGGGTTAAAGCCTCTGCCTTCAGCTCAGGTCATGATCCCGGGGTCCTGGGATCGAGCCCCGCATCGGGCTCTCTGCTTAGCAGGGAGCCTGCTTCCTCCTCTCTCTCTGCCTGCCTCTCTGCCTACTTGTGAATTCTGTCAAATAAATAAATAAATAAATAAAATCTTAAAAAAAATAATGTCTACTTATATGCAGGTTATGTCTAGGTCCTACAGGAATTTTTATGCATATGCTGTGTTGTGAAAAAAATGCAAACGTATAGTAGTACAATGCAATACCCTTTATTTGAAAGAATTAAATATATAAAATTTGGCAATAGAGAAAAAGATCTTTGTGTAGAAAAAAATATTAGCCAATAAGCTTAATTTACTGAGGCAAACATTGGTTTTCTGTACTGGTGTTACCATGACTCAGATAGTCTGGAGACTTTGTTCATAATACCAGTGATTAAATGGGGTTTGCTTTTCTTTTCTTTCCTTTTTTTTTTTTTTTTTTTAAGATTTTATTTAGTTATTTGAGATAGAGACAGTGAGAGAGAGCATGAGAGGGGAGAAGATCAGAGGGAGAAGCAGATTCCCCGTGGAGCTGGGAGACTGATGCGGTACTCGATCCAGGGACCCCAGGATCATGACCTAAGCCAAAGGCAGTTGCTTAACCAGACGCCCTTGGGGTTTGCTTTATTAAAGGCTACCAGTGTAAAGTATAATAATAAGGAATGGGAAGAGTCTTAAGGACTTTTTTGCTATGTACCTTTTTTAGAGTTTATATTTATTTGTGTTTCAGCAGAGAACACAAGAGCATTATAAGGAATAAATTATGTTCTCTTACCAAGAGCAATTCCTTGAATTAATAATTTCATCTTTTTGAAATAGCATATTAGGCCTTTAATAAAAAGAGCATCACCTTTCTTTTTCAAAGTGTGATCAACTTTGAGTACCTAATATATGTAAAGTAGAAAGAGGAAAACATATCCATTTGCAAGGAAGGACAGGTTTTCTGGGTAGCAGTGGGGACAGCTAAATTCTTCTCAGCTGTGTTCTCCTTTAAAGAACTTTATTGATATTATCTGTTAATAAAAAAATAAAATAATTGGTACTTTAAAAAGAACTTTGTTGAAATAAATAATTTCCCAACAAGCAAATAATTTGTCTTTGTTTTTGAAAGATATTTTTTCAAGAATGCAATTTGAAGTTGAATCTTCCCTACCCACCCCACCCCCAGCCCACCAGGACTTTGATAATTTTTTTAGTCAGCCTTCTGGCTTTTATTGTGTGTGGCTTTGTTTTTCTGGGTTTTTGTTTGTTTGTTTTTGTTTGTTTTTAAGATTTTATGTATTTATTTGAGAGAGAACATGAGAGTGAGTAGAGCACAAGCAGGGGGAGAAGCAGAGAGACAGGGAGAAACAGGGTCCCCACTGAGAAGGGAGCTGAAGTAATGTAGTTCTCGGTGGATGCACGGCTCCATAGATGTGGGGATCCATCGATGTGGAGCTGGACCCAAGACCCTGAGATCATGACCTGAGCTGAAGGCAGACATGTAACTGACTGAGCCACCCAGGTGTCCCTGGCTTTTGTTGTTTCAAACGAGAGGTCACCTATCATGTGTATCTCTGTTCTTCCATGTAAAATGTTTCTTTTACTCTATATTCCTTTAAGATTTGTCTCTGCTTTTAAGCAATTTAATTACAGCATTCTGTGTTATAATTTTTATCCTGTTTGTTCTACTTGGAGTTGGTTGGGCTTCAATCAATAGATCTATTGTTTCCAAGAAATTTGGAAAATTTTAGTTACTCTTTCTTCAGTGTTTTTGTTTGAGGTTTGGTTTGGGGATTTTGTTTGTTTGCTTCTGTTTCTGTCCTTCTTCGGGAACTACAATTGCAGATATATTAGGGAACTTCAAGATAGTTTCCCAATGCTCTGATAATTTTTTTTCAGTTTTTTTCTTCTGTCATTTTAGATCATATTTATTGTCATGTCCTCAGTTTCACTAATATAGATGTAGTATTTCTTTTGCTATTTATCATACCCATTTTATTTTTAATCTCTGACATTATAATCTTGATCACTAGAATTTCCACTAATTCTTCTTAATGTCTCTCCTTAATAGACTCATGCTTTCCTCTAACTTAACAAAACATAGAATACATGTATTATAACTATTTTAATATCCTCATTTATTAATTTTATCATCTGTGTCAGTTCTCCATTGGTTTTTCTTGATTGATTTCTCTTTTTTTATCAGTTGTATTTTTCTACTTCTACGCATTCCTAGTATTCTTCGGTTGGATGCTAGACATTGTAAATCTCCTTTTGGTCTCTGAATATCTTGTTATTACTATGAATGTTATTGAGCTTTGCCCTGTGGCACATTTAAATTATTTGTGAACACCTTTTTAAAAAATTTTTAAAGCCTAGTTTTAAATTACTGGTAGGTGGTACCAGAGCAACCTCTAGTCAAGGGCTACACTGGCCCCACAATGAGGCAATATACTTCCAAATACTCTTCCCAGTCACCCCTGTATTATGAGGTTTCTTTTACTCCAGCAGTTGGAAAAGTGAACCATATCCAGCCTTGTGTGAGCCACATGTATTGCTTGCTTTGCTCCATTTCTGTCATTCCTTTTTTAACTTCAAATGGTTTTCTCACATACATGCACTTATCTGTATTTAGCTGATAGCTTAAGAGGGATGCTCTGAAGATTTCTGGGGCTGTCGCTCTAAGCTGCATGCTCTTCTCAAGTATGCTGCCCTGTGAACGCTAGCCACTTTGGTCTTCCCAAATCCTCAGTTCTGTCTTCTTAGCATAGGAAACCCAGCAACCTCTGGGCTGTCTCTCATTTTTCTGTTACCTGGAAACTCTGTACGGACTACAAGCTGAGGCAAATGTCAGGATCATTAGGTTCTTTCCCCTGTCTCAGAGGTCACTGCCTCGGACTGCTTGATATTCAGTGTCTAAGCAACCATTGTTTCATAAATTTTCTGGCTTTTATTTAGTTAAGACAGTAATATAAACCTGGTCTCTTTTATCCCAACTTGTTTAAATGTGGAAGTCCACGTTCTTTTATTTATTTATTTTTTAATATGAGAAATTAACCTATTGGGTCAAGCTAGGAAAATTTTGAAATATGTTTATTGTATCAGCTAATATTTACTGAAGTTATGTATCATACCTAATCTATGTCAGGAAGTTCCTAGAATATGTCTTGGTGTATAGAAGCTATCAGCAGGTCTAAGTAAGATTGAATTCAACAGGTAGGCCTTAAATAATTTAAAAGGTTTTGAAACATTTGTTTAGAATGTTTGCTTAAGTACTTTTTGCTGTTATCCTCTCTTGAGTGAAAGTGAACTCACATCTGTTTAAGGAAAATGTTAGAATTCTCTGCTTTCCCATATCCAAACAGGCTAAATTTTCAATTTTCAAATCTCTGCTCTCCTGATTGTAAATGCAATGGGATCAAGATAATTACACAATATTACAAAGCAAATTTGCAACTGAAAGTCCAAATGAACTGTGTGGTTGTCAGAACAAGAATAAAGACATTTTTTTTAAAAAAGGACAAGGATTATACAGTGATATATATTATAATAATAATAACATGAAGAATACAATAATATGTTGTTAATGATTTAGGAAAAATGTCAAGAAGAAGCCATATCTCAATACTATTATCATTCCTGGATGGGAGGATTTGAAGAAAAAAATTTTTTTTAAGATTTTATTTATTTATTTGACAGACAGAGATCACAAGTAGGCAGAGAGGCAGGCAGAGAGAGAGAGGAGGAAACAGGCTCCCCGCTGAGCAGAGAGCCCAATGCGGGGCTCGATCCCAGGACCCTGAGATCATGACCTGAACCAAAGGCAGAGGCTTTAACCACTGAGCCACCCACACACCCCTGAACATTGATTTTTTTATTATTATTATAAAAAGTGTTACTTTAAATCAATTACACAGACAAGCATATGGACTGGATTTTTACTGAGACCATGTATTCGTTGGGATTTGTGGGGGGGGGAAATGGAGTTACTAAACCTACTATGTTTCACTCAAACCCACATTTGAAAACCCAGACCATTGGTCATGTAATAGTTTAAGGGACATCAGAAGCAGTTTCAAATCCAGGACTGCTGATTTTAAAATGTGAAGAGGAATAAAAAGAAGAGAATCAAAGGTATCTAGCTAGCCAGAACAACAGTTGGTTATAAAGAAATAGACACAAAGGATTTGCTTCCTCATCAGATTTCCACCCAAGATTTTAGAACAAGATAACTGGGTAATATTCCAAGATTCATGCTAAAAATAGGGCTTCCATGAGAATATCTATTGCTGGTCTATTACTAGAGAAACTAGTTTTGGCAGCACTAGGAAAAGAAGGGACTCCATGTTTCCTCAGGGCCTGTACAGCAGGATTGTTTTTCTCCGTAGTCTGTTGAGCAGCCAACATGACTCCAATGAATTCTGGACTTAGTCCGTGAAAAAATGCCAAGTATGTTAACTAAGCTTCACATTGGGAGCATCTAAGATCGAGTGATCATAACATCATTAGATTTAAAATGCTCGTGAGGCTAACTTCTAAAGGAAGCAACAAAAAGATTATCAGAACTTTAATAAAAATGCCAACTATGAGAAAGGACAAAGTGGTTTAAAGAATGCTTATCAGAAGCTTGCTCTATATGGGGGGCATCATAAGAGAGAACAAAATAGGAAAAACTTATCAAGCAACTAACAAAAAAAGAAGAAAGAATGTGAGTTAATGTATTTTATTAAAGTCTATCTGTATTTAAAAAAACAGAAAAAGTTCAATGAGGCTTTAGGAGCCAAATTAAAAACTAAGGAGAGTTGTTGAAATATACAGAGAATAACAAGGAATTCAGGTAAGCAGTTGTCTTATTGAAGGTGGAAAGCTTAGCTAATATCCACCAGTTAAGAACTTAAAAGTATGGCTTAAATTCTCCCTCTATTACTTCTTTTCTGATTGAGTTTCAGGGAAATCTGTTTTTGTGGATAATGTCTGATCAGGGTCAGCCCAGGTGGTAGCCCACATGCTGTAACTTAAGAATGATTGGATTAACCTTATTTCCCACAAAACCAATAAGGACAAATCCCATGAGACTAAGTTGTAATCCTCCTTTTAAAAATGCTAACATAACCTGGAGAGTTAACTTCTTAATTCTACTCCGTTCATTCGTAATTAAGATGAATAGATTTATATTTAGATAATTTTTCCTTGTTGTTAAAGGAAATCAGCTCCCCAAAGGTAAAGCAAGAGCTGTTTTGATGAAGTTGAGGTATAAACAAGTCACTTGTTATTCAGCATATAAAAATGACCAGAGAGATTAAGTCTGCAGGAGAGAAAGAGTGGAGACTATCAGCAAAACAAAAACCAAACAAAAAACCAAAAAATTAAATAACAGAAACATGCAACCTAGGGATGTTATGTTCCTGAGTGATTAAAGGAAGACCTATGATGTGAAGGTTGTGGTCCAAAAGGGGTTTGTTGGAAGAATAGAATATAGGAAAGAACATAGGAAAGACAATTCTTATTTACCTCACTTTCTTCTAGTAAAATCAATTGCTGTTTCTCTGTGTAGAGATGCAAAAGAAATGTAGAGGCAGTACAGACATTTAGAGCTTTGCTATTCCAAACCCAGTCTGAGACCTAGTAGCATGGACATCACATACGAGCTTGATAGAAATAGAAAATTCCATGCCATATTCTAGACCTACCAAATCATCAAATCAATAAGATCACTTAGTGATTTGTGGGCATATTTACATTAGAGGAGTGCCAATATTAAGTACAGACTTTGCTATCAAAAACAAAAAACAAAAAACAAAAAAAACCCTGCATTTAAATTTGTGTTCTGCCATTTAAAAATTGTGTGACAAGGTATATAAACTCTCTGATAATTAGTTTCTGCATGAAAAATGGAGATAATCCTAGCACCTAACTCAGGATTTTATTGGTTTAGATGAAATATCACATGAAAATGACTTACCACAGTGTCTCTAACACCAAACAAACTCAGTACAAATTAAAAAGCATTGCGACTGACTTGGATTAACAAAGCTACAAAATATGTAAGGGATAAAATTAACTTTTTCCATTTCTCTATTCCATTTACTGGTCCTATATCTGGTGTTAATATGAATTTTTGAAGTGAACCTTTCAGTATTAATGAATTCATGCTGCATTCAGGCTATGGCTATAAGGCAAAAGTCATTCATTTAAAACAAAGTAATATTTGGCCATTTTATCATCCAAGTCAGATCAGCTGCACAATATAACCAAATATATGGGCAGATATTTATCATTGAAATAAATGAAATAGTAACAATAGAGTAACAATAAAGAGAGTAGCAATAAAATTGCTTAAATGGGAAAAAACAAAAAAAAATCTCGTTTTTAAAAATATATATTAAATTTTTGTAAAGCATATTTTTCAGTAAATGTTCGGTACTGGAGTATTGTATTTGTTTTTTTGTTTGTTTGGCTCATGGCAAGCTAAACCGGGAACATGAATATTAATTCAATAGACACTTAACCAGTACTTATTTAGTTAAAAGTGTTACAATATTTCAAATGTTATACATGTTAGAGTGGTTAACCTGGGATTTGAAAAGTTAAGGTAGAAAGTAAGGACTTGGTTATGGGAGATCCTTTCTAAAAGCAAAAAATTGGCTGTTGATTTTCCACATTTCTGTCTTGCCAGTAATATTTTATCTCCAACTACTTCATTCTTTGCATTTGCAGAATTGGTAGCATAATTTTGGCAGTTCCTTTGAAAGTATCAAGGAAAACTGTTTCATTAGTCCATAGCTTTAAGACTATTCTGATGATGTAGGTCCCAGCCAAGGTTGCAATTGCTACTGAATCTTGGCCAGTCCTTGCTATCTATGGAAAGCTTTAGGGGGTAACATCTATCTGCATTTATATATTTTTGTCCAAAGAACGAACTTCATCAAAGGAAAGGAAAAAAAAAATCCCCTGGAGTGCCTGGATGTCTCAATTGATTAAGCATTTGCCTTTGGCTCAGGTCATGATCCTGGGGGTCCTGGGATTAAGCCCTGCATCAGGGTCCCTTCTCAGCAGGGAGTCTGCTTCTCCTCTCCATCTGCCTCTCCCCCAGCTCATGCTATCTCTTGCTCTCTCTGGCTCTCTCAAATAAACAAGAAAGAAAGAATGAACGAACGAACGAAGGAAAGAAAGAAAGGAAGGAAGGAAGGAAAGAGGGAGGGAGGAAGAAGGAAAAGGGAAAGGAAAAGAAAAGAAAACAAAAGAAAAGAATCCCCTTTGACTTTAAAGCTTGGGGACAATTGAAACATGGAGAGATAAGTGTGATTTATCTCTTAAAGGAATAGGAACCACATTGGTGATCACCTTGGCAATGGATATTATAACAAGATATTACCAAATCTCTTGGGTCTCCACTAATCTGAAAAATCAAAATTGATGATTTTACATAAGAAAACTATTATGAGTCTTAAACTGAAAGTGAAGTACCTGTCAAGTACTTACTGAGGTGAGAGTCCTGTAGGTGTTAGTTTCCTCCCTTCTTAGTAAACTAGATTACTTCATACAGACATGCTATATAAATACATTGCTTTTTGCCTTTTCCTCTGGAATGACTAAGTTAAATATACTTAGCAGTGCAAGTGATATGGCACACTTGCTTCTGACACACCTGTTTCTGCTTTAATGCCTAAGTACCCATTTTACCCCATCTCCTAAATGAACATTGGTGACAAAACTTCTGGCACAATCTGTAAACTAAGTCAGCTTATTTTCTAATTTTAAACTAATTTCAAAGGAAATCCCTTAAGTTTCTCCTATCCACGCATCATGATGAGACACTGATGGAACTACCAACTTCTTACTGTCTGTTCCAGCTATGTGCAGTTTTTGGCCACCTTCAAAAATTGGATTGCTTAAGAGCAAACAGAAAATTCAGGGAGACTTATTTCGCACAAAGATGGTGAACATATGGAATAAATTGCTAACTTAGACCATTGGAGCAGATAATATAATTTAGTTTAGCAGCAGAAAATTTATTTCTAAAGGAGGGTAAGGATGGCAGTAAGGAACTGAAGAGAATTCATGCCAGTGGCTTGGAGAATGTCAGAGAAACCCAGATGAAGAAGGTTTTTTAATGCTCACATGGCCTCTCCCCTACCTCTGTGTTGATATTCTTGATGTCCTTAGGTTCTTTTAATTTTGTGAAAATGAATATAACTGTGACTAGCTTAGCAAAAATTGCTGCTGTATACCATAATGCATGCTATAAACCATGCGGGGATCTTAAAGTGCATAATCGGGCTGCAGATGGCACTGTTAATTTCTATTACAGAATCTAAAACCACGAGGGAAATAGTGTGTGCCTCACTGCCTCACTGTTCTACAAGAATGATTTTTGATAGTTTCCCTTACTGCACAGCTTTTCTGCAAAGTGTTTGTCTTTTAGGAAGGCCAAAAGGAACTTACTGGCTTTTAAAAATCTGTGCAAAATTGCCAAGCTGCTCTGGGCCCTGCCCCCTGCAGTCCCCAGTTTGCTAGCCTTATTTAAGAAGGTACAGGTATCTGTTCACTCAGAATGAAATGAGCCTTCTTCTGGGTTTTGGGAATTTATGAGAACACCAACTACCTGCTTTTTACCAAATGTAGAGCATAGTATGAAATTCTATCCATGAAGATTCTTTTGAGGATGGGAAAATTAAGAAAGAAGATAAATATTAGAAACACACACACACACACACACACACACACACACAGATTCTGCTGTGTTCTGCCGAACAATTCTTTGTTCTTTAATGGAATATTGCCCCTGAAATTGTGTCCAACATCTGGTTTTACCCAATTGACTATACATTATTTAATTCTCTTTTTATTTTTGGATTTTGGAGGGTTTGAAACCTGCAAAGACTTACCAAAATGAGGAAATCCTTCTAGTCAACTTCCCAAACAAATCATAGCAGAGCAAGGGCTTCAGAATCAGAAGACCTGCTCTGCTTCTTAGCAGTATCAATGAATATATAGGATATATAGTCCCCCTAACATTTCTGTGTCTTTGCTCTCTTATCTAAAATATCTGAGTATATAGTCACAGATATTAACCAGAAGAATGAATGAAAGTGCTAACCATAATGCATACAATGACTGACTCAGAGGCTGTTTTTCAATGTTTCTTTCACAAGAATGTGGCCACTCATTTCCAAGCAGGTTTAAGCAAACTACAAAAGTTGGGTTTGCCTAAAATCAGCCAGTGTTCTAAGACTGAATCTCCTTATATCATCAGCTCACTAGAGCCAAAATATTTTAAGTATGCCTTCATTAACTACCAATAAAATATCAGTACTTTAGTACCTGAATCTTGGTAATTTAACCTTTTATGATACATCATTAGATGATACTAATTAGATGATAGTAACATAATTAAGATTATGAGTACTTTTTAAATTTTTGTTTTTCCATAAAATAATATTGCATAGATTTAGAATATGCTTCTTTTCTCAATTTTTCCATGCTTAATTTCAAACAGTGATTAACAGTAAAAAGCTACTGCTCTTGCTGCTTTCTTGATAACAAGGATCATAATTACAACTTTCAATGAACAAGTCACCTTGCTGTACAATAGAGAGTATAAACTCAATATATTTCAAACTTAATAATAACTCTCCACTAAGGATCTAGTCTACCTCCTTACTTATGTATTGGCTAATGATATTTTTAAAACAGATTCATCCAAACAAATTCATGAAGCTTATATTACACATCAAACATATACTGAATTTTAGAAACATAAAAATGAACAGGATAGAAATTATCTCTGCCCTCGAAGACCATACGTTCTAAAAGGAAAGACAAGTTTTAAAAAACATTTGCAACTCACAATAATGAAAAATCCAGCCAAAGCAAGATATTTCTGACAGCTTTATCAGAATATAATTACTATACCTTCAAGTTCACCTGTCTAAAGTGTTCAGTCAAAAGTGTTCAGTATTGGGGCACCTGGGTGGCTCAGTGGGTTAAAGCCTCTGCCTTCTGCTCAGGTCATGATCTCAGGGTCCTGGAATGGGCCCCACATCAGGTTCTCTGCTCAGCAGGGAGCCTGCTTCCCCCTCTCTCTCTGCCTGCCTCTCTGCCTACTTGTGATCTCTCTCTCTCTCAAATAAATAAAATCTTAAAAAATTTTTTTAAAAGTGTTTAGTATAATTGACAGAATAGTGCAAACATAACTATAATTTTAGAACATTTTATCACTCCCCTTTGACCTCTCCTCTTTGTCCTAGGCAACCACTAATCTTTCTGTCTCCAGATATGTTCCTATTTTATACATTTCATACAAATTGTTAATAAAATACATGGGTAGTTGTGAATAGCTCTTATCATGTAGCATAATGTTTTCAAGTTTCATTCATGTTGTTGCATTTATCATTACTCTATCTCTTTTACTGTCAAATAATGTTCCCTTAAATTATGTATTGAACATTTGATACAGCAATTTAGAATTTCCTGAATTAACCCAAACATTCAAAAGGATATGTACTTTTCATAATATAGATGCACTGTTTTTCTTTAAATTGTCCAGTAAATTTCCTTCTGTAAAGATCAAGATACTGCAATCATGTCAAGTATTTAAAAGTTTAAAAATACTCATTGCTATTGGGAGTATAACTTGATACAACTTTTTGGTAAGCAATTTACAGTACAAACCACATTATTAAATGTTTTTAATAATTGAATATACTTTGAAATTATTTAAAATATATAAAGGATACAAAAATATTTCTGGGTGTGCTATTTGATGGATTTTAATATTGAAGGCCAACTACTAACAAAATCAGATTGCTTACAAAAGCAAAAATGTACAATCAAATGAAGGAAGATACTTCAGTAATGAAAATTACAGTGTAGGTCTTTGTTATCATGAAAAGATTCAGATGTTACAGTATGTTAAAAGTAGATAGATAGATAGATACCTAGCTATGTTCTTATGTATAAAAAGAAGGTTAGTGGGTATATGTAGGGTTGGGGTGGTTATTGGTTTAGGGGAGTAGTAGTAAGATGGGCTCCTATAATCCTAATTAGTGATAGACACACAGGGGTGGAACGATGGGTCTTGGGGCTATAGTGGTGAAGTTTGGTTATTGTAACTTGGGCATACTCCCCCCACCCCTCTCACAAACATACAGACAGATGGAAGCTTGCCAGAGAGCACAGACCTTTACTAAAGGACAGAGGAAGAAGAAAAATAAATTACTGCAGTTTGTAAACTTATAGTTGACCAGGAAGCTAGGAAGAGTGTGACAAGGATAATTGGGTCCTTATGTACTGTTGGCTAGTGCTGACTCAAATGGTGGGGAACAAGAATGCTCACAGACAACTAGTACAATGTCACTGTGAGTCTCTGCTAATCCATTCTGCCAGAGGAACAAAAACATAGCAGGAGCAAAAGCACTGTGTATGTGGAAACAAAGACATCTCAAAAGGAGGCTCAGGAAGCAAAAGAGACATTCCTGCCTCTGTTACCCAGTATACAAGTCAAATGTGAATGCATTTAAAATTTGGGTATTTGAGAAGCAGGCCTCCCTGGAAAGGCCCAGAGGGGACTTTCAAGTATATGTGGCCCATAGCTCAAGAATGAAAATTGGTTTTGCTAGAAAAGGCAAAAATCATCTTTCATAGAAAGATAATTTTTTGTTTGAAAATCACACCTACCTATCTCAAGTCTGAGTCTAGCAGTTAGCAATTCACAAGGGCACATTAGACACAAAGCTGCAGAGAACAGTTAAGAGAAATGGGCTTCCTGACCATTGTCTGCTCTCCTGGAACAAAATTTTCCTGGGCAAGGACATAGAATATGTAAAACAAAGGAAGCTGAAGAACACCCCTTATTAAGATTTTGAACGTGAAAGAGATGTTAGAGGAGTTACATTTTAAGAAGTTACCATATGTGGGGTGCTTAGCTAGCTCAATATCTCAATATGTAGAACCTATGACTCTTGACCTCAGGATTTTAAGTTTGAGCCCTATGTTGGGTGTAGAGATTACTTAAAAATAAAAAATATATACATATTTTTGGGGCGCTTGGGTGGCTCAGTGGGTTAAGCCTCTGCCTTCGGCTCAGGTCATGATCTCAGGGTTCTGGGATCGAGCCCCGCATCGGGCTCTCTGCTCGGGAGGGAGCCTGCTTCCTCCTCTCTCTCTGCCTGCCTCTCTGCCTACTTGTGATCTCTATCTGTCAAATAAATAAATAAAATCTTTAAAAATATATACATATAGATATTTTTAAAAAAAGAAAAGAAAAAAAAAGTTACTATATGTTGGGCAAAATCCCAGGTTCTTTGCATGTATTTATATATGTAATCCTTATACCACCCACAAAATAGGTGTTTCCATGATTTCCATTTTATCAATGATGGCTAAGTATGGGGAGGTAAGGTGATTTGTCCAAGAACCCAAAACAGAGGCAGGAGAAGGATTCAAAGTGCAGTTCTTCACTGAACTTGACCAAACACCAAGATGAAGAAGAGAAGACTGGTCTGACACTGAATTTTTTAAGTGTCTGTGTTCAGCTTACCTATAGTAAGTAAATCTGTCCTTTATCACGATTTTTCCTTGATTATACGAATGCATTTTAAAATATTTAAGGTAAATTCAATGTTAATGCATTTCAGAGGTTAAACGTGCGCACAATATTTCCACTTGGAAAGTGGTAAACAGATTCTTTTTGACACGTATTCTTGAAACTGAGATGGGTGTAGTAGATGGGGTGCTATATATTGACCAATGACCAATGTTCAGAATACTTTTCTCAGCCTTCTACTAAAATTGCAACTCTGCCCTACTCTTCCCTATGTCTTGATTTAGTGTAAAACTTAAAGTTAAAATGTCATTTCTGAATATATGCCTTTAAGCTGTTATAGTATACTCACAGCCTGAGAAAACTCTGAGGTTCCTGGCTCATCTTCTCAAGCAATTCCCTAACAATTTGCCTTCCAACTTACCAGTCCACTCATGAGCATCCCATGATTTGAGGCATGTGGCTTTGCATCTTGACTTGTCCTTTACAAGGCCTATTTAGGATTTATCCAGTTACTAACATTCTTCCTAGGCCCTATTCATAATGTCCATGACTCCTCTCATATGCAGATCAACTTTTCTATCATAACATCTGCATTATAATGTCTGTACTCAAACCTTTGCAATGTTTCCAAATATTCCATCTTTTTCTTCCTTTGTCCTGCCTTCCTTCCTTCTTGTCTTTCTTCCTCTCTTGCTCTTTTCCTCTCTCCTTTCCTTCTGCTGTCTGTCCCTTCTTTATTACCTTCCCTCCTTTTCTCTCTCTCTCTCCCTCCCTCATCAACATGTAACATTCTATTTTACAGTTACAAGTTCTTCTGCTAAGCATTTCCTGCCCTACTTCTCTTTCTAGAAAACTCACACACATCTTTTGTATCTCATTTGATCTCTGAAATTGATTCCAATCTCTCTGATTTTTAATAAAAAATGCAATAGCATCTAAAAATAATAATTACATTGGATATATATATTTTTGTAGGTGCTACCCTCCATTACATAAATTTCCCTTACTCTAATCTATTAAAAGCAGTATTTCATATCTTATACATTTTCATGTTCAATATATTGGATAGAAAAATCTGTGATACATAACAACCATCCAATAAACTTTCTTAATGAATAAATGAATGTCAGTCAATCATGAGAAATTATGGTTATTGGCATCACCCAAAATCCTGCCTCAAACATTATTTTTTTAATATCTAAAACATGAATCTCTGTTCTCAATAATATTAGCTTAAACATTTGTATCACAAAACACCAGGCAAGGACTTGTATTTGTAATCCAGAATGCACTGATGTATGTATGCTTAAGGATATACAAAAAGGAGAATGTGACCAAAAAAAAAAGAGTATCAGAATACTCCTCACCATGTAGCCATTATGCAAGATATTATGAATTAAAACTCAGGAGGAGTAACATATTTCCCACATAAATGACAAAATGTTTATGGTTGACTTCAATCCCCAAATGATATATATGGAGTTTACTGTTAAAAATTATAACTTTTAATTTCACAATTATAGAGTAGCAATTATGCTTTGTATACATAATACTTGATGAGTAATTTATAGGTTTTTTTAATGTTTTTTATAGATGGTTCTTAAATAAGATGGTCTTTCTGAGGAAGATAAACAGTAACCAACAATTGTCCTAATCAGGATAATAACAATAACAAGTACAAAAATCATGCTGGCCAGAGCTTTTAAGAGCACCCTGAAGTCCACTGGGTTGTTGAAATGTTTGCTTCTGATAGGAACAGAGGCTTATTAATCACGCACTCAATTATTTATTAGGGCCATATGATCTTCACCATCATGCATGTGGAAAAAGCAAAGGGCACTGACAAGATGGAGAACTAGCTTAGCTGGCTCCCTTCCTGCAAATAGAAACCAGAGGAGCTATAAATCCAAGCATGAGCATGAATTTGAGAAAGGAACATAAAAAAATAAAAAGCCAGTGAAGATCAAAGGCTGTTAGGAGTTGGTATTGGTGGCACTGCTTGTGAGAGGTCGGGAATGCATTAATATGAGTGTGGCTCATAATATGGCTCAGACCACCATCACAAAATACCACAGACTAAGCGGCTTAAACAACAGAAATTTATTTCTCGCATTTCCAGAAGCTAAGAAATCCCATCTCAAGGTTCCAGTCAAGGTATCAGGAGTCCAAAGTTCCTGGTAAGAACTCTCTTCCTGGCTTGCAGACAGCTGCCTTCTGGCTGTATCCTCCATGACCTCCTCTTTGTGCATGTGCGTAGAGAGATCAAACTCTCCGGAGTCTCTCCTTAGAAGGACACTAATCAAATTGGATTGGGACCTTACCCTTAGGACGTTGTTTCACCTGAATTACTGTTGTAAAAGCCCTTTCTCCAAATACAGTTAGGGTTTCAACATGTGAATCTTGGGTTAGGATTTCAACACATGGATCCTGTTCATTGGGAGACACAAACATTCAGTCCATAATAGGAAAGAACTTCTACGTTCTGTTCTTATCTCTTCCCATATTGCATTGAAAAGGTGGAAGCCTGTCCCCTTACAGCAGAAACAGGCAGATGTTCAAACTGAACTTCAAAGAAGTTCAAAATTTAACTTTTTTATTTTTTTTCAAAGCTAGGTGTATAGTGTTGATGTAGGTGATACGGTGAAATGTGTAGGTGATACAGTATACTTTCTATTCTGATTTTTCGGGAGACATAAAGGACTTGGTTTTCCTAATTTTAGTGATATCGAGACTGATTGGTGCTTTGGTTGTTGTCAGCCTGCCTAATCAATTCATTATTAATTTTCTCTATCAGCTCAATCATTAGGTTGTGGTTTTAGCAGCTGTTGATGATTGTTGACTACATGCATTATTTCAACAGGAAAACCATAAGAATCTTACAAAATGAGAGAGAGAGAGAGACATATAGAAAGAAAGAGAGTGAGAAAGTCAGTCTTCAAAGCACACTTGAAATAGGTCCATCCCAGACTACAACTGCAGCAGTAGGATCATTTCTGCTTCTACTTCACCTCTCTATTCAAGGCCACTCTTTTCCAGTTACAAACAAGCCATCGATAGCATCCCATATATGGAAGGAACACTGAAACAATGAAGTGGTGAAGTAATTTGTTAATTTATTTTTTAAGAGTCTATTTATTTATTTGAGAAAGAGAGAGGAGAGCTGAGAAGCAGAGGGGGAGAGAGAGAGAATTCCAAGTAGACTCCCACTGAGCACAGAGACCAACACAGGGCTCAATCTCACCACCCTGAGATCATGACCTGATTGGACTCTTAAATGACTGAGTCACCCAGTTGCCCCTGATGTGGTGAAATAATTTAAAAAAAAAAAAGAAAAGAAAAGAAAAAGGAAAACAGTCATACATTTCTTCTCTCCACAGTATGAGTCATTTTTTTGACTGGGGAGAATTTTTAAAATGAATGAGAGACTGAAGATTTGGTTAAACTGGGTTGATGTTTGAAAATCTAAAAAAATGGAATTTGTCCTTGGTAACTTAAAATGTTTGAAAAGCTATGGAATGTGTCAGGATGCAGAGAAGGAAAATCAGGGGTTAAATAAATGATTCTTTTGTCTTTCTCACACCTCACAGAGTTTGTTAAATAAAATATATATGAATATATCAAAAGATGTCCAGTATACTGACTGGACTTCATGATTTAAGGTAACACTGAAGGAGTTCTTAAAATGCCATCCTTACTGAATTGCATCAGTTCTCTTGTAAACCAGGACTTCCCTAATGTCAGAAAGGAAAAGTTTACAAATCCGTGTAGATGTCCAAACTATGGAATTACAACGTTTATCTTATTTGGGTACACATGTAGAATTATAGATGACTGCCACAGTATTTTTCTTAATTAAAATATACTCTGAATATGTTAGTTACACAGTTATTATTGGTAGAGATTACAAGGTGTTGGTTTAATCTCTTTAATTAAATTATTGTGAAAGAATGAAATTCTTTCAGTGATTTTCCAGACTAGTTGACGCATGCATGGTAGGAATGCCAAGCTAGTAAGTCAGTGACTTTGTGGGATGCATGAGCATGAACATGGGCAAATGGGACTAGCAGAGGGACATCTCTAGTCACTTAGCAGAGATCATTTAGAAGAGGGGGATCTGGAGAAAAGGGGAAAGGTCAATACTAGTGAGGTAAATTTTGCAACGTACTGTGGAGCAAAGGATCAGAATTATGAAGACACAGTAAACAAGGTCATAATCATATAAAGCTGGAAAGGAAAAGTGATTGAAGAGCCATATTTTAGAGTAGGAACAAACTGTATGTGCTGCATTTTTATCAAGAATTTTCAGCCCCCTATATATATTTTGAAGATCGCCATTGCGGATATAAAATTATTTATAATATTTTTTACTGTAGTAGGTGTAGAGTATGGTAGTTCATCAAGCACTTTCCCTTTATGGACATTTGGTTTGCATTTTTTAAATCATCTCTAATTATAAGTAACACACAAACAAATATGCTTATGTACAAACTTTTTAACTGTTGATTTTGTTTATTTGCTTTCCTTAGTTAAGCATGTTTATTAAATGTGCATGTCAAAGTATGCATGATCATATATATTCTAGCTTTTGGAATTTAAATTTTATTATCTTTGGAAATTATTGTAGGTCATGGTGTAGCAAAAATGTTAAAAGTCAGGAAAATTCCTAGTCTATCTGTTAAGTAAAATCATCAGAACATTAGTAGTTTAGAAAGATGGGACACCTGGGTCTCTCTCTTGGTCAAGCATCTGCCTTTGGCTCAGGTCATGATCCCAATGTCCTGGAATCAAGCTCTGCATTGGGCTCCTTGGTCGGCAAGGAGCCTGCTTCTCCCTCTCCCTCGGCCTACTGCTCCTCCTACGAATGCTCTCTCTCCCTGTCAAATAAATAAAATTTTTAAAAGAAATAGTTTAGAAAGATAATCTTAGTGTTAAAAGAATTTTAAGGGCAATAGATGAAAAAGAGATGAAAAAAATACCACTGCTTTTCCTTAAATTGTGAAGATTAAATCTTTTCCCCTGCTTTTTTACAAATGTATGTGCATTACAAATTTTCTAACATGAGCTCATCAACATTTATATTCAAAGCAAAGTAAATGCACATTTTATTTATTTATTTATTTATTTATTTATTTATTTATTTATTTATTTATTTGACAGACCGAGATCACAAGTAGGCAGAGAGGCAGGCAGAGAGAGAGAGAGAGAGGAGGAAGCAGGCTCCCCGCTGAGCAGAGAGCCCAATGTGGGGCTCGATCCCAGGACCCTGAGATAGTAAATGCACATTTTTTAAAAAATTTTATTTATTGAGAGAGAGAGCACACACGTGCATGTGCACAAGGAGGGTGGGACAGAGGGAGAGGGAGAAGCAGACTTCCCACTAAGCGGGGAGCTCCATGTGGGGCTAGATCCCAGGACTCTGGGATCACGACCTAAGCTGAAGGCAGACACTCAACCTACTGAGCCAACTGGGCACCCCATGAATGTATTAACAAAACCTTCCTTGATGGCCCTGGTCGGAGTTGACAGAGGTTCAGATTTCTCTACCGTCTTAAAGAAATAGCTGTGAAGCCAAAACAACATAGGTCAAATTAAAAAGATAGTACTCTTAGAAGTACAGAAGAAAACACTGAGATACTAGTAAACTGGGGTCCACTTTTCAGATGTGCTTTTAAAGCAAAGTGATCTACCTAACGGATACTGCATTATGAATATTTTTCTACCTCTGTATTAGACACAGCTATACTTAAATTTTTACATGAGGATATATTTATAGCCATAAAATTACCAAGTTATTGTCATTTTGAAATAAATCATCCACAAACAAAATTAGTGCTTGTATAAAAGCATGCCATAGGGTCCTAAGTTAAGATATAGAACCGGTGCCTTATTTTTTAGTACTTAATTTGCTTTTACATCTTCATTACTATAATCACAACTGTAATATCCTTGTGTGCCTTAGTGTGAATTTGGGGTCATATTGTTAGGATAGATTCCCATTTAAAAAATCAGTGTGTATTTGCGAAATTGCTCTCAGAAAGTTGGTTCTAGGGACACCTGGGTGGCTCAGTGGGTTAAAGCCTCTGCCTTCGGCTCAGATCATGATCCCAGAATCCTGGGATCAAGTCCCGCATTGGGCTCTTTGCTCAGCAGGGAGTCTGCTTCCCTCTCACTCTCTGCCTGCCTCTCTGCCTACTTGTGATCTCTGTCTGTCAAATAAATAAATAAACTCTTAAAAAAAAAAAGAAGAAAGAAAGTTGGTTCTAGTTTAAACACCAACTCTAATGTATGGGAGACAAGATTATATAACTTGCCAGATTACATTTCTTCTTTTTGGTCTTTGATTGTTTCGTTAGTGAAAAAAAAAAGAAACTTATACCAAAATGTTATTATTTTTTTTATTTGAGTAGAGCTGACAAGATGTTATATTAGTTTGAGATGCACAATTTAATGATTTATTAATACATCCTGTGCTATGTTCACTACAAGTGTAGCTACCATCTGTCCTATTACATCACTGTTACAGTATCATTGACTGTATTCCTTATGCTGTGCCTTTTGGTCACCTTAGTCCTTCCATAACTGGAAGCCTTTGTCTCCCGCTGCCATTCAACCATTTTGCCCAAGCCCCTCCCAACCTTACCTCTGACAACCGTCATTTTATTCTCTGTATTTACAGGTCTGATTCGGCTTTTTGTTGATTCATTTGTTTTCAGTTTGTTTGTTTATTTATTTATTTATTTATTTATTTATTTATTTATTTTTACACTCCACTTATGGATAGAATCATATAGTGTTGTCTTTCTCAGTCTGACTTATTATACTTAGCATAATACCCTCTATTGCCCATCCATGTTGTTGCAAATGGCACAATCTCATCCTTTTTTATGGCACCATGTTGTTTATGTACATATATATGTGTATGTGTGTATATATATATATTCATATATATATGAATATCACATTTTCCTTATTCATTTGTCCTTTGATGGACATTTGGGCAGCTTCCATCTCTTGGCTATTATAAATAATGCTGCAATAAATATAGGGGAGCATATATCTTTTTTTTTAATTAGTGTTTTTTACTTTCATTGGGTAAATACCAAGTTGTGGGATTACTGGATCATACTGTATTTTTATTTTTAATTTTTTGAGGAACCTCCATACTGTTTTTCACAGTGGCTATACCAATTTTCATTCCCATCAATAGTGCACAGGTGTTCCTTTATCTCTACAACACTTGTTACTTCTTTTTTTAACTTTAGCCATTCTTAGTAGTGTAAGGCGATATTGTGGTTTTGATTTTCATTTTGCTGTTGATGAGTGACATTGAATATATTTTCATGTGTCAGTTGGTCATCTGAATGTCTTCTTTGGAAAAACAACTAGTTAGGCCCTCGGCCTATTTTTTGTTTTTGTTTCTGTTTTTGTTTTTGTTTTGTTTTTAGTCAGATTGCATTGTTGGTGTTGAGTTGTGTAAGTTCTTTATATATTTTGGATATTAACCCCTTAGAAGGTATATTATTTGCAAATGGGAGAAGTCCCATTCAGTAACTTTTCTTTTTTGTTTTGTTGTTTCTTTCACTGTGCAGAAGCTTTATATTTTAATGAAGTTCCACTAGTTTATTTTCCCTTTTGTTTCTCCTGCCTGAGAAGACATATCTAGAAAAAATGTTGTTACATGTGATGTCAAAGACATTACTGCCTGTGTTTTCTAGGATTTTTATGGCTTCAGGTCTCACATTTAGGTCTTTCATACATTTTGAGTTTATTTTTTGTGTATTGTGTAGACAGTGATCCAGTTTCATTCTTTTGCAGGTAGCTCTCCAGTTATCCCAACAGCATTTATTGAAGAGAATTTTCTCCATTGTCTATTCTTACCTCCTTTGTTATAAATCAATTAAACATATAATAGTGAGTTTATTTCTGAGCTCTCTATTCTGTTCTATTGATCTATGTGTTTTTTGTTTATTTGTTTTGTTTTTTGTTTTCTTGGGGTTTTGGGGTTTTTTTGTTTATTTGTTTGTTTGGTGCCAGTACCATACTGTTTTGATTACTAAAGCTTTGTAGTTTATCTTGAAATCTGGTATTATGATACCTCCAGCCTCATTCTTCTTTCTCAAGATTGTTTTGGCAATTTGTGGTCTTCTCTGTTTCCATACAAATTTTAGATAATTTGTTTTAGTTCTGTGATGAATGCTGTTGGTATTTTGATAGGGATTGCGTTAAATTTGTGGGTTGATTTGGGTAATGTGGACATTTTAGCAATATTAATTCTTCCAGTTCATGAGCATGAACTATCTTTCCAGTTGTTTGTGTCGTCTTCAATTTCTTTCATCAGTATTTTATAGTTTTGGGGGTACAGGTCTGTCACTTCTTTGGTTAAGTTTATTCCTAGATATTTTATTCTGTTTGGTGCAGTTGTAAATTGTGTTATTTTTTTAAATTTATCTTTCTGCTACTTCATTATCAATGTACAAAAATGCTATTGATTTCTGGATAATAATTTTGTATCTTGCTACTTTATTGAATTCATTTATTACTTCTAGTGGTTTGTTGGTAGAGTCTTTAGGATTTTTTATGTATAATATCATGTAGTATGCAAGTAGTGGTAGTTTATCTTCTTTGCCAATATGGATAACTCTTATTTTTCTTGTCCAATTGCTGTGGCTAGGACTTCCAGTACTATGTTGAATAAAAGTGGCAAGAATGGGCATCCTTTCTTTTTTCTGACCTTAGAGAGAAAGCTCTTGTTTTTTTACTATTGAGTATAATGATAGCTGTGGACTTTTCATATATGCCTTTTAATATGTTGAGGCATATTCCCTCTAAACCCACTTTGTTTAAATTTTTTTATAATGAATACAAGTTGAATGTGTAATACTTTATTTTCTCATCTATTAACAAAATTAGTTTGATTTGTACTTATTTCAGCACTTTCAAAGCTCAATATTTACCTAAATTTTGTGTGAATTATGCATTTAAATTTACAGGGAATATTTTAAACTGTTTATGTATTTTATCAAAAATAATATTAGAAAATTCTAAAAGGTAGCCAAGAACAAGTACAAATTTCTTTAAATATAAAAGACTGTTGATAGTATCTGAGAGGATTTTATTTCTTATCTATTTCTTTAGCTATCTAGTTTCACCATCCTTGCTGTATAGGCAGTCATTCTGAGAGGGATAATACTATGAAAAAGAGTGGCACTCTCTTATGTGGAATCAGAAATAAAGGTGTAAGCAAGGGGGTGCGCTGGGTGGCTCAGTCATTAAGCGTCCGCCTTTGGCTCAGGTCATGATCCCAGGGTCCTGGGATCCAGCCCCATATCAGGCTCTCTGCTCAGCGGGAAGCCTGCTTCTCCTTTTCCCACTCCACCTGCTTGTGTTCCTTCTCTCTCTGTCAAATAAATAAAATCTTAAAAAAAAAAAAAAAAGATGTAAGCAAGGGAAGATTAGTGTAGTAGGTTGAATTGTGCCCCTCAAAAAGATATGTGCAAGTCCTATTCCTCTGTACTTGTGAATGTGACCTTAAGTGGAAATAGGTCTTTCTAGATGTAATGGATATAAGATATGTAAGATGAAGCCATACTGGATTAGGATAAGCCCTAGAATATCCAGAACTGTGAGAATAAATTTTGATTGTTTTAAGCCATCCACTGTGAGGTACTGGGTTTGCTATGACAACCCTAGGAAATGAAAAGAGTCATATATTAAGTAACTAATAGAGATGGCCTTTGAATAGATAATGGACTAGAAGAAGATGAAGAGAGCAAACCAATATTTACTGAGTATGTAGTGCAGCCTTTGCACTAACAACTTTTTTTTTTAATTGTTATTTACATATTTATTTCAGAGAGCACACAAGCGGGGGGCAGAACAAAGGGAGAGGGAGAAAGAAAAATCTCAGACTCCATGTTTAGCATGGAGCCCGATGCAAGGCTTGATCCTTGACCCTGAGATCATGACCTGAGCCTAAATCAAGAGTCAGACACTTACCCAATTGGGCCACCCAGGCGCCCCTGCACTAACAACTTTCACATGTAACTCATTAAGTTAAGCTTTATAGAAATGTAGTAAAATAGATATGATTGCTGTTTTTAAATAAAGCTTATAGAAGTTTAGTAACATGCTCTCTTTTAAGATCATATATAGTCTTTCTTTGAGTATTCCAAGGTTTATACTGATAAAGTTCTTTTTGGTTTTTGTTTGTTTATTTTTTGATAAATACTGAGGAGGATCAGTACTCTCAGGCACTGTTCTAGACACTGTTCTAGACAAAAATATCTTCTCTGGAGGAGCTGCAATATAATGGAAGCAGAAAGATAATACATAAGAAAAATGTGTAGTATGTACATGGTAATATGAATGATGGAGCAATGTTAAAAGGTCAAAGATTTCCAGAAGTGAGTTTCAATTTTCAAGAAAGTTTTACTGAGTAGGAGCTATTTGAATAAAGGCATGGAAGATGAGAGAATTGTGCATTGAGCAAAGGCATTTCAGCAAATACCTGAGTGACAGATTGTATGGCATGTGTGAGTAATGTACTAGACAACATTTTAGCTGGAGAAGAGCCAGAAGAGAAGCCAGAAAAAAACTAAAAGGGTGCAATTTGGGTAGGACATATAAGTAATTGCAAAAATGTCATCTTTATTGGAAATAAGTGGGATTCTTTTAGAGAATTTTAAGCAGATGAGGAATGTGAAGTTATTTAATGATAACTTACCTAGAGTGGGTATGGTTAAGTAAGGCATGTTCATTTTTAGTTGGTAAATCTAAGTTAGAGCTTTAATTCAGGTTTTCATTTTAATAACTTTAAAGAACAATTTTTGACCTGGAGTTCAACTCATATACAACCATTACATTCTGCAGTAGAAGCGAACAATTGGTATTAAATCTTTTGAATTCATACCTATTATCAAGGGGATAGAAAAACAGATAAACAAGAAACATATATATTGCTTTTTATCAGTTAAGCATTTAGGTTGGAAAGAAATAGGTTGGTCTTGTTACTTTTTGTTTTGTTTTGTTATGTTTTTAAGTGCTCGGCATTTATTTCACATTTTCTTTTTCTTTCTCCACCAGTGGACTGGGTATAATGGGATTGATAAATTGTTTCATTTAGACAGGGAGGTACTTTAACCAGTTCCCTTGAAGAGAAATATATATTCCGTAAAGATCCAAGATTTAAAGCTGAATACAGTAATAGATTAATATCTGGACTTTTTCTTTGGAAAAGTAGTTATTGTATTTTCATGGCATGTGGGTTGCCTATATCTTTTAGAGGTGTTTGTGAATTAAAAAAATGTGTATAAGAATATTGGGTTGGATTACAGTGGACTTTTTTTTGGGGGGGGCTCTTCATAGTACATTATATTCACTTTTATTTTCATTAGTGTAATCACCCTCTCTTCCCATTCTCAGTTCATGGTTTCTGACACATAATTTAGACCTGGTTAATTCTGAATGTGGATTTTTTTTCTGCCTTCTATGATTAGCTCAGGGATACACGCATCAATGATACACATTCAGAATCAGAAAAAGATAAAGAACCTTTTCTCTGGATTATTGGAAGATGTTGTAGGCACTTTTTTAACATAGAGGAATGTGAGGCTAGACTTGGTAGAACACCACATGCAGAAGGTAAAAAGACAAAGAAGGATTGTGGAGAGATAAGTGAACTCCTGCATAAGCCTGTTTTAAGTTTGATCTACCTATAGATTTCTTAGTTGCCTAGCAAATAAATTCATTTTCTATTTGTTGTGTTGCCCAATTTGAGTTGGATTGTGAGTCCTATGGAGTTAAGATAAAAATATCTTAACTGATCCATTACAGAATTCAGAAAACTCTGTTGTAAATCTAAATCAATGTATTTACACTGAATCCCCTTTATTTGATCATTATACCCTCATCTGCCCTTATAAACTAAATAGTTAAATATCCTAAAAAGGTATATAAGATTTTTATAGAAAATGTGTAGTAAATCATATCTACAAAAGGTTTTCCATGAGAAAAATATCACAATCAACCCATTCCATCACTAATATATGTATAAACCCATCAAAATATATATATATATAAATATATATACACATATTTCTTTTTTTCTTTTCTCTGCAACAATACTCATGCTTTGGCTTTAAATTAACCACCCGATTGTCTCTAACATCCTCTGCAAATATAAAGGAATTGAAGGAAGAAAAAGTACATGATACTGCCTTTCTATCAGACACATTTATTAGTTAAATTACTTAGCATGTATAAAATCTTCCTACCGTCTCACCCAAGAAAAGTAAAAACACTCTATCACAGGTCCACCTTAGGTCCATCTCCTTGAGCCAATTCTGCTATTTAAATTCCTTCAGCTTTCTCCATTTTTCTTTCATAGTATGATATTTTTTCCTGTCATGTTGCTATTTGTTGTTCATAAATTCAAAGACATAACCAGTGCATGCAGATCACAATGTTTTTATGAGAAGAGGAGTTTAGTGCCAGTACAAAGATTTATGACATTATATATTTTTTTACTTGCTATTAGTCACACAGGCATTTTAATGTAGAGATTAATTTTTAATAACTCTTCTATTTGCATCTCTGGACTTATTGATTTGAAACATGGTGGTGGTGGTGATCAGGATGTCTTTTTATAGTCAAAGGAACTTTAAATTAAAAAAAGCTTTCCCATAAGTCTGCACATTTCTTACAATCATATTCACTGAGCTGAAAAATGCTTTGTTATTTGAAAATGATCATAGTGGACATATTATGTGACTTCTCCAAACCCTATTTAATTTTGAAGGGACTACATAATATATTCATTTGGCAATATGAAGAAAAAAACTCACCTGGTCTTTTTTCTATTTAAAAAATATTCAAAATAAATGCAAAAGACCATAGCTTAGTAAAACCTAGTCTTTTTAAGAGGGTAAAGATTCCATGGTGTACTTTCTTTCATTTTACTCAATCAAAAACTTACTCCTATTGTTTTGTAAAGTTATAATCATAACACATCAGTTAATAAAATAACCAAGATCTTACAAGCAATCTATTATTAAATTTAGCTTACAGTGGAATTCAACAAGCAAAAGTCTGACTTAAACAAAGAAAAAAATGTGAATCAGCTAGAAATCAGCACAACACACACACACAATTATAACGGACAATTTTTAAAAAGCTCTAAATGTCTAAATATTGAACGACTGGAATTGATTAATGGTACATTCACAAAATGACATATTTTGTAGTTATTCCAGTATAGATTATAGAATAATATTGATGACATGAAAAAGAATTCATGATATTTTAAGATAAAAAGCATCCATGATTAAAAACTAATACTTGAAATGAGAGATGTGTATACAAGTGTGCAGAAAATGCTATCGTGATAAATTATAGTATGCTAATAATTGTTAGCACTTGGTGATATGACTGCAAGCTGTTTTTCACTTTCATCCATATTTTCCATCATAAAATTTATTATTTTAATATTGGATGAGTCACCTTAAAGATATATACATGCAGGCATCTTGAGGGATCTACAAAGAAGTCAATCCGTACTTACACTTAAGAAGCATGAAAACAATGATGTTCTCTATGAAGCTGCACAGAAGTGGAATAAACTCCCTTGAGAGTAGACTTACTTTTGCAGTAATAATAGTCTTGGTTATTTGGACCAACCTTCATAATCCATAAAGCATAACAACTAGGAACACTTAAGAAAAGATAAACACATCTTCCCGGAAGCATAATAGTTACAAAGTGCTATGGACTAAATTTTGTCCTCCCCCTACAAATTCATGTCTACAAATTCTAGTCTTGAATGTGATGGTATATGCAGATAGGGCCTTTGGGAAGTAATTACTTTTAGATGAGATCATATGTCCAGAGCCCTCATGAGGGATTTATAAGAAGACACATGGGAAAGTGAGCTGTTTACTATGTGAGGATACAACAAGCAGTCGTCTAGAAAGCAGGAAGAGGGTCCTTACTAGACAGTTAATCTGCAAGCACATGATGCTGGACTCTCCAAGCTCCAGAACTGTGAGAAAAACATTTCTGTGGTTTAAGCCGCCCAGTCTCTGGTGTTTTGTTACAACAATTTGAGCTAAGAAACTAGGAGCAGGGGTAAGTATTGTGCACTTGCCTGGGAGAAGGAAGTTCAAAGGAGCAAGACAGCCATTAAAATTATTACTGGGAAAGAAGATTTTCTGATTAAAAAAGAAATAGCTAAGAAACTGAGAAAGACTCTGTGAGTCTTAATTGTCTCAAGTTTACAAATGATGAGGCCCTGGTAGTAGGAAAAGCTATAGAACTTAATGTCCATTGACAATAAATCAGCTTTTACATGAACTCTGACTGATCTTTGATTCACTTAGGTCATCTAGAATAATCTCAGGACTTCACATTTACATGATTCCAGATTGCTAGTGCTCCTAGTTGTGTGTAGAATAAAATAAAACTCCACATACATAAAATAGTATCACCCTAGACTTCACATTCCTTTTTTTAAAAATATACGTTCCTATAACTTGAGGTATATCTAGGCCTATGAAGAGATAAAACAATAGAATGAGAACCAGCACTGACAACAGATAATAGAAAACAAACCTTCATGTACTACAAATGGTAGAATTACTATTATAGATAGTAAAGCATGTATAGTTAGTATGTTCATAGAAATAATAGCTGACATTAAAAATTTTAGCAAAGAAGTGGAAATTTAAAAAGGCATTATTACAGATTTGAAAAAAATAATCTAGAAATTCTAAAAATTAAAAATATAATAACCTGAATTTAGAACACAATTAGATTTCACTGTCAGTTAGACAAAAGAAACCATCCCATATGAAGTCTGGGAAAATAATATAGAAGAGAGAACATAAAAAATAGATTAATACAGTCTAAGATTTATTTCATTAGAGTCTCAAAAAACAACAAGAGAGAATGGGACAGAAGTAGTATATAAAGAGATGAGAGAAAACATCTCCAAATTGATGAATATCATTTACAGATTCAAAAGGCCAATATTCTTCAAGAAAGATACATAAGAAAAAATTTGCACCTATAAACATTATAGTGAAAATACTATAAAGACATTGTAGGGTGTAGGTAGATGGAGGGACCCTTAAAAATCAGTCAGAAAAAATAAAAAGATCACATTCAAGGATAATCAGGTTATTTTTATTAATTACTTTTCATTTGTAACCATGAAAACCAAAGAAAATACTTTCCAATCTAAAATTACATACAAAATGAAAATATATTTTAAGAATAAGAGTGAAATACATATTCAGTGAAACAAATAGAAACTCACATAAAAATAAATACTAAAAGCTGAGCTTTAGCCTTAAAATGAATTCAAATGGAAAACACGCACAGAAAGAAATAAGTAAGAATGAAAAGGTTATTATATGCATAACTTTAGAAGAACATAGATTGCTTAAAATAATAATCATATCTTATGTCTTCTAATATTCATAACATATTTTATCAGTGAACAGTTAAATAAAATTAGAATTTTGTAAGTTCTCTGCATTTTCCTTGGGGAGGAGGGCAAAATTGTAAGTTAACAACCAGAATTTGATAAATCAAGAATTTTTAATCTCTAGAACTGAGTCTTTAACAAACTAATACTGAAATCAAAATATATAAAAGATCATGGATCACAAATCAGGAAAGGAAGGAAAAAGAAACAGAATAGATGTAACAAAGAGAAAGGTTCTTAAACTAGATAATTTAAACCACAAAATCACTGCTGTTAAATAAAATGCAAATGGACTAAACTTTCCCATTAAAAAGTGAGCAGATTCAGAAAAAAAACCCACTTTATGGTCTTACAAGAAACACAACAACAATAAAAGAATACAAAAGTAAATAAGTAAATAAAAAATAAAATTCTAGAAGACAACTCTAAGATAAGCCAGGTAAACCCTTACGAGGTCAAACTTACATAAATTGTATTAATATCACACAATATAGATGTTAAAGAAAAATTATAACTTTAATTCATAATGTTTCAATCAGGAAGATATCAGATTTCAAATATATATTTACTAAAATAATCTTAAAAATATATAAATAAAATTGACAGAGACAAAAGAGGAAATACACAATATAATTTAGAATTCTAGTGAGAAATATCTTTAACTTCAACTCTTCTCAATTTTAGAATCCACAGACAAAAATCAGTAGGTAAAATACAAGATTTAAGCAACATGTTAACAAATGCCTTAATTGACATATATAGATTATTATACACTATCAAGCAGAATATACATTAAAGCATACATCCACTAGTCACAACAACAAAAATTACTATATGCTAGATCATAAAGCCAATCTCTGGAAATTCCAGATATTTGAAATAGAGCATGTTCCTGGTGACAGTGCAACCAGTGTAGAAACAAAACATGCAAAATGCCAATATGTTTAGAAATTTAGAAACATTCCCCCAAATCCTCGATGAATTAATGATTCATTATTAATGACAATAGGCATTTAAAAATAATTTAAAATCTAAAATAAAAATACAACCTATGAACATTTGGGGTTAGCAGCTAACATGATATATATAAAGGAATTTATGGCATTACACTTGAACTAATAAAAGTTTTTCTTCTTAAAATATGGATATAATTAGATTTAACTTGTTTAGATCTTGATTTCACTGCTTTTCATTATTTGTCTTACATGGAGCATTTTAAACTTTATTTTCAGTAGGTTTTTCTTTTAAATATGGTTTAAAACATGTATTAACACATTTTTCAATGGAAAATCTAGTTAGACTGTTTCTAATAGAAAATAAGTCTTATATAGCTGATGTTTTGACAACAGGATTGATTGTGCCAATTGGGATAAATGAGTATAATCTTCAGCTCTAGGATTTAGAAACCATTTTAAGCATAATATGAGTTAAGGCATTAGATTAAAAAAATCTTATGGGAATTCCTAAAATAAATTATTAGGAAATAATAAGAAAACAGGCTGATTAATCCTTTTTAGAATATTTCTGCCAAATTAAGAAAGTGAGTGAACTTAATAGCTAACATATTTTTGTACAAGCAAGATGGTTTCCAACCTATTACTACCAAAAATTTCAAATTGTCTCTTAACCTAGTCAGGTGAAAGGTTATTAAAAATTAGTTTTATGACAGTGTCATGCAATTCAGATTATTTTCAAAATCAGAGCAACCCAACAATTATTTTAAAAAGTCTATCTCCATGTGCTTTTAATATTTCTACTTTTTTATGAAAATAAAATCAATGCCTTTTTTAAATTAACATATAATGTATTACTTGTTTTAAGAGTACAGGTCTGTGATTCATCAGTCTTACACAATTCACAGTGCTCACCATAGCATATACCCTCCCCAATGTCCATCACCCAGCCACCCCATCCCTCCCACCCCATCCAATCCAGCAACCCTCAGTTTGTTTCCTGAGATTAAGAGTCTCCTATGGTTCTTCTCCCTCTCTGGTTTCATCTTGAGGAATTTGAGAAATGAGACAGAGGATCATAGGGGAAGGGGGGGAAAATGAAACAAGACAAAATCAATGTTTTTATTAAAATGAGAAAATGGAAAAAAATAAAAAATAAAATGAGAAAGTAGAATAGAGTTGATTCCATTCAAACCCTATTTTGTTCTACCAATAAATAATATTTGTAAATTGATAAATAATGAAGTTATAAAGTTCAATATATCTCATTAAGTCACTTTTCTACAAATTACCTCTTTATACTTAATAATTATCAAAATGTGTAATATATTATTTGGATTCATTGGTCATGCTTTGTAAATGAAATTTAAGCTACAAGAATTTTAATAGTATCTTCCATCATAGGAAATGGAGAAAAATATGTATCTATTATTTCAAAAAATTAGGATTGGGTGATAGGTACTGTGACAGAGCCTTAATTAATTTTATCAGTGTAATTAGTATGTCCAGCATATACATGGGGGAAAATTCTGTGTGAAGATCTGAAGCTCTGCCTTACTTTTATAAACCTTCCCCCAAGACTAATTTATTCTTTGACAATAAGTGATCTCATCACCCAATTTACAATAAATTTAAAACCATTAAAAACCATTAAAAGAGCCTTCCTTAGCCAATGTACATATCTCAGTAAATGTGAATTGGAATAGGGGGTGTGTTTAATTATGGCATTAATTAGTTATGTTTAATTACTATATAAAATGATATACATTATTTTATATAATAATGTATAATAATATTTATAATATTATATATTATAACATATTACATTATAGTTATTATAATTATCATATATTATATAATAAATATTATAGTTATTTTAATATATAATATGATATAATAATAATTTATATAATAATGTATAAATTCATAATGTATATTATTTTATATAATTATATATTATATTCTATAGTATAAATATAAATATTATTTTATATAATAATAGTACATAAAATAAATTATATTTATTTAATTATGGCACTGCCTCTTAGAGAAGAATGCCAACAGTTTTCTTTTTTTAAAAAGTTTTATTTATTTATTTATTTTAGAGAGAGAGCAAGAGTGTTATGGGGAGGGGCAGAGGGACAGAGTAAGAGAGAAAAGTAGATTTCCTGCTGAGCATGGAGCCCAACGTAAGGCTCCATCCTACAACCCCAAGACTGTGACCTTAGCTGAAATCCAGAGTAGGAAGCTTAACTGACTGAGCCACCCAGATGCCCCCTTTTTTAAAGATTAATTTATTATTTCAGTAGGGGGAGAGAGAGAGAGAGTCTTAAGCAGACTTCCTGCTAAGTGTGGAGCCCAAGGCGGGGCTTTTCACAACCTTGAAATCAGGACCTGAGCAGAAACCAAGAGTCCCACACATAACTGACCATACCACCCAGGTGCCCCAATGCCAACAGTTTTCTGATTAATCTTTATTGGAATTACACTGAAAGCAGTTTCTCTTGAACCTCCTGTGGGTTTTTCTTCTCCATCTTTATACCCATAGTGCTAATTAGCACATTGCACTGGCACATAATATGTATTAAAAATCTATTTGTTAGATGTGTGGAGGAATGAATTAACAAATGACTAGCTAGTTGGATGCCTGGCAACATTTTAAAAAGATACATTCTTAATAGCAGAATATGGAAATAACTTAGAAATGGGCTTCTAGAATAGAGACCAAGGATGAATACATTAAAAGTGTTGTTCAAGAATGATTATCTTATGGGACACCTGAGTGGCTTAGTCAGTCAAGCTTCTGGCTCTTGATTTCAACTCAGGTCATGATTTCAGAGTCCTGAGATTGAGTCCCATGTCAGGCTCTGTGCTAGGTCTAGAACCTGCTTAAGATTTGCTCTCTCTCCCTCTCCCCTTTCCACCCTCCCCAGAAGCTCCATCCTCTCTCTCTCTCTAGAAAGAAGGAAGGAAGAAAGGAAGGAAGGAAGAAAGGAAGGATGGATGGAAGGAAGGAAAAAAGGGAAAAAGAGAAAGATAATGACTGACTTATGGAAATAATAGCTTATTTTATTTAAGAAGAAGATAGTCATGATAAAAAATCTTAGTCATTCACATACTCCCTCCAGTTAAGAATTAGATTGTCAAGACAGTTTCAGTGAGAATATTTGTAAGGACCAGAAGTTTTTGCTATATTTTTTTACCATATGTTTTTGCCATATTTTTTACTGTATGTTTTCATATGCCACAGAAGTAATGCTTTGGATAATATTCTTATTCATGAAAGGTCATTATTTTGTCCCAGAAAATCTGAGTATACTAAATACCTTGGTCTCACAACTCTTAGATTTTATAAATGTGTTTCAATTTTTTAACTTATGTATTTTTCATGAACATTTGGTTTTTCAGTCTTTGCTAAAGATAAAAATGAACTAGTTATATACTGTAATTTGCCTATGAGGCAATGCCAAAGGGCAATCCTAGTTTATATAGCTAAGTGGATCATTAATATACCATAAACAGCAATCATTTTTCAGTGTCAGTGGTCCTACTGTAAGTGCAATATTCTAACAGCGTTCTTAAAGACCATATTTTCTAAATATCTATAGCTTTTTTTTTAAAGAATTTTTTTTTTTTTTTTTATGTAATCTCTACATCCAATGTGGGACTTAAACTTACAACCCCAAGATCAGGAGTCACATGCTGTACCAACTGAGCAAGCCAGGTGCCACCACATTTCTGTAACATTTTTGAAGTTTGTAATTTATCCCGTTTTCTATATTTTGGAAGAATCAGAATAATTACAATGTTTCTTCAAGTATTAAAATAAAAGTAGCCTTAGTATCTGTGAATATCAAATATATGTTTATACATTGTTTCTGGGCATATTTCCAGTACAGTATAGCTTTATTAAAAGTTATTAATTTCAAAATTTCCCATGTATTTATATGCTTGAGCCCTTTCTATCACATGGAAGGGTTATGTTTTCATTAAAATATTTTGCAAAAACAAGTTATACACACACACACACACACACACACACACATACACACAAAACACCATTCAATTTTATAAAGTAAGGCAAATAGTTGCAAACAATTAGCTGGCCTTTGTAAAACTTCAGCATTTAAACTAATGTCAAAAACAATCCAGGGACGCCTGGGTGGCTCAGTTGGTTGGACGACTGCCTCCGGCTCGGGTCATGATCTCGGAGTCCCGGGATCGAGTCCCGCAACGGGCTCCCAGCTCCATGGGGAGTCTGCTTCTCCCTCTGACCTTCTCCTCGCTCATGCTCTCTCTCACTGTCTCTCTCTCGAATAAATAAATAAAATCTTAAAAAAAAAAAAAACAATCCAAATAAAAATGATTTTTGTACTTCATAAGAGAAATGCATGCTACAGTCTCTGGTTTTAAATATACATAAGACATAAATGGAAACATACACGTGCTTTCTATCTACCAAGGCAGGTAGAGATCAGAGGTAAAAAATAGATGAAGTCACAGCAGACTTTAGAAGGGTTCATCTTTGTGTGGTTGTCAGCCCTGTGGACATTTAATGTCCTAGCTATATCCAAATACATTATTTTTTAATGGAATTTATTAGTGAATGTAGCTTTATTTATTAGCATATCAAGTAGATAAGATAAGGATGTTTCTTTTTTCACCTCATTCTACCTTTTTAAATCACTAAATATAAGAGAATAAAAATTTCATAGATCTGAAAATACAGTTGGAAAGAATTTTACCCTTTTCAAAAATAGATATGCACACCAATATTCAACACCTTCATAAAAAATCCATCCTATTTACAGCTCTAATAAACCCCCATTAAATCACAGTAATCATGTGCTAGAGAACAGGTGTTTTAAATCACTAAATTTGGAAATGGAGTGAAGTTGAAGGAGCATGTTGGAAGCTTTTCATTGGCTGAGTGTGGCTGCAGTTTCCATGGCAATTCCACCCTGGTTCCCAAATCTTCTTCTCACTCTTTCAAAATGCAGTGAAAAATACTATTTAGTATGAGGACAAAAAAATTGGGTCAAATTATCATCACTTATTTAGCTAGAAACAGCAATAGGAATAGTGAGAACCATGTGTGGACTCTCCTTTACAATTTGCTCACATTTTATGTCATCTACGTTCATTTATGCATATTTTCTATGCCCTCTTCTGTTAACATATGTTGCAAAAGAAAAATACCCATAGGGCAACAGCTTGTTTCAATAATCATCATTTATGGAGAGAAAATGCCAGTCATACAGAACACAATCACACTTGGTGTTTATACTTAAAGTGTTACATATTTGGATGCATTAAAATTATTATCAAGTAACATTAACTCAATACTCCAAGGTCCTATGACATTTCCAAATTGGGTTGCACCTAACCTGTTTTGTAGAGTTGGCATTACCATTAGAGTTGGAGCAGTAGAGGGACATAGACCAAGAGCTATTACTAAGTAGCTCAGTTGAGAAAGGAAGGACAATATAAAAGACATATAAACAGCATGGGAATCCTCTTAACCAGGACTCTGCTCTTACAGGGCAAAAAGGCAAGGTCCTTCTAGACTTTGAACTGTGGTAAGACTACATATGCATAGGGGCTACTCTATGAAAGTTGAATATGCCTGAAAAAAAATTATGACTATGATCTAATACAGTTTAAACAGTCTCATACTATTTCCTATTTCTGACATAAATTACAATTTCAGCTCGTAACCCAAGAAGAGAAATAACCATGCTGTGGATCTTAAGTTTTGTGAATCTGTAAAGACAGAAGAGAGTAAAGACACTGTAGGAGCAGAGATAACAAAGGGTAAATGAGCAAGGTTGAGTTTCCCACTTGTGATTACTTCACTGAGGAACTTAGAAAAACAGCCCTCATATATAGCATATGACTTTAAAATGAGAGTGACTACAGAAGACAAGACAGGATAATAATCCCCAAGTTTAGACTGTTTGGGTCTTAAAAGTGGCACCAAATTGGGGATGAAACTACAAGGATCTGGCGAAGATAGGCAGTAATGTAAATCAGGATAAATTAGGTAAAGACAGACTCTGTACCTCAGATTACACTTTTCAAGAGCCTGTCCCTTAAAAATCTTTCTTTCTAAAATGCTTAGGTATTTTGAATATCTCAGAGAGCTGTAAAATAAATTCACAATCTTCAAAGTCAGAATCCCGGTTTTGAATTTCGACTGAATCAGCTAAATTTCTTCTTTTTTACCTCCGAGTTTTGGTTTTCTCTTTTGTAAAGTGGGAACAAGTATATAAATCTTGCATGTTTGCTGTGGCGACTAAAGACAATACATGTGTTGCCTCAGGTACAGAGCAAATACAAAGTAAATATGTTTCTCTCTATTTTCTTCCCTTCCTCTGACCCCTTATCTGATGGTATAGGAAATGAATACAGTATAAGCAGGAAGAAAAAGCCATGAAACATAATGGTGACCTTCGTTGTGGTGATGCTTCCCCACCCCAGTAGTAAACACTGAGATAGTAAAGAAGGGGGAATTATCAAGGCTCTTAATTAACACTGGCTCATGGAGGTCTTCTATCTGGGACTGTTCCTTTTCATAAGTGTGGCTAATACCACTTGTTTCTTTTTGGCAATAAAACACCTACATCCTCAGAGAGGCTGAGTGTTTTCTGTTTCAGAAAGTGGGGTCTGTGAGCATAAAGAATAAAGTTCTGATAATTATCTCCTGTCACCTGAGAAGTTTCTGGTTGATGGCTCTGAAAGTAGGGGTTAATGTAAGCCATAACTTCCTTTACTTTAGCCAGATAGTTTCCCAATCCAGCCCAATATCCACACTGTGATCTTTGAAGCTAAATTACCTATGTTTGCATTTCAAATTCCTAATAGAGTTAACAATCCTTTATCTCTGTTAGCTCCTTCAGTCTTCATTATTCTAAACCTAGAGCAATTTAATCTTTTTACATCCTTTATCACTCTGTTTTCCCTAGACCATGTTCCTCTTTTTGGTGTTTTCTAGGAATTTCAGCTTCTAGAGGCCTAAGTCTTGCCAAATCCCAAGTCTTACCACCTCGTGACAATTATTCCAGGAAGGGAAATATATTTTTAAAAAGTGCAGAAGATGTTGGGTCCCCCCAAAAATGGGTACCCCCATAATGGGTCCGTGATTAAAGGAGCGAGACTGATACAAAACGAAAGTCAAGCAAAGCTTTATTTCACACCAAGCATCAAGAATCAAACCGACCGTCAAAGAGACCGGTCGGTGCCGCCCCTTACAGAGAGGTCGACCCCTCCCTGCTTTCCAAACTAACTCTTATAGAGCAAAGGCCATGTGGTTGGGCCTGGCCACCCACAGGTGGCCAATGAAATTGTAACACACAGAGAAAACTGCACAGTCATGCTAGGTGACCAACTGAATTACAATTTACCCTAGTAGACATTTGAACCAGCCTATCACCTTGTTCAGAATTCAAAGGTGCCCAAAGGGTGGGGCCCACACTCCTTGGTAGCTAGAAGACAATATGCACCCCCCACTGATTGAATACCTCCACCTGGCCTGACCCACCCTTGAACTTGGACTTTGTTACCTGGGACTGGTAACAAAACTTACTTGTTTTAAGTAAGTTCCCCTGGGGGTTGGGGGCAAAGTCAATTTAAGTTTTACAACAAAGTGGTAGTTCAACCTTGGTGGGGCTGCTCTGGCTGAATAGGCCCTTACAAAGGAAAAAGTTTTTCTTAAAGTTCCTGCTCCCCTGACGCTGAAATGTTTTATAGTGTAACCCTAAAGAAGAGGATGTGTTATTCCTTATTTTAAGGAGGCCCTGTTGTGTTTCCTCTAACAAGAGAGTTGAGAAATTTGGGGAGGATGTTTATAAGGAATAGAGTGGATCTTCCACTCTTAGCATACTTCTCTTTCTGTGATTAAAGGAAGACTATCCAAAGAGAGGAGTTAATTCTTCCTTCTTCTGGTTTCTTACCTAATTTCATTTTTATGAGAATATGACTGATGCACATGGCCTTCCCAGTGCACCTAACCTGAGGGATCATGGGGAAGTATAGGGTGCACAGTGGACATAGGAGAGACTGGGTGGGATTCTTACATCCCCCCCTCTCCACAAATGCATACAGTATCACACTTTACTGATAGCTTATTCTTATAAGAATATCAAGGCTTCCTGAGCCTATCCAGATCCCTGAAGGACCATTTACCATTCTGCATACATCATAGCATGGGAAATTCCAACTGAAGCAATATTGCAAATGTGATTTATTATAATCTTGTACATGTCTGTGTTTTATAGCACTTTAATGCACGCTTCTACTATATTGTCCATGTTTCTGTATTGAAGTTATTTTATTGCATATATTTCTTTCAACTTCTTTACTATAAAGTGCAGGAAAGTAAGACATTTGCTTATGTTTTTGTTTGTTTTAAAATTTCAGTCTGTGCCCTTATCCATTCAACATTCATTTAACAAGTTCTATAGGACAAATACTGAGCTAAAAAATAAATAAAACATGATCCCTTCCCTCTAGAATCTCATATTGGTGAGCTGTTTTGAGCACTTACTATGTGCCAGAGGCATTATTGCTTTTCATTTAAACATTAACCTTAAGGAGGAAATATTTTATCCCATTTTATGTAGATAGACACCAAGAATCAAAAAGAATTCCAACAAAGGACTTTCTGGAAGCAGTCCCAGAGAGTTGAGAATGAACTGCTTATAAAGAGAAATCTAAAAATATATAGAAAAAGAGAAAGTAAATTCAGAAAAGTTGGAAAAAAAAGATGAAACACACACACACACACACGCACGCACATACACACACCCTAGAAAAAATGAGCCTAAATGGGTTATCTGAAGTTTTTGCTTTATTTAGCATGCTGTCAAGGTGGTAAATTAGCAGATAGAAAGCTATTTCAGAGAAACACCTGTCTAGAAATTAAGCAAGAACCTTGGTGTATAGGTCTATTTAACCCAAAACTATACTATAATTGCCAGTTCCAAAGTTGTGAGATTAAGGGGCAGATATTTCTCATATCTTTTTGCTGGTCTTTAGATAGTGTTTTCCCACCATATAAATAAGTAACCAAAGAGCATCTATATATGTAATTGACATGCATTTGAGCAAATTAAGTCTATTTACTTCATAACTTAGCAATAGTACAAGAAATTAGAAATGTCAAATCACTTATTCCATTTCTACTGTTATTCAGCTGATGGTGCCATACCAAAAATGTATTTTTTTTTCCAATTTCTAGATCTTCAAATCTTGAACTCTTAGCACTTTGTAGAGATTTCAGATTAAAGACCATTTAAAATGTCCCTTTATTTGGAAAGTCAATACTAATGACACTGATTCATCCCAAACAATGAGGTACTGTATGACTATGATGTCTTTGTTGATATATCTTAAGAACAAGGATAACGCTTTTATATATTTATTTTAGTTTTATAGAACTGTGAAATCGTTGGATTCTTTACAACCATCTGCTTCTGTCAATGGTCTTTTTTCTGTCATTTCCCCCATAATTGCTCCCATTTATTGATAAGTACTATATTAAAAGCAGAAAGCTAAGTATACAAGTTTTACCTCCTCATATCATACATGAGAACAATTAGCAGTGTCTTTACGCATTATCAGGAAGACACCAAGATAAAGTTCAAAGAAAAAAAAAAAGAAAGCCCAATCTTTGGATTTAACTCATCTGAGTCCAAATCCATTTTGGCATTTTTTATCTTTAAGGCTTTGTGAAAGTTATTTAAACTTATGAGCCTCCGATTTTTTAATAATGTCACTATTCTGTTTTGTGAGAGATGTATAAGATACATGCAGAGTTCCTGGCCTACTATCAGACCCAAGTAGTTGCTAAGTGAATGGTAATTCCCACCTTTTCCTCAGACCTCACTTCTGAGCCATTGTATCTGCTCTTTAAAGAGCCATTATATAGGAACATTCCCTTTTGCATTTGGAGAAAGCAGAGGACATTTGGACTACTCAGGGATTTAGGACTTCTGCATTCAGCTTTTGCCTATTCTGTGCTCTTTTAAGTACAAAGTGGATATAAGACAGTATATTTAAAAGCACCAGAGAACCTGGCCCTGAATATTTATCAGCTCAGTCTTAAATAACAACCACTGGATTCCACAGAAAGAGGATTCTGCTAGCTTCCTGAACTTAGGAAAGATGCATGGTTGATCTGTGTGATTTCCTAAGTCAGTAAAATGAAGTATTAGGCAGTATCAAGCAGGGCATGTTAGAAATGCAAGGCACTGCTCCTTTTTCCAGAGCACCTAACAAATATCTGATCCATTATGAAGCTCCTTTCTTCTGGGATGGGGACTCAAAATTCTGTTCAACACGGCATTTCTGTTGGAGATGTAAGTTGATTGTTATTTGTCACTGCTTGGGTTATATATTTCTTTAACTCCCTTCCAATTTTTAATCGCACATTCTATGATTATTATTATAATGAGACCCATTTGTTATACTGCGTTAGAGTTACATCCTCAAGGGTCAATCGAGTGCATATGGCTTTTTGTCCCAGCCTACTGTGCTTTTTTAGTCTTCTGTTTGCTCTATAAATATAAAGATTATTAGCCATAAAGCAGTCAAAATTTGGGGAATGGCTGCCAAAAATCATGATTAGTTTTATAATCAATGATCTATAGTCCTTCTCTGGCAATAATTAGACAAAATAATTCATGCTTGTGGAAATAATAAAACCATGTCTTATAAAGAGGAAAAAATTCCTGTCTTTTTTCTCCATAGAAGAATAACGTTAAAGTAACTGAAACAGTGGTATGAAATCACTGTGATATAAAATTTAACAAGGACAAGGACTTCTCAGAAGTCATCCTTATCTTTTACCCACTATAGTTTATAACTTTATCATTTAAGCTATTATTCTGTAGAATCTTCTTAAGTTGTAGGTTTTGGATCAGAATCATCAGGAGAGGGGTGCCTGGGTGGCACAGTGGGTTAAGCCTCTGCCTTCGGCTCAGGTCATGATCTCAGGGTCCTGGGATCGAGCCCCGCATTGGGCTCTCTGCTCAGCGGGGAGCCTGCTTCCTCCTCTCTCTTTGCCTGCCTCTCTGCCTACTTGTGATCTGTCTCTCAGATAAATAAATAAAATCTTAAAAAAAAAAAAAAAGAATCATCAGGAGAGGTAAATATTGGGTTCTCGGAGATCAGTCTGCCTTGTTTCTATCCAGTGTACAGATCTCTGGATTCTAACAACTCTCTCATGTGTGTATCATGACAGTACCATTGAAAATACTTGTATTACCCTAAAAGTTTTCCATGTTTCAAATATTTATTCCCCCAGTCCCTGGGAATCACTGATATTTTCATTGTTTCTATAGTTCTGCCTCTTCCAGAATGCTAAATATTTGGAATCAGATAGTATATAGGCTTTTCAGACTATCTTCTTATTTATTCATTATTTATTCATTATTTATTCAACATTTATTCAATATTTATTCAATATGCATTGAAAGTTCTAGATCATTTTGTGACTTGCTATACCATTTTATTATCGGACTTGATATATCAGATGTATCATGTTCAACTATATGAATGTACCACAGTTTCTTTATGCATCACCGACTAAAGGATAGCTTGGTTGCTTCAATGTAAGCAATTGTGATTAAATCTGCTATAAAAATGTAATCAGGTTTTTGTGTGTATATAACTTTTGAAATAATTTGGACAAATACCTAAGATCATACCTGCTGGATCATATGATAGTCTAGTTTTATAAGAAACTGCCAAACTGTCTTCTGAAATGATGGCACCGTTTTGCATTTTCACTAGCAATGAATGAAAGTTCCTACTTGCTGCATCACATCCTTGTCAGCATTTGGTATTGTCAGAATTTGGATTTTAGCCACACTAATCAGTATGTAGCAGTACTCATCTTCTTTCAATTCACAACTCTCTAATAAAAAATGGTGCTGAGCATCTTTTCATAGACTTATTTGCAATCTATGTACCTTCTTCACTGAAGTATGTTCTTTTTTTTTAAAAGACTTTATTTATGTATTTATTTGACAGAGAGAGATCACAAGTAGGCAGAGAGGCAGGCAGAGATGGTGGGGGGAAAGCAGGCTCCCCACTGAGCAGAGAGTCTGACATGGGCCTTGATCCCAGGACCCCGGGACCATGACTTGAGCCGAAGGCAGAGGCCCAACACACTGAGCCACCCAGGCGCCCTCTTTTTTTTTTTTTAAATTGGATTGTATATTTCTTTAATGTTGAATTTTAAGAGCCTTTGTGTATATTAGATCCAAATTCTTTATCAGATATATGTTTTCAAATATTTTCTCCTATCTTGTGCATATCTTTTCATTGTCTTAATAGTGCCTTTGCAGAGCAGATAATTTTAATTTTAATGGAGTCCAACTTACTTTCTTTTTCATGGATTTTACTTTTTACATCGTATCTGAAAACAAATCATCTAGAGCTCAAGGTTACCTAGATATTCTGTATTATTTTTCTAGAAGTTGTATTGGTTTGCATTTCTAAATTTAGGAATGATGTATCTCTAGCTAACTTTTGTAAAAGGTATAAAATCTACACCTTTGATTCTTCTATTTTATTTTAATAGTATTAGTCTTGTTTGTTTGTTTTCCTTGACTAGTCTGGATAGAGTGTGATCAATTTTATTTATCTTTTCAAAGAACATGATTTTGGTTTTATTGACTTTATAGTTTTCATATTGTCAATTACACTTTGTTCTCTTTTAATTTGTATTATTTTCTTCTGTTTGCTTTAAGCTTCATTTTTTTTTCTCTCGTGTTCTAAGATAGCAGCTTAGTTTGTTGGTTTCAGATCTTTTCTTGTCTAGTAAATGAATTTAATGCTATAAATTTCTTTCTGATAACTGTTTTTGCTATATTCTACAACTTTTGATGCATTTTGTTTCCATTTTCATTTAATTCAACCTTTAAAATATTTATCTTGAACTGCCTTGACTCATATGTTATTTATAAGTGTGTTGTTTAATCTCAAACTATCTGGGGACTTTTCTCACTATCTTTCTGTCTTTGATTTCTAGGTTAACTCCAGTGTAGCTAGAGAAAATACATTGTATGATTTTTGTGTTTTTAAATATGTTATGATGTGCTTTCTTGACCCAGAACATGGTTTGTCTTGGAGAATACTCCATGTGAACTTGACAGAAATGGGTATCCCACTGTTGTTGGATGGGTATTCTATAAATATCAATTAAATCAAGTTGATTGATAGTGATTTTGGGGTCAAGTGTGTCCTTTTTTACATTTTCTACTTGCTGGATCTGAACTACTGTAAGGGGCGTGGAAGTATCTAATTATAATAGTGTCTGTTTCCCTTTAGGGTTCTATTATATTTGTCTCTTGTATTTTGACACCCTGTTGTTAGGTACATACATGTCAAGAATTCTGTGTCGTCTTGGAGAATGGAGTCTGTTATCGTTATGTAATTACCCTTTTAATTTCTGGCAATTTTCCTTATTTTGAAATGTGCCTTGTCTGAAACTAATATTGCTTCCCCCAATTTCTTTTGATTGTTGTTAGCATGGTATCTCTTTCTTCTTCCCTTTACTTTGACCTAATGTGTCTTTCTGTATTTTTTTCACTTTAACAAACTCTGTCTTTTAACTGATATGTTTAGATTATTCACATTTAAAGTGATTATTAATATGCCTGAATTAAAATATAGTATGTTTATATCAGTTTCTCATCCTCGTGATTGTTTTTTGCTTATTTTCGTATTTTCCTCTCTTTTTCTGCCTTTTCTGATTTTAATTGGGATATATATATTCCATATTATTCCATTTTCTTTCCTCTCTTAGTAATAAGGATTATACTTCTTTTAAAATGTTTTTAGTGGTATCCAGAGGGTTTGCAACTATATATTTTCAACTATTCTGAGTCTACTTTCAGATAACATTATATAATCTTATGAGTAGTACAGGTACTTAGAGTATTATTCCCAATCCCTCCTTCTATCCCTTATAATATTGCTGTAATTTATTTCACTTATCCATGTATTAAAATCATGCAATACATCTTTGCTATTATTTGAAAAAAATATTTTGAAAAATCTCTTAGATGAATTGAGAATAAGAAAAATTAAAGATTTCATTTTAACCTTAATTTATTCCTTCTCTGAACTCTTCCTTCTTTGATATATATGTTTCTGATCACATCATTTTCCTTCTTCTTGAAAAACTTCTTGTAACATTTTTTACAGATCATGTGTGCTGAATTCACTCAATTTTTGTTTGTCTTAAAATGCCTTTATTTCTTAGTCACTTTTGAAAAGTGATTTCACTGTAATATAGAAGTTGAACTGGTATGTGTTATGACTGTTGTTTTTCATTCCACACATTAAGTATATCACTCCAACTTCTTGCTTGCATGGTTTCTTATGAGTCCACTATTATCTTCCTTGTTTCTCTATAGGTAAAGTGTTTTATTCCTCTGGCTTCATTCAAGATTTTCTCTTTGTCTTTGGTTTTCTGTTGTTTGAATTTGATTTGCCTGAATGCAGTTTTTTTTTTTTTAAATTTATTCCATTTGAATTTCATTTGTAAAAACCAAACAAGACGTGATATGTTGAGTAATAGGATATAATGGGTAAAAATAGAGCTTCAGTGTAAGATTGTAAGGAAATGGACTCTGTTTCTTCTGAGAACTCTCAGGTCGTATTTCAAATGGTTACTTTTCTCTTACCCTGTCAGAAATGCAAGTGGATTTTTCTTGACTCTTCTTATGATAACCTGCTAGAGTTCCTTGATTTAAAGCTCATAAAAGTGTGAGGTTTCCTCTAAGACTGGGCCTTGGGAGTTTCTCACTCTCAAATCAATTCACACTCAACATCCAGCAATTGGTGAAAATTACCATTTAAATGAGTTATCAGTTTATGTTCCCAGAGACATCTGCTTCAGGTGTGCGCGTCTTATCTGTGTTTCTCTATTTTCCTGTATCTCCAGATGTCTCAGTGGCTGTTTGCCCTTTGACCACAATTTCTGAAGGATCAAGAAAATCATTGATTTTCAGTTCAGGGGTTTTTTTCTTATTTTAAGGATGGAGGTGGTGATCTTTATGCTTTTTATGTGCCACAGTTGAAACCAGAAATCTGCTGGGTTTGTTTTTAATAGAATGTTTAGTATTTGATGGTTGGCTCTGCACTTTATGAACTCATGTCCATCATTAGAAGTTACAATGTGTTTATTATGTATATCCACCTCATTGAATACTACATGGTTTTTTAAAAAAAGAAAGAGGATAGTTCTAATTACTGGTATAGGGCAAAGAAAAGTGATCTCCAGGATAAATTGTTTTATAAAAAGTAATTTTCAGAAAATTATGTACTAAATAACAACTTATATAACATAAGGGGGAAATAAGATTCATCTTCATGTTTGTTTATATAAACATAAATAATCTTGAGGAGATATCCAAGAAAATATTAGAAGTACTTACTTACAGGAAGCGAGGATTAAGATGATGAGAGAGACAGAAGGAACAGGGAATGAGGTGGGAATTAGTTCAACATTTTAAACAATATCTTTACTTTTGGACCTTGTAATTGTATTATGCTCTCATACACACATATGCATGCACACACACAGGCACACACAAATATTCCCTTAAAGATTTCTTTTTCACTTATAAACTTTGGGAAAGTTAACATTGGTTTATAAAGTTAATAATAATGATGAAAGTGTCCTACAGGAGAATATGAGGCTTTTGACATTCCTTATCAACTCTAATCTCTGGTATCTGGGGTCCCACCATCTGCTTGGCCTGGCTTGAATCAGAGACACAAAATAAAGTCTACTTGCCTGAATACTATAGATTGTTTACAGATGGGAGGATACTTGTAGTTTTAGTACAGATGAATTTGAAATAGCTACTTCTATACATCAGAGTTTCTTTGTCTTATCTTGTTTACCAAATAACAGTATTTTACAGGCCAGGACCCAGGATTAGAAGCCCTTTTACCTTAATTGCTCTCTCTTGGGTAGATAGTGAGAAAAGTCATCTCTTCCAGATAATCCAAACAAACAGTGTTCTAACAAGTTATCAAAATAGTCTGAATACCCATTAGTCTATTTTACTCTTCTCTGACCTTAAGGTTCTTAGTTCAATCTTGAATAAATTTGCTTCTAGATCTCTTAGGTTAAAGTTGAAAAGGAGAAGGAAATGTTCACTTTTTAAATGGTCCACAGTAGTCATTGTGAGAATTTTTTTTTTTTTTTTTTAAGCACAATTTCCTAAAACTGTTGATATAGTTTCAGGTAAGAAAATGTTTGTGACACAGTGGAAGTGCTTCCATCACCAAATCCCCTGTCAGTGGAGCTTGCCACATTGCCTGAAAGAGTCTATCAACCACTTAAAGTGAGAATGGCAAGTAATTTCTGTCTCATTGTCAAATTAGATCCATTGTGAGTGGCTACAACTAGCAGTGCTGAGACAGATGTTGATACAACACTTTGACTTTAAGATGTGTAAAGTCAGAGTGCTGTGATCCATTAGTGATACCTGTTGTAGGTGAGAGAAGGCATGGTGGAAGAAAAGCCAGGCATCTACCAGCTCCAGTGGAGCTCACAACAGTAAGAAGCACAGCTTTGTCAACTTTATACATATTAGTAATTGTTGCTAAAATATAAACCTTATAAAATGTATACAAACTAACCATTATTTATTGAGTACTAATTGTATTCCAGGCACTGTGCTAAGAAATTAAAAGGCACTTAGTTAATCTAATCATTACCAGAACCCTATGAGATATTGTCCCCATCTAGTTTTATCCACAATGAAATTATTTTCTCTTTAAAATGCCAGTCTTGGGGCACCTGAGTGGCCCAGTGGGTTAAAGCCTCTGCCTTCGGCTCGGGTCATGATCCCAGCCAGGGTCCTGAGATCAAGCCCGCATCAAGCTCTGCTCAGCAGGGAGCCTGCTTCCTCCTCTCTCTCTGCCTGCCTCTCTGCCTACTTGTGAGCTCTGCCTGTCAAATAAATAAATAAAATCTGTAAAATAAAATAAAATGCCAGTCTCAGGGCACCTGGGTGGTGCAGTCGGTTAAGCATCTGACTCTTAATTTCAGCTTAGACATGATCTCAGGGTCATGAGATCGAGCCATGTCTGTCTGTGCTCAGTGCGCTCTCTTAAGATTCTCTCCCTCTCCCACGGCACCCCCTCCAAATCAATCAATCAATCAATCAATCTTTTTTTTAATGCTAGTCTTAACAATCATTTTCATTTAAAACTTCTTTTTTTTAAACAGGAAAGTAGTTAACTACTACTTTACTAATAATGTTAATTCTGTTTAAGATATAATTGTTCTTAAATATATATAGAAACAACTACTCTATGTTTCAATAAGTTTACCAAATGTGTTATATAATGTTTGCAGAGTATCTGAATTATCCAACCTACTTTTCAGAGTTTAATAAATTTTCATGATTTTTATACATTCTAAAACAGTATTGTATTGAAACAAATTTACAGTATTTTAAAGTAATTTTAACAAGAAATTTGAAATTAAATATTTTTACTATAATATTGGCTTAAATAATATTTGTACTGATGAAAGAAATCAACACACTAACTAAATAGAAGCAAAAAAAAAAAAAAAGAAGAAATGGGAAGCAAAAAGCTAACTATGAAGGAAAGGTGTCTCAAAATCTACAATAGAATATGCACATCTCCTCTTGGTTGTTTAAAAGAATTCCCACCATAACCTTTATTCCATTAAAAAGGGTAAGTATTATGACATAGGACAGGTGGTGTGTTAATGTCTTTGATCATACAATAAACTAAATTTCCATTGCAGAAGAAACTATTGGAAATGTAATGAAAACATAATGGAGTCAACATTCTTGCTTACCAAGTGGGACTTTGCAGCACAGTTAATTGAATGTCAGTGTAAAATGTTGACAGACAGAGAACAGAATGGAGGGAAAGACTTTAAGGGAGAATGATTTTTATCTAAGCATTTATATTTTCAAAAGTAGCTTTCACCATCTGGATATTTGCAGTCATGTAGATAAAACATATAGTTGGATGAGCTTTTGGTTTTAATCTAGATTTTCCTGTATCCTCTATGGTACTTAGACAGAATTGGACACTCAATAGGCAGTCAATAAATACTCACTGATAAATATTTGCTATCCTCTACAACAAATCACAGGTTCTCTCTGAAACTGAATCTGTTTTGAAAATCAGGACATAAAATGTCAGCCTGCTTTTCTCTTTTCATTTCTTTTACATGTTTGAAAATAGAGGGGTTTCACCAGTTTTGAGTTTTATTTAGATATAATCATATACATAAAATTCATCATTTTAAATACACAACTAAATGTTTTCTTATTCCATTCACAACCACCCCTGCAGGCATCAGCTTTTGAGTATTTTGTTTCCCTTGAAAGAGACCCCACACCCATTAGCAGTCAAACTTGATTCCTCCCTATGCTCCACTGTTGTCTGTCCTAGGCAACTACCTATCTACTTTCTATGTGCGTAAATTTGCCTCTTTTTGATATTTCATATGAAAGGAATCATGAAGACTGTGGCCTTTGTGACTATTGTTCACTTAGCATAGTATTTCAACGTTCCTCCACGTTATAACTTGTATCATTTACTTGTTTTGCCAAATAGTATCCCACTGTATGAATATACCACATTTTATTTGTTCATCAGCTGATAGATGTTTTTGGCTTATGAATGCTGCTGTAAACATTGGCATACACGTTTTTGTGTGAATGTATACTTTCACCTTCCTGGGTATGTTCTCAGGAGTATAATTGCTGAGTCTTACGGCAACTATATTAAACCTCTTCAGGAATTACTAGAGAGTTTTCCAAAGGAGCTACACTATTTTAAAATCCCACCAGTAGTATGTGCGAGTTCTAATTTCTGCAGTAGTATAGGCCAGTGGTGCCTGGAGACTTTTTTTCCTACAAGTAGAGGCTGAGTGGGGGAAGAGAGACCCAATTTTCTAAGCCTGTTCTGTTTGTCAGGTGTTAAAACTTCTGTAATATGGGACTGGCAGAGGATGAGAAAGGCCAGCAGCCTGCCCTTTCTGGGGTGAAACCATAGCCCCAGACTGGGAACTGTGAGAAAGGGAACTCCTGTCTTCTTGGCTATACATCCTGGAAGCAGAGTTTCTAGAACACAGATGGGTGAAGGGAAGGAGTGACCCAAATGCCATAGACTCTCCCTATTATTACCAGTATTAAATAGACTTTCTTTAATAGATATCTCCATTCTCTGTGTGTCTTTAAGATAATTTCCAGGGACTTTGAATAATTTTTTTCCTTTGTATATATAGTTTCAACGGTTAAATTGTTCTACTGTGCAGAACAACTGTGAAAGTCTTTACTCATCTGCTCTGGATGTTCTCCCTACCTTCATTCTTTTAACTCACTGTTTCCTCTTCTGATACTTTTCACTGGAAGTAGTTTCTCCAAACTTGTTGCCTAACACTTAATGAGCTACCATATATGATATTTATACCTCACTGACTTCTCATCAGAAACAATAGAGCCTAGAAAAGATTCAATAAGGCATTATATATCAAGTGGAAACACTATTCAAAAGGAAGGTGTATAAAGACATTTTTAGAAAAAAAGAAAAGTGAAAGTGTTTTTGTTTTTTGTTTTTGCCAACATACCTGCATTTCAATAAGTAATAAGTTTTTCAGGCTAAAAGGAAATAACAGTAGATGGAAACAGATCTTTTGTAGTGAATGAAAACCATTGGAAATAGGAAATACATAGCAAATGGTAAGAATATATCTTCATTTCTTTAAAATACATGTGACTGCTTTAAGTAAAACTTACAGCATTATCTTGAGATATCTAAGAATGTATATAGATGTGACACATACAACCACATTAGCATAAAGTGTGGAGTGGAGGTAAATGTACCTACAATATTGCAAGATTTTTACATTTTATGTGAGGTTCTATAATATTAACTCCAAAGGGACTATGAGGAGTTAACAAGGAATAGGGCAATTCCTAGCACAAACACTAAAATGTTCATGCAAAGAAATGTAACTAAAAAGCCAACTGATAAATAAATTACAAATTCAAAAGCTTCCAAATAATAATAAAAAAAGATAAAAGGAAAGAGAAACAATAAACAAAGGGGACAAACAGAAAGCAAAAGTTTATAAACCTAAATCACATATTAGTATTACACTATATATTAATGGAATGAACACACAAATAAAAGGTGGAGAATATCAGAATGGATAAAATACAAGTTGCAACTCTAAACTGTCTATAAGATTGCACTTTCAATATAAAGACATTTGGAGGTTGAAAATAACTGGATGGAAAAAGGTAATGTAAAAATTGTGTAAGCATAAAAAGATTAGGATGGCTCTGTTAATATTAATTAAAATAGACTTCAAGACCAAGTAACTTGTATGATTAAAGCAAAAGAGGGATATTTTATAACAATTAAATGGTCAATTTGTCAGAAAGAGAAAACAGTAAGTATCTGTTTCATAAGAAAATTTCAAAATTGTTTGGCAGAAATAAATGAAGACATAGATAATCCAAGAAGCATGCTAGAAAAAATCCCTTCTTTCTGCAACTAAGAACTTCTAAGGAGAAAGACCAGTGAGATATAAAGGTTCTAAACATCTCCGTCAACCACCAGAATCAATATTCACAGAATACCATATTCAACAATTGCACATGTATACTTTTTGAGGCACACATGGCAAATTCAAGGATAGACACTATATGCTGAGCCACAAAACAAATCTAAATCAATTTTTTAAAAATTGACCTCAAAGTATGTTTTCTAACCATAATACCATTAAACCTAAAATTTATAACAAAATATTTCTAAAACCCCAAATATTTGGATATTAAAGTATATACTTTAAATAACCCACAGGTCAAATAAAAATTCACACAAGAAATTTAAAAAGTATTTTTGACTGAATGAGAACGAAAATACAACATTAATATTTACAGAATCCAGCTAAAAATACTTTGCAGAAAATGTTTAGCTTTAAATGCTTATATTAAAAAAAAAGATTTATGTTCTAAAATTCCACTATAAAAGCTAGGGGGAGAAAAAACAAAGAAATCTAAAATGATAAAAGGAAATAAGGACAGAAACCAACATAGAAAATAATAATAATAGCCTGTATAATTTTATTATCATAAACCAACAAAGACATTTTTTGAAATATTTCATTTGTTTATTTGAGAGTAAGAGAGGGCTTGAGCAGGGGGGAGGGGTGGAGGGGCAAAGAGAATCTCCAAGCAGACTCCACACTAGTGTGGAGCTCAATGAGGGGCTCGATCTCACAACCCTGAGATCATGACATGAGCCAAAACCAAGAGTCGGATGCTTAACCAACTAAGCCACCCAGGTGTACCCCCCCAAACAAACACATTTTTTAGAAAAAGAAAATTGCAGAATAAAATTACTCATGCATATCAAAGCAAAATTCCTTAATGACATATTAGCAATAAAGGCAGTAAGATTACACAATAAAGGCAGAAATGAATATCAAGAATACATGTCCTGGGCGCCTAGGTGGCTCAGTGGGTTAAGCCTCTGCCTTCAGCTCAGGTCATGATCTCAGGGTTCTGGAATCAAGTCCCGAGTCGGGCTCTCTGCTCAGCGGGGAGGCCCCTTCCTCTCTCTCTCTTCCTACTTGTGATCTCTCTCTCTCTCTGTCAAATAAATAAATAAATAAATAAAATAAAAAAAAAAAAAAAAAAAAAAAAGAATACATGTCCTTAAAGAACAGACAGTGATTTAAAGATAACTCCAATGTCCTCTGCTCTCATTGGATCTGAGGCTGTGGAGAGTATGTTTGGTAGAAAGTGTGATTGGGTTTTACAAGCTGTTAAGACAGTAATTGTGAAAACTGAAATATTGGATATATTATTAATGGGAGATGTTGAATGTGGGAGACTGAAAATGCCCTTCCAGTAAATGGGAGATTCTAGAGAAAAGCCTACAGGAGAATTAGAGAAATGATGATAGGATTTGTCATGATTAAATCAAAAAAAAATTTCTAAATGTTCTTCTAGTGGGTCTGGCCCAGCTTACCTGAAGTCAGTTTTTTAAGAAACTAATTCTGGAGCTTTCTTATGGACAGGATATATGTTTGAACGTGAGCACACAGACTCACATAAAATAAGCTTTCAAATAGAAGAACATTAATAGATATTAATAATTTATTTGTTAAAAATTTTCCCACATCGGGGTGCCTGGGTGGCTCAGTGAGTTAAAGCCTCTGCCTTCGGCTCAGGTCATGATCCCAGGATCCTGGAATCGAGCCCCACATTGGGCTCTCTGCTCAACAGGGAGCCTGCTTTCTCCTCTCTCTCTCTGCTTGCCTCTCTGCCTACTTGTGATCTCTTTCTGTCAAATAAATAAATAAAATCTGTAAAAAAAAATTTTTTTCCCACATCATGACTCTCAGGGACCTGAACATGTGAAAGGATATAACGTAGAGTGGATACCCCAAAGTCTCCTGGTGAAATTTGTCTGAAAAACAGAGAGTAAATGAATACCTATAGGGAGTTTGGAATTTTAAATTATGTCCCCATTTCCTGAAAATTTCTGGTTTGGGGGCACCTGGGTGGCTCAGTCAGTTAAGCTTAAGCATCTGACTTTTGGTTTTGGCTCAGGTCATGATATTAGGGTCCTGGCATTGAAACCTGCTTCAGGCTCCGTGCTCTGCAGAGTTTGCTTGTCCCTATTCCTCTCCCCCTGCTCCTCCCCCCCTTTCTTTCTCTCTCAGATAAATAAGTAAAATCTTTAAAAATAAAAGCATAAAAAAATGAAATCTCTGGTTTTATTCTAAGAGACTTTGCTTTCTAATCAGTATATTCTATTAGTATATAAAGAGTAATATTTTTACTTTATTTACTAATTAAATAATTCTCTCACCAGATCTTCAAGTAAAGTGCAATTTTAGGATGCTGTCCCATTTTCATCTGATGACATACCTGGACAGCTGCTACTCTCCCACATGCTTCTAGGAGTGTTTATACATTGCCGAAGAAACAACTGAAACAATGCCCAGATATTTCAGGAAAGCAGAATAAAGGGAGGACATTATAAATTAGGGCTATGCAGTGCTTTAATGAGCTGCTCTGAGACTGAAGACCATTTGTTCTATTATTTTTTTCATCCTCAGTGTTAGACATGAGTTCTCAATATGCACATTTAACAGTTTTTCTACTAACATTTGTCCCAGTAGCTCATTGACATGTTGTGTCAAGTGCATTTTAAGGTTAAACTTTACCTTCAACCCAAGCTTTTAATTTAGTGAGTCTACAAAACATCCAGCAGGTACATATTTGGAAATGGAGCCTCTATTTACATCATGTACATATGACAAGCAATATATCTACCCTTAAGGATGAGAACACTGAAGCGATGTTTTACTATACTTTTTATTTTGTATTACAGTGAAATGTATCGTTCTTAGAGTAAATTATTGTGGAAATACAGATATTTCCATAACTCCACTGTAGTTTATTCATATTTACAATTATAATAAATCTTTCCAAACCCAGCTGTAATAACCTGATTGAGGCAAAAAAGAATTGCAGAAGAATGGCATCAGCAGAGTTGCCACAGTTTTATTGCAACATGTATAAGCAAAGTATAATTATGCAGTAAAAATAACCTTAAAGAATTATGAGCCAGGTTTACAGATTAAGACATTAATGCCTTCGATATATGAGCAGTCTGGGTAGTTTTAGTTATGTAAGGCAGTTCCTCAGTTCCACAATAAGAATTGTAAGTCATTGGTTATAAGGAATTCACTAAATAAAGCCCAAACATTTAGCTTTCATTACAGTCTATCCAGTTGAAAGGAATGCTGTACTAATTAGTTAAGACCCAATGGCAAGGGTCTTTTTACTTTGTTGATGGGCTATTTTTGCAATGCCGAGATGCCTTAGGGGGGTCATCCCTCCAGAATTGCTGTGTCAACCTCCTGACTTCAGTTCGTTTTCCTCTTTGGCCTCACCAGAGCCAAGTGATTACCTTTATCACAGAGTTTATCCCACTTGGTTGTAATTTTCTTACCAGAAGCCTGGCTCCTCCACCAGCCAGAGTACAAATCTGCAGTGTTCTTTTGTGTGTCACTACCACGGTGCCAGCAAATTAGGAAATGTGCACAGAAAGGATGGAGCAAGCATTATGTCAATGTAGGAAATATATATTTGTTCTAGATGCATCACCAAGGAGATTTTGGCATTTGTGGTGTTTTTAGACAACTTCGGTCAGTTTACTTAGCCAGGGACTATATCTTGCATTTCCTTCTCCCCCAGACCCTATTTCCTGCTCCATCCCCAGCTGAGGGAGCAAGCCCCTGGTAGCTATAACAAGGAGCCCCACAGTTGCACCAGCCCTAGCTGATTAAATGCCCACACCCTGATGGGTTCCTCAAAATGACCTGGTCATTCTCTTCTGGGAATTTGAAATTGAGATTTAGCACTAACTAGAAAGTATCTGTGTGTAACTGGAGTTTTAATGTAGGGAGTTGAAACTGCAGACCAGCAATATGCTGGAGAATACTGAGAATATGGAGAAGAAGAAAAGCCAGAGCCCAGAGTGAGGGAAGTGGCCAGAATGAAGCGGAGAAAAAGGCAGGGATTATTTGCTCAGATCTTCAAAAATTTATTTTAGCCCTTATATTAGTCAGGTTTCTCCAGATAAATATATATATTTCTACATTATGTATTATATGTCATACATATAAATATTGTATATATAGGTTATTTCTCATAATAGAGATTTGTTATGAGAAATTGGCTGACTTGATTGTGGAGGCTGAGAAGTCCTATGATCTGTCATCTGTAAGCTAGAGACCCAGGAAAGCTGGTGGTAATAGTTCCAGTCTACATCTGGAGAGCTGATAGTGTAAATTCAAGTCCAAATGAAAGAGAAGATAAGATGAGATGTCCCAGTTTAAGCAGGCAGGCAGGAGGACGACAGATCCTTTCTTTTTCCACTTTTTGTTCTATTCAGTCCCTCTATTAGATGTTCCTCACCTACACTTGGGAAGGTTGTCTAATCCACTGTATCTACCAACTGCTGATCACTGATCTCATCCAGAAATGGCTCAAAGATATACCTTCAAATAATGTTTAATCTGGGCACTCTGTGACTCAGTATATTGATATATAAAACAAACCAGTATAATCCTATCTTGAGATCACATGTGTTTCTTCTCTTGGGTTCAGTGAAACATTCTGTCTTATATTGATTGGCTGTATGGCTTCATCAAAAGGGGTTTTGTTACCAGTAATGAAAGTTTTAACTAACATACCATCACTTCCTATTTTTAGTTCACTGTGTCAACAATTGACGAGTTGTAATTCTCAACCAAATGATTTTTCCTCATTATTTTGTGCTGCTACCAGGTCATAATAGGTAGTTTTAACACAGGCACAATGATGGCACAGTTTAAATCCTAGTCATGCAAAGGAAGAGGGAGTGGGGTTGTCTGCTTAGCATATTTTTAATCATTGTGTTATTTCAATGAAGATCAAATTATTTGTTTAAATAACTGAACTTCATTTCAACAGGTAAAATGCCCTTCTCTGAGTAGAAGCTTTAAAAAATTATCTGCCTTTAGAGGCAAGTCAGTATGTTAACCACTGAGCATGTTTCAACATTTATGGTACTCTCCCAAACCACATATTAAGTTTTCACTTTTCACTGCTGACATCTGTGAAAGGGGGAGTAACCAGAAGCAAGTGGCAATATCAAGGTTTTTGAAATGAACTGAGGCTTTCACACATAAATCCTAACCCTTACCAACTCCTACCCTTGCTGCGATAACCTTACTTGACGTGTTTCTTTATAATTCCTATGCTGCTGTGATCACTTTGCTTATAAAGAGCCTGTCTTAATCAAAAACTTAATGAATTGACAAAATTGATGGTAGGGAGAAGGAATATGTGATCTGTGTTTTTTCATGATTTCAAAATTTATGCAGGATTCTTAATGTTTTAGGGAACTTAGATATCATGGAATACAATCAACTCATATTATAGATGAAGAAACAGAGGCCCAGAGATCAACCCAAGATTAAAAGTTAATCAAAATCTGCCATTGAACAGTGTGGAGGTCCTGATTTAATGTCTGATATGCCACTGTGGTTATTTTAGGTATATCAATTTGGCAAAAACTCTATTTATTAATAGGGAAAACATATTTGTGGTAAATGGAAAGTATTCTTCCTAAATCAACCTTGAAATGTCCCAAGGCATTTAATTTTTTTTTAGAAGATTTTATCTATTTGAGAGAGAGAAACAGCATGAGCAGTAAGGTGAGGGAGAAGTAGGTTCCCTGCTGAGCAGGGAGCCCAATGTGGGGGTCCATGCAGGGCTCAACCAACCTGAGCCAAAGGCAGACACTAAACTGACTGAGCCATCCAGGTGTCCCAATAACCTGAAGCATTTAAAAGAGCATGTGAGGGATGCCTGGTTGGCTCAATCATTAAGCGTCTGCCTTTGGCTCAGGTCATGATCCTGGGGTCCTGGGATCGAGCCCCACATCGGGCTCCCTGCTCCATGGGAAGCCTGCTTCTCACTCTCCCACTCCCCCTGCTTGTGTTCCCTCTCTTGCTGTCTCTCTCTGTGTCGAATAAATAAATAAACTCTTTACAAAAAAAAAAAAAAAAAAAAAAAAGCATGTGAAACCTCATCCCTGACCCAAGGCATCCAATTGTAAGCAACTTCCCTCCCTTTGGTACTACCTGACCTGACTCCATTGGGTATATTTATCCACCCACTTAAAATAACAACATTAATAAAATTTAAATCCACTTACCAGTGCAAATAACCTGTGCTCTAGTGACATAAGATTCTGTCCTTTTTTAGCAATTTCTCTTCAAATGGATACCTATAAATAAATAAGTCAAAGCAGTTGTCTTAAAGTATGAGAATATTCCAAGGTATTTACAAGTTGAATCTGCTTACAACATTTATTGTGCATCTTGTTTTGGGATTATTTTTGCCTGGAGTGTTAAGTAAAGAGACTTCTCTTTGCACATACAAGACAGGAAGAAAATGTTAATTGTCCATATGACAGGGTGTTGTTACTGGGAGTGGCTCTATGATGTGGACTAAAAGAATTTGAGTATGGATGGGTATGGCCAAATCTCCCTAGGCTTCCCCTTGTGACCACTACTTTACCACTCCTTTACATCCATATCTATTCAGCTATGGAATATCTTTTATAATACATACACGTAGGCATCTTCTTGTGGAGTTAAACCCACTTGGGAGTACGATAGGTATGTGAGGATGGTCCAAGATCTGAAAGATAGATGATCCAGATCAAGTTCTAGTTCTGCTACCTTACTGAAGAGATGATCTTGGGCAATAAGACTTTATAGCATGACTAAGCTCCATATAAAATCCACGCAGTTGTGAAAATCAAATGAAATTGTCATGGAAGCCCTTTATAAAAAGTAAAAATCACTCAACAAATATAAGTTACAGGTCCAACAAACTTAACCGAGATCAGAATGAGTAATGTTTACTTATTCTCACAATAAAAAGAGATCATCTAAGATACTTCTTTTAAATTTTATTTACTAAGAAAGAAATGCCCAGGTTATGGGGGATGCATTTGGTGAGTCTGCCTAATAAGAAACTGTGATTAATCCCTTTAACAAATTAGTTGGTGGTGTTGGCTATGGCGCTGATCATCAAACCCATTTCAGTAATTCCATCAATAAAATAAAGATAGGTATTTCATCCAAATTTTCTGAGCCAGTGGTTGGCTTAGATTCAAATATGGAAATTTCTGATTATGTTTTTTTCAGTAAATTGTGTCTTGTGACAGAGAAAGAAAAGATATTCTCAGTTTAATTATTATAGGGGTTTTCTGGTGGTTCTTAGGTGCAGAATTTTGTTCAAAGGAAATTTTACTAGAAGGTCTTGTATGTAAAAGTACAGTTGCTTCAGTTGATACTGGAGGGCTCCCCATGAACACCTACCCAACGTCCCATTTGCTCCCTTTGCTCTAGAAACCTTGGAGGAGGAGCCACATGTGGCTGTTAGAAGCACAGTTTATAAGCTATTAGTTTATTGAAAACAAAGAACTTTGAAGTAATTTGGAATGAAGTTTAATCATATTACAATTTCACAACATTGTCAAATTTGTTGATTGATTAAGTTCAACAGGTCCACATAAATAACCAGTACAAATTACATTTTCTTTTCTCAAAGTTCACATTGATTTAACATTATCTTCTAAAAATTCTGACCTCAGCGATAGCAGATACTCCCTTAGTGGTACTGACTACTTCTCACAATATACTTAGAAATTGATGAGGCATTACACTTATTATTTTGTTTAATAACAACCTGTTTGTAATCCACTTTCATTCACTTTGATAAGTTAGCTAATGAAAATGCTGCACATTTTATAAAGATACATTCTCCCTATTTTATAGACAAGTGCACAAACATTGTTGGTTCAACATATACTCCAACTGGTATTTAGAACCAAAATTTATATTTGAGCATATGTTTCAGAAATATGTTGACACTATAGCTATGTAAAATTGGGAAACACTCGAAGGACTCTGATTTGATCCAACAAAACTAAAATCAGGAGACTAAGGGATAAACTCCTACTTCCACAGACTTTCATATTCAAAAGGAAAAAAAAAAAGTGAGAATGTTACATGAATTAAAACCACTTCACTTGAGAATTATGAAGGTGTCCATAAAATTTTTCCTTGCCAACAGATCCCAAATAGATCCTGACCTAGGTGGAGTAAAAAAGGAACACTCTTTCCTCAGATGATAGGACTTCTTTCTAATCCTGGTTTTTCAGTAAGCCTTTGTGATCCCTATTCCCAGGTACTCAGCAGACCAAGAAAGAGGAGAGAAAATCAGCAAGCGTTATCATGCAAGTTCCCTTATTTTTCCGTATCCATCTTAGCTTATTGGAACCTCTTAATTGATGAATGAGGACTTTATCAAGCCTGGCAGGAGTCGTTATGTCTCTGATTTTCCTTGAAATGTATCTGTCATGCAGCTCAAAATTGAATAGCCAGTTTGGGGCTTAACCAGAGACATGGTACTGACTTAAGACGCTCTGAAGGGAATGAATGATTAATGCAGTTTATAGACAGGATAGCGCTTCTTCTGTTTCATGTGCTTTTTGTATGTAATCTCCAGTGGTTCAAGTTCAGATGGATCTAATGAAAAAGGACTAGATGTTTTCCACCTTCCCTTCAGAGCATGCTGTACGATTTATCCACTGACAAAATGTGCTAATGAAATGTCACCTTGGACAGCTTGCTAAAGGATTGATGGGCTGAAAGTTTTGCACTTTATTTAACTTTTGCAGGAAAAATGAATAAGTCCTCCAAACTCTGTATGATATAGAGATCCATTATGGTTTTCTAACTTAGGAAGTAGCTATGCCACTGATGGAATAGAGGATAGAGAAAGATGCTGATGGGGCAAAGTTTATAAATAAACAAATTGAGGATGTGTGGCTTTATTATGCCTCCATTCTAAATTATTGTCAAGTTACATGATTTTATGAAGGCATTTCCTTCTATATACTTTTTGCAATTGTTTTCAATCCATTAGTCTATCAATGAGAAATAAAACCATCAGGCTTTGTAGACAATTACCCTATTTCTTTATTTGTTCTTTGTCCCTTCATTACCAGAATCCCAACTATAAAACCCATCCTGAGAATGGTTTTAAGCCTTTTAATTCTTTCCACTCGTAAAAACTTCATAATCTGTGAGCAATGGCCACTGGAGATCATTAAAGAGAATTGAAAATGGTAGACAAAGAATCAGGATGTGGAAGGAAATAAAACTGTACATAATCAGAGAGTCTGATGATAAGAGGTGAAGGGGCAAAACACACAGGACTAAGGGAAATCAAAGAAGCAAGTAAGAAACATATAAGAATATTGGGAGGCAGATAATAGCTATCTATGTTATGATTTGTGTACATCTATACTGACCAAAATAAATAAAAATAACCACATAATGTAAGCATGTACACTCACACAAACACACACACAGAAGCATAAAGTGGTAGGCGTATAGAGAGTGTCTGTTAAGCTAATGCCTCATTTTATCCAGAATGGCAAATGGAAGAGAAAAAAGAAGGGCATTTTCTTACTCTATAGTCCAAGAAGAAAATCTGGTAGAATCTACCAGGACAAGAAAATTATCTATGATCTAGTTTTCAATTCCCATAGCTGTTAAAATGAGAATGATTATATTGTTAGTAACCCTAGCTGCTTTGGCCATTAAGTCCCACAACTTCAGAGGCTCATTAGAATAGAAATTGATCGCTCACACAATAGCAAGTTCAAGATGGTGGGGTGCTATCCTCTGCTAAGATTGAGGGATCTTGATTCATCCCATCTTGGGGCTTTGCTATCTTTGATATGTAGCTTCTAGGACAATTATATCAAGTAGCCCTAAGGAAAAGGAACATGAAGGACAGCCAGACCTAATACAGATCCACAATCTTTTTGCCTATCAGTGGGATACATGACTAATCCTTACAACAAAAGAGTCTCGAAAATGTGGATTAGGTGAATGTCTAATAATAAGAAGAAATAAGATAGAAAATCTGATAGTAGTTCCTTTCATTTTTGTTGGAAAAATCAAATAATGTAATGCATATAGTAAGGCCATTGTCTCATAAGCATTTCTTCCTTCATCCATCCCTCAAATATCAGTGTTTCATAGCTATGAAACTTTGTTGTCATTATTATTTGGTTCTAATTAAGATAGCTATTTTGTAACCATTGGGAAGAAAAAGGTATACCAAAAGAACACTTTACTTAGTAAATTAGAAAACAATAGATTATGATCTTGAGTAAAATCGCTGAAAAGAGAGGAGCTACCATTCCAAAATCCCTGAACTTCACAGTCATTTTGGAACTGAAAATATGTTTTCTTTGACTTATTAATATTCTGCCATATTTCATTCTCTTTTAACACATATTCTGTGTTTTGCATCTCAGCGTGATTTCTTATTTTTTTATTATGTACATACTTGGATGGCAACCATGACATAAAAGCCGCTCAAAGGTATATTAAATATTTACATTTGTTTCATTTTTAAATCCAAAAAGATAATCTGTCTTAAATGCATTTATGTCACATTGTGGTTGCCAAGAATTTTGAAGCATATGAATCTAAAAATCTGAAAGTTACCAATTAGTGATTAGAAATTCAAAGACCAGGGTAATTTTTGTCTAATGTATTTTGTTTTATGAGTTAGATATTTTCAATTTTTGAAACCCATATGTCTTGTGATATAAAAATAAGGCTGTCCCTGTGGCCTATACACCATCACCACCTATCACCTTTCCCTATGAGGGAAATGTACTTGAGTATAGATACTAGTCCACTTACTGGTGTTCGTGTAAGTTTTTGTGATTTTGTACATTTTTAAAAATTATGATTGAGGGGCGCCTGGGTGGCTCAGTGGGTTAAGCTTCTGCCTTCGGCTCGGGTCATGATCTCAGGGTCCTGGGATCGAGCCCCACATCGGGCTCTCTGCTCAGTGGAGAGCCTGCTTCCCCCTCTCTCTCCGCCTGCCTCTCTGCCTCCTTGTGATCTCTGTTTGTCAAATAAATAAATAAAATCTTTAAAAAAAAATTATGATTGATGTTACCCTTTATTAAATGTGGGTGTAAGTGAAGATGATGGAAAAGAAAGCAAGGTTTGGAGTTAGCAGAACTTAAGTTTGGCTCTTGTACCACCACTTTCAACTTTGTACATTTGAGTATTTTTAAACTCTGAGTCTTAACTGACTCATCTGAAAACTGGGAACAATAATACAATGTCTAAATTATACATTTTATAGGACATAAATTTTAATGGGCTTAGAATGTTTCCTGGTACATAATTGATTCTCAATGAATATTTTTGAGATATATTGAAGTTAAATTCTACAATATCAGTAATATGTTAGTATAGTTTATATAATAATTCTGATGCTGTGACACTAATTTATATAATACTATTGAGTAGTTGAATATTGTAGGATATCACTTATACATGGAATCTGAAAAAGCCCTCTCATAGAAACAGAGTAGAATGGTGGTTACCAGGGTTGGTGGTTGGGGAACTGGGGAGGTGTTCAACAAAGGGTAAAAACTTGCAGTTGGAAGATGAATAAACTCCGGAGATCTAATGCACAGAATTGTAATTACAGTTCACAATACTGTATTACATATTTCAAAGTTGCTAAGAGGGTAGATCTTGTGTTCTCACCAGAGAAAGAAATGAAAGGACACATTCTTTATGACTCCTTTTTGTATACTTTATATCTGCCTGTTTTTTTTAATTAAAAATGACATTCCTCCCCACTAAAATAAATAAATAAACCTACTTTTAAAAATGGGTTGCAGATACAACATTCTGAGCCTGAGTATTTCTTTACTGTTTTAAAGAATATTTAAAGAATTTAAATAATTTAAAGAATTATTGCTTTAAGACCTGGGTTGTTAAATTATGATGAAATTACATGGCCAACGTGTAGTTCCTACTACTAATAAAATATCCCATATGTTTCAGAACTGTGCCTGGTTCTTTACCTAATTATCAAATTTAAATTTATAATTATCTTACAAGGAAGGTTTTGTTCACTTAAGATAAATAGTTCATATATAATGGAAAATTCTAAAGAATAAGAGGTCCAGAGTAGGACATATTCCAATCTATAGTTTTCATTCACACTACGCAGTTAGGAAAAGAAGCAGAAATGCTGGAAAGATGTTAAGTGTAGAATAAAAACAGGGTCTGCTGTGAACCTTCCTGGACCACAACCATGGAAACCACATCCTGTAAGATCTTTCACACTTAGTGAAGATGAACCACAGATTTTGCACTGAGCTTTCTAATGACAATCATAAAAAAGAAGCACAACACAAACTCTAACAAGATTTATGAGGTTTATAAGACCATGGAGTGAATGAACCATTCATAAAATTTTTTTTAAATATTAATTAATTATCAGAGACAGAAGTATAAGTTAAAAAATAATGCATTTGAAACATTGTTGTAGTAAATATCAAAATAAACTCCAAGGGTTGCTCCTAAAGTAATTTGAAGTCTATACTTAGAAAGCACTAAGATGTTTTCATAATTACTTAAAGAAAGATTTGAGTATCAAGTGTTCAGAACTCCAGATTTTATGAAATGTTTCTGGCAAAAGAAGGTAAGCCTTCTTTTAACCAGATTGAGCCTGATTTTGTGTATTTTGGTGCACAAATTCACAAATGTATTTAAAAATACATAGAGTTTGGAGACAACAAAAACATTCTGTATAATTGGTTCAATTCCTTCAGCTCTTCTCTATCCTTACTCTACCTCCAGCTTACAGACTCTATCAAAACATTTTTCATGGGGCACCTGGGTGGCTCAGTGGGTTAAGCCTCTGCTTTTGGCTCAGGTTGTGATTGGGTCCTGGGATCGAGGCCTGCATCGGGGCTCTCTGCTCAGCAGGGAGCCTACTTCCCTGCCCCCCACCCCCTGCCTGTCTGCCTACTTGTGATCTCTCTTTCTCTGTCAAATAAACAAATAAAATTTTAAAAAAATAAATAAAAAATAAACATTTTTCATTATATTTGTGCTTTATTTACCTGGGTTTTGAGTCCTTAGATATAGAAGAGTATGCAGCAATGAGATGATTGCGTGGAGAATCCAATCCAGTCTTTAAAATATTTGAAACAATTTAAAGAGTAAACAGGAAGAGTCTAAGTCAGTAACATCCCAGCACAGCATTGTTCAGAATGAAGGAAAAACTGGGAGTTCTGCCGAGTTACCAGTTACAGCAGAGAATGAAGCACTGAGTGTAAGAGTTAGTACTAGCTTTAGGATTCTATTTAATATTCACTAGAGTATTCCAAAAATGTCAGGTACTGCTCTTTAAACTTTTATTGTGCATCTGTGCATTTTCTGCCCTTTAAAGCCCCAATTCACTAACTTTTTAAGCCAACGGTGAAAATATTTCTAGTTTCCACTGAGACATACTGAGGAGAAAAGGTATTTAATTTAATAGTAATTAACTGAAAAATGTTTCACAGAGTGAAAAGGAAATTCAGGAAACTTTTCTGAAGGGGCAGTCACACAATGCACCGTAAGAGCTAACAACCTGCATATAATAAACTATATGGGAAAAATACTCTAAATGTTGTAAACTTATCATTCAAAATCTCTTGGTAGGAAAAGCTTGCTACCTGACTCTTAAATACATACAAAAATACTTGATGTGTTGGTTAAACAGCAACTAAAAGACATTGTGATGTTTTTCTGGTTTATGTTAGTTTGTGTGAATCTTAAGTTTTCAGTTGTCTTATGAAAGTGGATTCTTTCACTCAGTAGTCATTTATCAAGCCTAACAGTACAGTTAGATACAAAGATTAGAGGCATGATGCTTGACTCACAGAAATGGTGCTTTTGTGAAGAAATCAGACATATATATAAGTAATCACAACTGATGGTCTGAAGGAAGCATAGAGAGTGCCTGGTGAGAACTGACAAAGAAAAACCCAACCTGGTAATTTAACAGAAAATGTAACTCAACTCTCCTATTAAATGCCTAACTAAAAGAAATATTGGCAAAGATTATAAAGATGTTCAAGATGATAAGCACTTTATCTTGGTATCAACTTGACCTTTTACCTTTTAACCTTGAATAAAATTTGAGCACAATGAGGCCACCTCCTTGAACCTTAAAACTTGTCTTGATCGAATTGTAATTTAATATTTCCTTTTTTAAATAGGAGGTATTTGTTTCATTTTTGGAGGACATAATTTCAAAAGAGTGTCACCTATATCTTCCCTGTCATTGGTTCACAACTGTTGAAGAAAAGTATGTCAGATTTACCTGCAAAATTCTTTTTTCAAACTATATTCATAGTCTTTCTGATACTCAGATATTGCACCTTGATCTTTTGCCCAAGAGCCAGGAATCTCTGCCCTGGTTTCAACAGCTAGAGTAATAATATTGTCATAGCTTTCTGGTATATTGAGTATACAAATATTGTTTTTCTTGTTTTTTGTTTTTTTTTTAACTTAATACCTGGGATTTTGAAAGAACTAAATGAAAATGGCTGGATATTTTTTTAACAATAAAAAAAATCTATTTAAATAATTTTCATTTTTCCTTGCCTACCAGAAAGATTTATTTTATATTAACCCTCATAGTTAACATATTTGCTGCTTCTTTTTCTATTCTTATTTGCCCTGGTATGTTGTAGATATCATTAGAGTCATTGTATGGTGTATTTGGTTCTTATTCCTACTGAAACAAATTACCACAAACTTAGTAGTTTAAAATACCACAGATTTATTATTTTACAATTATGGAGTTCTGCAGGCAAAAGTCAGTCTCATTCAACTTAAACCAAGGTTTGGCAGGACCATGTTCCTTTCTGGAGAATCCATTTTCTTGCCTTTTTGAGATTCTAGAGGTTGTTCAAATTCCTCAGCTCCTAACCCCTCCCATCTTCAAAGTCATCAATAGCCAAAAGTCTTTCTCACAATTCCATCTCTCTGGTTATGACTCATTTACCATTCTGCCCCCATTTAGGAATGCTTGCAATTACATCAGGCCCACCAAAAAATTCAGGATAATCTTTTTTTTTTAAACTTAATTTAATTTTTTTTCAGCATTCCAAAATTATTGTTTATGTACCACACCCAGTATTCCATGCAATACGTGCCATCCTTAATACTCACCACCAGGCTCACCCGACCCCTCATTTCCCTCCCTTCCAAAACACTCCATTTGTTTCTTAGAGTCCACAGTCTCTCACAGTTTGTCTCCCCCTCCAATTTCCCCCAACTCATTTCTCCTCTCCATCTTCCAATGTCCTCCATGTTATTCCTTGTGCTCCACAAGTAAGTGAAACCATATGATAATTGACTGTCTCTGCTTGACTTATCTCACTCAGCATAATCTCTTCCAGTCCTGTCCACGTTGATACAAAAGTTGGTTATTCATCCTTTCTGATGAAGGCATAATACTCCATTGTATATATAGACCATATCTTCTTTATCCATTCATCTGTTGAAGGGTATCTTGGCTCTTTCCACAGTTTGGCGATTGTGGCCATTGCTGCTATGAACATTGAGGTACAGATGGCCCTTCTTTTCACTACTGTATCTATCTATCTGTATCTTTGGGGTAAATACTCAGTAGTGCAATTGCAGGGTCATAGGTTAGCTCTATTTTTTTTTAATTTTTTTTTATTTTATTTTTTATAAACATATAATATATTTTTATCCCCAGGGGTACAGGTCTGTGAATCGCCAGGTTTACACACTTCACAGCACTCACCATAGCACATACCCTCCCCAATGTCCATAATGCCCCCCCACCCCCCTCCCCCCATTAACCCTCAGTTGGTTTTGTGAGATTAAGAGTCACTTATGGTTTGTCTCCCTCCCAATCCCATCTTGTTTCATTTACTCTTCTCCTACCCCCTTAACCCACCATGTTGCATCTCCTCTCCCTCATATCAGGGAGATCATATGATAGTTGTCTTTCTCCAATTGACTTATTTCGCTAAGCATGATACACTCTAGTTCCATCCACATCGTCGCAAATGGCAAGATTTCATTTCTTTTGATGGCTGCATAGTATTCCATTGTGTATATATACCACATCTTCTTTATCCATTCGTCTGTTGATGGACATCTAGGTTCTTTCCATAGTTTGGCTATTGTAGACATTGCTGCTATAAACATTTGGGTGCACGTGCCCCTTCGGATCACTACGTTTGTATCTTTAGGGTAAATACCCAGCAGTGCAATTGCTGGGTCATAGGGTAGTTCTATTTTCAACATTTTGAGGAACCTCCATGCTGTTTTCCAGAGTGGTTGCACCAGCTTGCATTCCCACCAACAGTGTAGGAGGGTTCCCCTTTCTCCGCATCCTCGCCAGCATCTGTCATTTCCTGACTTGTTAATTTTAGCCATTCTGACTGGTGTGAGGTGGTATCTCATTGTGGTTTTGATTTGTATTTCCCTGATGCCAAGTGATGTGGAGCACTTTTTCATGTGTCTGTTGGCCATCTGGATGTCTTCTTTGCAGAAATGTCTGTTCATGTCCTCTGCCCATTTCTTGATTGGATTATTTGTTCTTTGGGTGTTGAGTTTGCTAAGTTCTTTATAGATTTTGGACACTAGCCCTTTATCCGATATGTCATTTGCAAATATCTTCTCCCATTCTGTCAGTTGTCTTTTGGTTTTGTTAACTGTTTCCTTTGCTGTGCAAAAACTTTTGATCTTGATGAAATCCCAATAGTTCATTTTTGCCCTTGCTTCCCTTGCCTTTGGCGATGTTCCTAGGAAGATGTTGCTGCGGCTGAGGTCGAAGAGGTTGCTGCCTGTGTTCTCCTCAAGGATTTTGATGGATTCCTTTCTCACATTGAGGTCCTTCATCCATTTTGAGTCTATTTTCGTGTGTGGTGTAAGGAAATGATCCATTCATTTTTCTGCATGTGGCTGTCCAATTTTCCCAACACCATTTGTTGAAGAGGCTGTCTTTTTTCCATTGGACATTCTTTCCTGCTTTGTCGAAGATTAGTTGACCATAGAGTTGAGGGTCTATTTCTGGGCTCTCTATTCTGTTCCATTGATCTATGTGTCTGTTTTTGTGCCAGTACCATGCTGTCTTGATGATGACAGCTTTGTAATAGACCTTGAAGTCCGGAATTGTGATGCCACCAACTTTGGCTTTCTTTTTCAATATTGCTTTGGCTATTCGAGGTCTTTTCTGGTTCCATATAAATTTTAGGATTATTTGTTCCATTTCTTTGAAAAAAATGGATGATACTTTGATAGGAATTGCATTAAATGTGTAGATTGCTTTAGGTAGCATAGACATTTTCACAATATTTATTCTTCCAATCCAGGAGCATGGAACATTTTTCCATTTCTTTGTGTCTTCCTCAATTTCTTTCATGAGTACTTTATAGTTTTCTGTGTATAGATTCTTAGTCTCTTTGGTTAGATTTATTCCTAGGTATCTTATAGTTTTGGGTGCAATTGTAAATGGGATGGACTCCTTAATGTCTCTTTCTTCTGTCTTGTTGTTGGTGTAGAGAAATGCAACTGATTTCTGGGCATTGATTTTATATCCTGACACTTTACTGAATTCCTGTACAAGTTCTAGCAGTTTTGGAGTGGAGTCTTTTGGGTTTTCCACATATAGTATCATATCATCTGCGAAGAGTGATAGTTTGACTTCTTCTTTGCCGATTTGGATGCCTTTAATTTCCTTTTGTTGTCTGATTGCTGAGGCTAGGACTTCTAGTACTATGTTGAATAGCAGCGGTGATAACGGACATCCCTGCCGTGTTCCTGACCTTAGCGGAAAAGCTTTCAGTTTTTCTCCATTGAGAATGATATTTGCGGTGGGTTTTTCATAGATGGCTTTGATAATATTGAGGTATGTGCCCTCTATCCCTACACTTTGAAGAGTTTTGATCAGGAAGGGATGCTGTACTTTGTCAAATGCTTTTTCAGCATCTATGGAGAGTATCATATGGTTCTTGTTCTTTCTTTTATTAATGTGTTGTATCACATTGATTGATTTGCGGATGTTGAACCAACCTTGCAGCCCTGGAATAAATCCCACTTGGTCGTGGTGAATAATCCTTTTAATGTACTGTTGAATCCTATTGGCTATTATTTTGGCGAGAATTTTTGCATCTGTGTTCATCAAGGATATTGGTCTGTAGTTCTCTTTTTTGATGGGATCCTTGTCTGGTTTTGGGATCAAGGTGATGCTGGCCTCATAAAATGAGTTTGGAAGTTTCCCTTCCATTTCTATTTTTTGGAACAGTTTCAGGAGAATAGGAATTAGTTCTTCTTTAAATGTTTGGTAGAATTCCCCCGGGAAGCCATCTGGCCCTGGGCTTTTGTTTGTTTGGAGATTTTTGATGACTGTTTCAATCTCCTTACTGGTTATGGGTCTGTTCAGGCTTTCTATTTCTTCCTGGTTCAGTTGTGGTAGTTTATATGTCTCTAGGAATGCATCCATTTCTTCCAGATTGTCAATTTGTTGGCGTAGAGTTGCTCATAGTATGTTCTTATAATTGTCTGTATTTCTTTGGTGTTCGTTGTGATCTCTCCTCTTTCATTCATGATTTTATTTATTTGGGTCCTTTCTCTTTTCTTTTTGATAAGTCTGGCTAGGGGTATATCGATCTTATTAATTCTTTCAAAGAACCAGCTCCTAGTTTCGTTGATTTGTTCTATTGTTTTTTTGGTTTCTATTTCATTGATTTCTGCTCTGATCTTTATGATTTCTCTTCTCCTGCTGGGTTTAGGCTTTCTTTCTTGTTCTTTCTCTAGCTCTTTTAGGTGTAGGGTTAGGTTGTGTACCTGAGACCTTTCTTGTTTCTTGAGAAAGGCTTGTACCGCTATATATTTTCCTCTCAGGACTGCCTTTGTTGTGTCCCACAGATTCTGAACCGTTGTGTTTTCATTATCATTTGTTTCCATGAATTTTTTCAATTCTTCTTTAATTTCCTGGTTGACCCATTCATTCTTTAGAAGGATGCTGTTTAGTCTCCATATTTGGGTTCTTTCCAAATTTCCTCTTGTGATTGAGTTCTAGCTTCAGAGCATTGTGGTCTGAAAATACGCAGGGAATGATTCCAATCTTTTGATAATGGTTGAGACCTGATTTAGGACCAAGAATATGATCTATTCTGGAGAATGTTCCATGTGCACTAGAGAAGAATGTGTATTCTGTTGCTTTGGGATGAAATGTTCTGAATATATCTGTGATGTCCACCTGGTCCAGTGTGTCATTTAAGGCCTTGATTTCCTTGTTGATCTTTTGCTTGGATGATCTGTCCATTTCAGTGAGGGGAGTGTTAAAGTCCCCTACGATTATTGTATTATTGTCGATGTGTTTCTTTGATTTTGTTATTAATTGGTTTATATAGTTGGCTGCTCCCACGTTAGGGGCATAGATATTTAAAATTGTTAGATCTTCTTGTTGGACAGATCCTTTGAGTATGATATAGTGTCCTTCCTCATCTCTTATTATAGTCTTTGGCTTAAAATCTAATTGATCTGATATAAGGATTGCCACTCCTGCTTTCTTCTGATGTCCATTAGCATGGTAAATTCTTTTCCACCCCCTCACTTTAAATCTGGAGGTGTCTTCAGGTTTAAGATGAGTTTCTTGTAGGCAACATATAGATGGGTTTTGTTTTTTTATCCATTCTGATACCCTGTGTCTTTTGATTGGGGCATTTAGCCCATTGACATTCAGGGTAAGTATTGGAAGATATGAATTTAGTGCCATTGTATTGCCTGTAAGGTGACTGTTATTGTATATTGTCTCTGTTTCTTTCTGATCTACTACTTTTAGGGTCTCTCTTTGCTTAGAGGACCCCTTTCAATATTTCCTGTAGAGCTGGTTTGGTATTTGCAAATTCTTTCAGTTTTTGTTTGTCCTGGAAGCTTTTTATCTCTCCATCTATTTTCAATGATAGCCTAGCTGGATATAGTATTCTTGGCTGCATGTTTTTCTCGTTTAGTACTCTGAATATATCATGCCAGCTCTTTCTGGCCTGCCAGGTCTCTGTGGATAAGTCTGCTGCCAATCTAATATTTTTACCATTGTATGTTACAGACTTCTTTTCCCGGGCTGCTTTCAGGATCTTCTCTTTGTCACTAAGACTTGTAAATTTTACTATTAGGTGACGGGGTGTGGACCTATTCTTATTGATTTTGAGGGGGGTTCTCTGAACCTCCTGGATTTTGATGCTTGTTCCCTTTGCCATATTGGGGAAATTCTCTCCAATAATTCTCTCCAATATACCTTCTGCTCCCCTCTCTGTTTCCTCTTCTTCTGGAATCCCAATTATTCTAATGTTGTTTCGTCTTATGGTGTCACTTATCTCTCGAATTCTCCCCTCGTGGTCCAGTAGCTGTTTGTCCCTCTTTTGCTCAGCTTCTTTATTCCCTGTCATTTGGTCTTCTATATCACTAATTCTTTCTTCTGCCTCATTTATCCTAGCAGTCAGAGCCTCCATTTTTGATTGCACCTCATTAATAGCTTTTTTGATTTCAACTTGGTTAGATTTTAGTTCTTTTATTTCTCCAGAATGGGCTTTTATATCTCCCGAGAGGGTTTCTCTAATATCTTCCATGCCTTTTTCGAGCCCGGCTAGAACCTTGAGAATCGTCATTCTGAACTCTAGATCTGACATATTACCAATGTCTGTATTGATTAGGTCCCTAGCCTTTGGTACTTTTCTTGTTCTTTTTTTTGTGGTGAATTTTTCCACCTTGTCATTTTGTCCAGATAAGAGTAGATGAAGGAGCAAGTAAAATACTAAAAGGGTGGCAACAACCCCAGGAAAATATGCTTTAGCCAAATCAGAAAGATCCCAAATCGTGAGAGGGGAGAAAGGGGATAAAAAGAGGTTCAGAAAGAAGAAAAAAAAAATAAAGAAACAATTAAAAAAAGAAAACCAATAAAGAAAAAATATAAAAAGGAAATAAATATATATATATATTAGATAAACTAGTTAAAAAACGTTGAAAAAGAAAAGGGTAAAAGTTAAAAAAAAATTTAGCAGAAGAAGAAAAATAAATTGAAAAAGAAAAAAAATTAACTGCAAGGCTAAAGAATCATGGGGAGAAAGCCGAGTTCCGTGCTTTGCTTTCTCCTCCTTTGGAATTCCGCTGCTCTACTTGGTATTGAAACTGTACTCCTTGGTAGGTGAACTCGGTCCTGGCTGGGCTTCTTGTTGATCTTCTGGGGGAGGGGCCTGTTGTAGTGATTCTCAAGTGTCTTTGCCCCAGGCGGAGTTGCACCGCCCTTACCAGGGGCCTGGCTGAGTAATCCCCTCGGGTTTGCTTTCAGGAGCTTTTGTTCCCTGAGCGCTTTCCGTAGAGTTCCGGAGGGCGGGAATGAAGATGGTGGCCTCCCGGTCTCCGGTCCGCAGGAGCCGAGAGCCCGGGGCCCCACTCCTCAGTGCGCCCTCAGAGAATAGCGCCCAATTACTCCCGTCACCCTGCCTCTGGCAGCGCTCCGAGCTGACCGAGCCTGCGACCAGTTCAAGGTAACCCCAAGCTTAGAGCTTACTCCTCGGCTCTGTCTCTGTAGCCGGCTTCCCTGTTCTAATACCTGTAAGCTCTGCGACCCTCAGACACCCCCGATCCTTCTGTGACCCTGCGGGACCTGAGGCCACGCTGACCCTGCGTGGGCTTCACCCCGGTTAAGCCTCTGGAGAGATGTCCCTCAGCGGAACAGACTTTTAAAAGTCCTGATTTTGTGCTCCGTTGCTCCGCCACTTGCCGGGAGCCGGCCCCTCCCCCCGCGGTCTATCTTCCCGTCGCTTTGGATTCACTTCTCCGCCAGTCCTACCTTTCAGAAAGTGGTTGATTTTCTGTTTCTAGAGTTGCTGTTCTTCTTCTCTTCGATCTCCCGTTGGATTTGTAGGTGTTTGCAATCTTTAGATAAGCTATCTAGCTGATCTCCTGCTACCTGAAGTAGTCTCAGCCTGCTACTTCTCCGCCATCTTGACTCCTCCCTCCAGGTTAGCTCTATTTTTAATTTCTTAAGGAACCTACACACTGTTTTCCAAAGTGGCTGCACCAACTTGCATTCCCACCCACAGTGTAAGAGGGTTCCCCTTTCTCCACATCCTCTCCAATATTTGTTGTTTACTGTCTTGTTTTTGTTTTTTGTTTTGTTTTGTTTTTGTTTACTGTCTTATTAATTTTGGTCATTCTAATTGGTATAAGGTGGTATCTCAATGTGGTTTTGATTTGAATCTCCCTGATGACTAATGATGATGAACATTTTTTCATCTGTTAGCCATTTGTATGTCTTCTTTGGAGAAGTGTCTGTTCGTGTCTTCTGCCCATTTTTTGATGTGATTATCTGTTTTGTGTGTGTTGAGTTTGAGGAGTTCTTATACGTCTTGGATATCGGCCCTTTGTCTGTTGTATCATTTACAAATAACTTCTCCCATTCCGTGGGTTGTCTCCTTGTTTTGTTGACAATTCCCTTTGGTGTGCAGAAACTTTTGATCTTGATGAAGTCCCAAAAGTTCATTTTTGCTTTTGTTTCCTTTGCTTTTGGGGACATGTCTTGAAAGAAGTTGCTGTGGCCAGTGTTGAAGAGGTTACTGCCTATGTTCTCCTCTAGGATTTTAATAGATTCCTGCCTCACATTGAGGTCTTTTATCCATTTCGAATTTATCTTTTTACATTTGATCAATTGATTAGCAAATTTAATTTCATTTGCCAATTAATTCCCCCATGCTATGTAATATAATACTCACAGATTCTGAGAATTAAGATACAGGCATCTCTGAAGGGGCAGACAATATTCTGCCTACCATATATAGCTTTTAAAAGTAAACCATGACAAGAGGTACATGATCATCTAGATCTCCAGAGAGCTCATGATGACATGTGAGCTATGCTAACACTTTCAGCATAGATTTATTCATTAAACATGTATCTGCTAAACGTTTGCTCAATGACTGGCACTGTTTCAGCCATTTTAGATATGAATTTCCTTGGAGAAATACATGGGAAGAAGGAAGATTCCTTGGGAAAAAGCAGGAACTAGACATTCCTAGAAACCTTGTTATCCAGCCACTGAATAAATATTGAGCTTCTAGTTTGTACTAGATACAATGCTTGATATTGGGTGCAAATCGATAAAAATAACAGTCTGACCCGTACTCTTGCTAAGATTACAATCTAGTCCAGCAGATATCAGATAAACAAATGACTCAGTAAATGTAAAATTACAAATGAATAAGACTAAGGTTTTAAAAATAGCAAAGGATCCTAGATAAACAAGGTCAGAAAAGTCAGTCAGAAAAGATTTCTGAAGAATATAGCATCTAAGTCAAGTTACATAGAATGACAATGTAATGCCATCTAAAACATCTGTCCATATCCTCCAGGAATACTTGTAGAAATACTATGTGTTCTTGCTGAAAATTAAGATACTTTTGCCTCTTCATACACTTTTAAAAATCAGATTCTCTAGAATGAGGTTCAGGGAATCTATATTCATAAGACTATGAAATGATTCAGTCTTTAACACTATCAAATAGTGTTTAACAACACTATCAAATGATCCTTTTGAACATTAAGTTCACAAATTAATACTTAATGTTAGAAAGATGAACCTGTTTTTGTTTTCGTTTTGACTGCAATGCAAACAATGGAATTTTTGTGTTGTAGAACAGTCATATTTTAGAATCAATATTCTTCACACAGCTAGAACCTGTTGTCTCTGAGATGATGGTTCTTGGTGAATAGGAAGAAACGCCTCTGAAGAAAAAGGAAATGTATTAGTCAGGGGTCTCCAAAGAAAGTGAAATAATAGGATATATATAAACATATATAAGAGGATATTTAGCATAAGGGTTTGCTCAAGTAGTTACATAGGCTAAGTCCCAGGATTTGCCATCTGCAAGCAAGCAAATCAAGAATGCCAGTGATATATTTCAGTCCAAGTCCAAAGACCTGAGAACCAGGAGTTCTGATGTCCAGGACCCAGGAGAGGATAGAAGGACATTTCAGTTCAAGAAGAGAGAAAGGAAATTCACCCTCCCACTTCCTGCTTTCCTGCTTTTCTTTCTTTCTTTCTTTCTTTTTCTTTCTTTCTTTCTTTTTCTTTTTCTTTTTCTTTCTTTCTTTTTCTTTTTCTTTTTCTTTCCTTCCTTCCTTCCTTCCTTCCTTCCTTCCTTCCTTCCTTCTTTCCTTCCTTCCTTCCTTACTTCTTTCCTTCATTTTCTCTTGAGGCCTTCAGTAGATTAGATGATGCCCACTCATTGGTGAGGGCAGATCTTCCTTACTCAGTCCACTGAATCAAATGCCACTTTCTTCTGGAAACACTCTCAGACACACCCAAAAATAAGTTCTATCAGCTATCTGAGCATCCCTTAGCCCAGTTTAGCTAACATATAAAATTAGTCATCAAAGGTTGTATGTGAAGATAATTAACTGGTGTCTTCATTTTTCTGTGATCCATGGTAAAACTTGTGAGTTGTACAGTTTTAGGCCAAGTTCTAGGTTGTTTTTCAGATTAACTTCTCTTTTCGACTAAAATAAAAATCACTACTGAGTTTTACAGACCTAAGTAAACCTCTCCAACAATGGTTATGCCATAGCAAGATAAGAAGTAATACAATTAAACATTTTAAAGCAGTTTTCAGAGTGATTTCTTTGGTTTCCAAGGCCTTTTGATCTATGCTCCACTTATTTCTACTTCTTTGAATACCTCCTTTCACTGATAATATAGTTACACTTATTCACTTAAAAACAAAAAGCCATGGAAGTTTATAAAGTATAAGCATGAGTATATAAGTAATTATTAAAGATCTGTTTTTTTTTTAATCCAACTAGTAATTGCTGTTTGTATCAAATGGATATTTAAGAGAATAATTTCCGGGAAAAGATCACATATAGGTAACATCCATTTAGTAAATAGAATCAATATATTCTTCCTGTAAGAAATCCTCTAGTAATATGATTTAAAACAAAACAAAACTAAACTAAACATAAAACAAACCCCAAATTTAATAAGATGAAAAGTATAAGCAGAAGAAGAGGAGTGTCAAAACTGACAGAATGTTTTAATTTGGGAGTAGGTAAAACTAGAGCCCACAGGTCAAATCTGGCCCACTACCTATTTTTTGTATAACTATTGACTAAGAATGTTTTTTACACTTTTAAATACCTGAAAAATTATTCAGAACATAAATATTGACTGATATGAATATTAGATGAAATTTTAAATTTCTGTGTCCATAAATAGTTTTATCGGAATATAGCCTCAGCTCATTCCTATACAAACGGTCTGTGGTTTCTCGGCTGGCACAACAACAGAGTTGAGAAGCTGTGACAGAGATTTTATGTCCCACAAAGAACATTTAGTATCTGGACTTTTACAGAGTGGGTTTGTCTACCCCTGTTTTAATCTATAAATAAACATAGATAATCCATAGATTAAAAATAGATTTGCTAATTATTACTTGTTTGAAGAATAACACTGGAGGATATATGGGTGGTTCAGTTGGTCAAGCATCTGCCTTTGCCTCAGGTCATGATCCCAGGGTCCTGGGATCCAGCCCTGCTTTGGGCTCCCTGCTCAGTGGGAGTCTGCTTCTCCCTCTCCCTCTGCTCCTCCCCACCCTTTCTCTAATAAATAAATAAAATATTTTTTAAAGAGAAGAATAGTAACAGGTATGTGTTTATGTCACATTAGTAAAGTTATGTCATAGTACATAATACCTATCACATACTGTATATGTGATATATAGTATGAACATGGGTGCATATTGAGTCCTCATTAATTGTCATGTCCTATACCTCTGTTATATTCGTCATCTTGTTTAGTTCTTCTGTGTCATTTTTGCAATGTCAGAGTTATTCCACCTAACCCTGGATATAATCATGAAAGCAATGCTAGAATTAAACCCTTTAACATGCAAATACTGAACTTTTACATAGAATGTCTGATTTCCAGAGTCATACACCTGGAACTCCAGTCCAGTTTAGTCCAACTCCAAAGCTCATACTCTTGCCCATTGTTACTGCTTTGTACGTTTAGTTACATATTTAGATAAACAGAAAATTTTACACCCTCAAACACTGCCTAAGGTATCAAAGTCTAAAGCAATTAGGCAGGGTGCCTGGGTGGCTCAGTGGATTAAGCCTCTTCCTTCAGCTCAGGTCATGGTCTCAGGGTCCTGGAATCAAGCTCCACATCGGGCTCTCTGCTCAGCACGGGCCTGCCTCCCCCTTCCCTCTCTACCTGCCTCTCTGCCTACTTATGATCTCTTTCTCTCCATCAAATAAATAAATAAGATCTTTAAAGCAATTAAGCAGCACATTTATTTTAACTTTTTAAAAAATAAATTCTTTGCTGTTTCAAGGAAATTTATTCTTAAATGATAAGCAAGGCACTTGATGTTGCCAGATAAAACCTGTGTATGCAGGCAAAGGGCCAATATAGTTTCCTGTTTTTCTCTTCACATATTTTCTATATAAACAGTGAGTAGCCACACTGAATAGCACAGGTTCTAAAAGCCTCCAGGGAATATTCCTAAAAACACCATAAGATAGTGGATGTAAATTGAATAAGGAAGGGAACTGAGGAATATTAAGTAGAGGAAAACTGGCTGTCTACTTACTAGTCTGAAATTCAACTTCTGTAAATTTATACAGATTAATTTGCAATGATTAAATTGTGTCATACCTTCCTAAATCTTTGAATCAAGAATTCATTATTGGTAGGAAGAGTCATCAAGATTGTCCTGACACTTAGACCCACAAAACGCTCTTCTCCAAGCCATTCTTTTAAATATGTTCTTATGAAAAAGAACACCCTATTCTGGTTCTTAAGTTGTAACTGACTCAGAATAGAATTAGAATATCTAAGGATATTCTAGTAAAATTTTTAACCTATAAAAACTATACACTGAAATTCAAAAACAACTGCGATGAATTTACTACTGCGCATTATGGAAGAGAAAATGAAGACACAAGTTAAAGAAAAAAATGATGTTATATGTATACATTTAAGATGTAAAGTCTGTTTTGTCCTTGATGAATGACATTTAATTCAGTAAAAAAAAAAAAAGTAACATTTAAAGAATTTCTGCAGATGCCAATGTCTGTATCTGATGTTTCACATAAACTATGTTATATAATTTCCACAATAACCCTGTGAAGCATACATTTTTCTTCCATTTAAAAACTGAATTTTAAAAGACAAAACATAAGTAGCTGTTGCAGCTTAAGTCATTCTCGTGTTCACTATTCATTTCCTTTTTCCTTTATCCATAGTGGATAGAGTGCACTGCCTTTGTCCTTGACTTTAAGTTTGGCCATGTGACTTGCTTTAGCAAATGGACTATCATAGATTGATATAATGTGGACTGAGGACAGCAGAAGCTTAAAATATTCTTCCATTTTGGCTTTCTCTTTTGTGCTTCTACCATTGCTGTGAGAAAGGTTTCTATGGCATCTTGATACCCTTTAGCTGAGCCCACAGCTGATCCAAGCTTATTCAAGAACATGGGCAAGAGAAATGTTTAATGTTATATGCCACTGAGAATTTATGTTGCATTTTTTCACAGCAAAATCTAATGAAAAATTGCTGATGGGGTGATACTATAAAACAAAATAAAACAAGCAAGTGGAAAAGCTAAAATATACACTATTTTATTTGGGATTAGTTGGTGGGCAGCAAAGAGACTCATGAGATGCTGAAAGAAGGATCTATGTTATACCATGATGAAGCATTCGATAAATTTTTAGTTATAGTTAAAAGAGAGAAAAAAATTTGAGGCAGGATATTGACTGTAGGAGTTGATTTCTTATTAAGGTGCTACAAGAAAGTGATGAGTTCATTAAAGAACACAACAAAACAAGTTGGCCAGTTTGCAAGGAAAATTTAGAGACAATACAGAAAGCTTAGAGATTGCATGGATGGAAAAAGCATATGTTTATCTTCAAATCAATGATGTATCTTAACCAAAATGGTTTTAATATTCCCCTCAGTTTGACTAAACTTTAGACAGGGTTTTGTTTTGTTTTGTTTTGTTTTTTTCCCTAATTGTAGGTCCCTGGTCTAATATTTCTTAGGATATTTACTTTTGAAAACATTCTATTGTAAATTCTTTCTCTGTCCCTTTAAAATGTAAGTGTTTTCCCAGCTTCTTGCCAGTTTTACAACCTGGAAATGTCTTCCTAAGACCAGGAGCCATCCGTTTAAAATATAATTATCATGGAAGATAGTATTCCCATCTTTCAGTCTCCATGGAAAGGGAGGAACTTAACTTCTTCAGTGGACATCAGTTAATAGACACAGGAGGCCTAATCACAGAGAAAAACATTTGCAAACTCAGTAACAATTCAATTTAATGACGCTTTCCTTTGACCAATCTCCTTCCCTAATGTCCTCCAGTACTGTTCCAGTGGTTTACATACCACAACACTTAAAAATATTCCCGCCTTTAAAAAAAAATCCCCACTTTTTTTTTTTTTTTCCCCAACAGAGTTGCGTTCGATCGCTTCTCTTGGAATAATCCTAAATAAGGCTTTCCTGGTCTGTTTAACTTCATCCAGTGCAATTTTTCTCTGACAGTCCATTGAAAAACCACCTCAGATAAAGGACAATTACTCTGAATATTAGAGTAAATCATGACTTCAGAGCAAAGACCAAATCAAGCCTGTGGCTGTGATATTCTTTGCCAAAACTTCTGAAAGGTTTAAGATGCATCTAGAAGATCTTTTAAGCCAAACAAGGATCCTAGGAAACATAGGGGTATAAGCGCATAGCTCCCTGATATACCCAAACTACTAGTAATTTAAAAGAAAGAGATACTTTTTGAAAGAATTTGAGGGGTGACTTTTGGCACATGGGATTGACTGGAATCAAATATATGGAAACTTACAATGTTTCAAGGGAATTTACTGGCAAAGGTGCCACCTGCCTACACTAAAAGAATATGAGAGTTTTGAGAATAAAAAACATTCAGCAGGAAGCCAACCAAGAAATCTGCTCAATGTTCTTTTCAAAAATGGCCAAGGAGAGTGATGTAAAGGAGAAATTTCTGGAGACTGGAGTCAAGATCTATAAAGGACAGTGCACTGAACTGAACTGAGGCCTAGTCAAAGGGTATTTCCTATCTCTCGTATATAGGATTCTGGTAATACTTGCTCAGTAGGATCTCAGAATTGCTATAGACTAGAAACTGCTATTTGCCTCCTCTTCTTTCCATTTTGAGTAGAAGTGTTTATTATGGTTATCCTGTCCATGTTCTACTATTATATTTTGGATGCATGGGAACCGTGAGGTATAGACAACTTATCCAGCTCTCTAGATCCATAGGGAAAATATCTGGACCTGATCAAGCCTGATGCCATGAAAACATGGGACCTTGGGTATGTTTTGGAAAGGAATTGATATTTTTCACGTGGGAAAATAGAGTGAATATTTGTGAGGAAAGGAACCCTGAGTGTGGCAGCTATAAAGATATCCCACTTTAATCTCCTGATTGTGAGGAGGGTGAATAGGATGCTGGCCATATACAGAGGCCTGTGAAACACTGAGTGGTCTGTATGAAGGGCTGGCACCCTGGCGTGACAACTGTCCCTGTTAAAGTGACTCAGGGATATGTTGGTAGTTCCAGTTTTACATCTGTATTTCTTAAAAGCTTCTAAACTTTAAAAATTTTAACTTTTACCCACTAAGTAACAGCATCCCCAAGAGAGAAAGTAAATATTTAAATATTAATTATTAATAAATAATTAAAATGTTATTCTACTTGTATGACAACATATTTTAATTAGGTCAAAATTGCATACTTATTTGTAGATCTAAATCGAATAGAGTCTCCTTGGAAATATACATTTAATTTTACAGAGTGTTTTAGGTAGATTTATCTATTACATTTGCATGTTTGAAGAAACTTGCGCTTGTGCTAAAATATTTTAGTATTATGGCTATGATAACCACAACTGATTAATACCTGTAAAGAAAAAGAGTACAGAATTCAGAATGAGATGTTCTACTTAACATTTCTGTAGCCTGTAACATGCATTTAACTTCCCTGAACATCAGTATCATTTTCTATAAAATGGGGCTGATATTAAATGTCTTGCAGAGTTAGTGTGAAATTAATTGCTATAGTATATGTAAAGCTTCTATTGAACAGTAAGCTCTCCGAAATTTAATTCCACACCTGTCCCTCTTTGAACACCCACACACAATTTTTCCTCAATGCATAATGAATTGTTTATCTGACATAAAATGTAAAGTTGGAATTTTTTAAGTGAATCTGTGTGGTTAGGACATAAAATATTCAACTCCATTCACTGTTAATTTCCAGCCTGTCTGTCACATAGAGCTGATCAGTTATATCAGAGCGAGTTGTTCTATTTCATGGCTGCTTCTCTTGTTCACCATAGTAGCTTGGCAGATCAAAGTATTAGAAATTATATTAGGTTAAATCAACAAGTTATTTTAAAATAAATAGACTTTAAATTCAGGGGAATTTAAGTCATAGTGGATAGAAGTAGGAGTTAATCTGTGCTTATTAAAACCTAACCTAATCTACTGGGGGGCACTTGGATGACATGGTGCGTTAAGGGACTGACCTTTGGTTTCAGCTCACATTGTGATCTCAGGGTCATGGGATCAAGCCCCACTTTGGGCTCCACAACTAAGTATGGAGTCTGCTTGTTTCTCTCTCCTCCCTCTGCGCACCCCACCCCCACCACAGTATATCTCTCTCTCTCAAATAAATAAATAAGTCCTAAAAAAAAAAAAAAACCTTATCTACTGGATAGGTTTTTAGATATCCTTCCTTAAATTTCGTGTGGTCTGTTACTACATAGTTGGAGATGAGGCTAAGAGGACAGATGTGACACTGAGCTCACAGTGATACCTGTAAAGTGACCAGTGGTGTGTCTGAAATAGGTTGATAATCTAGAGACGACATCTCTCTTGTTGGAAGGGCTCCAAGAATGTTACTAGTTCTACTTTTACTTTTACATACCCTTTCTTGCACAAGGCCCTTTCTGGTGATCTGTCCTCTCCATCTGTTGCTCACCAAACCTTACCTATCTCTCTGGGTTGGGGGCTGTTAAATAGATTTGGATTCAAATCCCAGGTCTACTATCTCAATAGTCATAGAATCTTGTGTAAATTTTTTAAAATCCTAGAACTTAATTTCCTTACCTATTAAAGAAATAAAAGTATCCAGCTCTTGAAATCCATACCCCTTCCCAGATGAAATGAAACAACCTATGTTTGTGATATAGCATGACTAACCTTTAGTAGTCACTCAAGAGAAAATAGCTAATTTTAGCTTTGATAGTCTTACCTATTTTAAAAATGTATATATATATATTTCATCTAAACCTGAGGCAAACGTGTCGAAGCTCCCGATTTTTAAAAATATCCTTTGGAAGTAGGAAACAGAAGGGAATCAGGAATTGACAAATTTCCATTTGGTTATTATTATTATAGATTAATTTCTTAGTGAAGAGAACTAAGGGGATCACTTCTAGTAAGAGTGTAGTCCTAAAAAAATGTTCTCTTAGTGAAGAGAACTATAAGGGGATCACTTCTAGTAAGAGTGTAGTCCTAAAAAAATGTGGGTCCTCAGTATTGGTTATTTAGATGACAAAGTGAGCTTTCTTTCATAATTCTGCTTTAAAATCCTATTATATTTTGTTTGAAGGTGTTTTGAAAGCAACTGCTTTTGGTGTCCTTCTAACTAACAAGATCCCTTTATAAAAAAGTATTCTGTATTAGAAAGCAAATGTATCAGAACTAATACTTTGAGTTAGGACTAGAAGAAGGTACATAGATAGTTACCTTAACCATTGCATTTAAACTGGTCCAGAAATGTCTGGCAAGTAGAAGCTTATAGTAAGTAAGTATGAGGGGAAAAGTGTAAAGACTTGAATTTTTTTTCCCAGAGAACATATTGAGAGTATTCGTGGGGGTGTGGGGGAGGCAAAAAAAAAGGAGGGCCTTTCCTAAGCTTACAAAGAAGCTGTCATAAATACACATCTTTATTGAGTGGCAACACAAACTGTATCTGTTTAGAAATCTGTGAAGAAGGAATTCAATGGTAAGAGGAATCAAACCTGACTTATGAAAGTTTGGGTGATATCAGTACAGATAAAAGATCCAACAGATAAAAGGACAAAGAACTAGGAAGATTCCCTAACACATGACAGACAGATTTATATGTGACTATAATGGTGGAGCTTCACTTCAATTGTAAAAGTGTCAGCTTGGATTGGACTGGCAGACAAGAGAAAAAAAAAAAAAAGTAACTTACTAGACCTTTGGGTGCCAATCTGTTATCTGTTCCAAGGAAGTGAAGTATCCATAGTATATTATAATAAGAAAAATTTAGAACTACATTTTTTTTAAAAACTCCCTGATTATTTCAAAGATAACCTCTGAGTCCAGCCTATTAACTATGCAAATTTATATTACAGAATGAAGTGTGTCATCTGATTTGGAAAGCTGAAACGGGAGGGCAATAGATCATTAGTTTTCTAGCATCCAGTGTCCTGGGTTTAATATAGATTGCTAAAGAAAATAAGCAGGAGCTTTGTGGGTTATTCAAAGACCCAAACTTTGGAAGGAAAGTTTTTGGAAAGTTGTATACTTGTAAGTAAGAAAAAGAAAATGGACATACTTAAATCCCCAAGGTCAGCAAGAGATCAATGGTAGCCATCTTTCAGTCTAACCAAGGGGTATAATTCATAGGAATACTCTCACACTATGTCAACAATATAAATGAGAGAAAAACATGGTTAGAAGAAAGTGATGAACAGACTTTATGACTCCAACTGCTGGTGTTCTTGCCCTTGTGTTATCCTCTCCCAGTTGTGAAGGAGACCTGTGACTTGCTTCTAACTATAGAATATGGCAAAGATGATAAGATGTCACTCCTTGATTAAGTCATGCTATATAAAACTTCATCTTGCTAGCCAACTTGCTCTCCTTCCTGACTTTGAAGAAGCAAGCTTATATGAGTTGTATGGTCACAAGGACATTAATTCTGCCAACAGTCAGAGTGATTTTGGAAGTGCTTCTTCCCTTCATCGATCCACCAAATGAGAACCCAGTCTTGGCTGACATCTTGATTTCAGCCCTGCAGAGGACCCAACTAAGCTGTGTCCAGATTCCCAACCCAAAAAAATCTGTGAAATAATAAATGTATCTATTGTTTTAAGTCGCCAAGTCTGTGATGATTTGTTATTCAGCATAAGAACTAATAAAAGTAAAACCATCAGTCTTCACAGATTAAGAATATCTTGGTGAAGGTGGAGGTTTCTTTGGAATATTGTTAGGCTTAAGGATCACTACCTTATGAGCCCTGGGGTACACATTATGCTGATGGGGGCTTATTTAATGCAAAGTAACTATATAAAGTTAGGCTTAAGCTCCAAATTCAAAATAATGAAGGATAAAGGGGAAAATCTTATCAGCTTGGTTACCCAAAGAACTTAATGGTTTCAATAATTTATTTTCTGTTTTTTTTAATTTGTTTTTATTTGTGGCAAAATAAAAATTCATCATAACAAGTTTGTAAGTATACAGCACTGTAGTGTTAAGTACATTCATATTGTTGTGCAACTGATCTACAAAACTTAAACTCTATAATCATTAAACAACATTTCCCCATTCTTCCCTCCCCTCAGCCTTGGGTAACCACCATTCTACTTTCTGTCTCTAAATGTGACTCCTCTAGTTACCTCATGAAAATGGAATCATACTGTATTTGTCTTTTTCTTATCAGCTTATTTCACTTAGCATAATGTCCTCAAGGTTCATCCAGGTGGTAGCATATGACAGGATTTCTTTCCCTTTTAAGGCTAATAATATTCCATTGTACTTTTTGCATTTATTTATCCATTCATCTGTTGATGGACATGTGGTTTGCTTCTACCTTTCTGCTATTGTGAATAACTCTGCAATGAAATATAAATATACAAATATTTCATTTTTTTAAGATTTTATTTATATACTTCAGAGAAAGAGAGACAGTGAGCATGAACATGTTGGGTGGGAGAGGTAGAGGGAGAGGGAGAGGGAAAAGTGGACTCTCCACTGAGCAGGGAGCCCAACGTGAGCCTTGATCCCAGGACCCTGAGATCATGACCTGAACTGAAGGCAGACGCTTAACTAACTGAGCCACCCAGGCACCCCTAAATATAAAATTTTTTTTATTTCCTAATGACCTTCTTTCAGTACTTTTGAGTGTTTACCGAGGACTAGAATTGCTGAATCATGTGGTAATCTAACTTTAATTTTTTGAGAAACTTCCATGCTGTTATCCATAACAGCTATACAATTTTATATTTCTACCAGCAGTACACAGAGAATTTAATTTCTCTACAACCTTACCAACACTTGTTATTTTCTGGATTTTGATGGTAGCCATCATGATGGGTATAAGGTAGTATCTCACTGGTGAGGACTTTATACAAAGTAACTGTTTGGCAAACTATTAACTAGAAAGTTCATCTTAGAATTGGTATTATATTTAGCCTACAGACCATAACTACCCTCTGAACAAGTTGCCCTATCAGGAATATGGAGGAAGCTAATGTTCCTCAAAAGCATTTTTAATTGGGGCGCCTGGGTGGCTCAGTGGGTTAAAGCCTCTGCCTTCGGTTCAGGTCATGATCTCAGGGTCCTGGGATTGAGCCCCGCATCGGGCTCTCTGCTCTGCGAGGAGCCTGCTTCCCTCTCTCTCTGCCTGCCTCTCTGCCTACTTGTGATCTCTCTCTGTCAAATAAATAAAAAAATAAAATCTTAAAAAAAAAAAAAAGCATTTTTAATTAAAACCAGCATACCAGAGTCTAAAATTAAAAAAACCTTGCTTTGTGACCTCTAGTAATTCCTTCTCTGGGTCTTTGTTCCCTTACCTGTACAACTGATGTTACATAAAATGAGTTAATTTTAATCTGTCCTTGAATTTTATTCAAAATCAATAAAGTATTTTGGGAAAGCAGATACATGGGTGTGGACATGCTTACATGACATCATACACCTCAAAATGAGTTTTGTCTTCTTTAGAATCCAAAGCAGACTGTAAGCAAAGAGGTTAATTACAGCATCTGAGACAGTTAATGTGGTGTTCTTAAGTGTGGATGTGAGGGCACTGCAGAAGACAATCTCCTCTTAGTAAATTCACCAAGTCCACGTTTTACACCTGGCAAATTTCTTTTTTTTTTTTTTAAGATTTTATTTACTTATTTGACAGAGAGAAAGATCACAAGTAGACAGAGAGGGAGAAGCAGGCTCCCCACTGAGCAGAGAGCCTGACATGGGGCTCGATCCCAGGACCCTGAGATCTTGATAAGAGCTGAAGGCAGAGGCTTTAACCCACTGAGCCACCCAGGCACCCCCGCCTGGCAAATTTCTTATAGGTATCTAAGGTCTTGACCTAAGAAACTTGCATAGCATAACTATCTATTAATATAACAAGAACTCCTTACATTTGTATAGTGTATTTTGGTTATAATAAAATCTGCAGCTCACTCATTACATGCAATAAATGTATAGGCTCTACTTCCTTCTGAGTCTTTAACAAGTATCTTTACTACTGCAGCAGAATATTTGAATGAAAATGTATGATTTGTGAGTGCTCAGTTTAGAGATGGAGTAAGAGAGAATTGTTGTTACTATAGATGCATTCCCTGGTTTACTAGATAATCATTTCTCAACAATAATTAAATTAAACTCATATAGGAGCTGTAACTTTTGAGAGCCAGAAATACAGAACTACAGAAAAATGAGTCCACTGATCTCATTCTTTTATAATCATACTGGCCCACACAGACTCCTACACAGTGTATGTACCAAGCACAATAAAGGATGATAGTGAAATATTTCCTTTCCCTCTCCCTGTTCTTTTCCTCTCACTTTTCATTTTAATTGTGAGGTGTGCCCAGCTATTCAACAAATAATTATAGATGACAAACTATTGTGCTAGTTATGTCATGAGTAGCTAAAAAGTATGCTGGCAGAGACATGAATAACACTCAGAACGTTTCACTCAATCTTCATGTGCAGTATTACATTAATTTATTTTAGAATTACACAGACATTAGTAAGGTACATAATTATGGTGGTAATTTTCTGCAATATTATAATGTTATATAAATGTTAGGATTGCTTTTCTAGAAGAGGAAAGATAAAAGTTTCTATTATTCTGAACTTTATCATCAGTGAATGATTTACCCTAGTTGCCATCTTAAAAGGCTACCTATGGAATTTAGCTAGAAAACACTGTGTCCTGTAGCAACAAATGTTGCTACGTGAAGTTATTTGGTTTTAAAATACCATTCTTGAAAACAAGAGGAATTATGCAAGAGATTTGTTGCATATTCTGGATGAAGACAGGAGAGAACATAAATCTGGATATATTGTGCTTTGTTCTATAGTATAAACATGCAAATGGAAGGTCAAGGATTTATTATTTTAAATGAATTCAAGTAGGGAGGGATATTATGGCATTATTAATTTTTTAAGTTCAGAGTGTCATACATGAAGTTTTATTAAAGTAGAAAACATCTGTATGGGATCTAAATGGAAAATTGAAATGAGTTTATGTTTAATGCATTGATGAATGAATGAATTATTCGTTCATTCATTCATATGTATCTCACATATTTACCAAACATATACCTAGCCTCTGTTTTGTTAAAAAAAAAAAAAGTAGGTATTACTGCAGGAACAAATAACCCCTATTTTATTGATATCAAACAAACAAACAAAAGATTTGTTTCCTGTTGGTGACAGCATGACTAGGATCTCTCTTCATCATCATGTCACACTTCTCCCAGGCTGGTGAAGCAACTACACCATGCCAGACACTGGTAGAACAGAAAGAGAATGTGTTGAGGTATGTACTGTCTCTCAAAACTTCCACCCACAAGTGACACATGTCGTGACACACATTTCATTAGCCAGTGCAAGACATAAGATGTGAGTGTGAGTTTGAGTTTATTGATGAAAAACACAATAAACCCAATTTCCTATCCACGTGTTTAGTCATATTTTCCTGTCCCTGAGTTAAATAATGCATAAAACAAACACAGATCATTTTGTTACTTAGTCCAGAAAATACTTGTCCCTAAAAGACATGAGTACCAATCAAATAAAAGAATTTACTGATCAAAATTACTACCTCACGGGGGTGCCTGGGTGGCTCAGTGGGTTAAAGCCTCTGCCTTCAGCTCAGGTCATGATCCTGGGGTCCTGGGATCGGGCCCCGCATCGGGCTCTCTGCTCGGCAGGGAGCCTGCTTCCTCCTCTCTCTCTGCCTGCCTCTCTGCCTGCTTGTGATCTCTGTCTGTCAAATAAATAAATAAAATATTAAAAAAAAAATTACCACCTCACTACCAACATTGACTCTATACCCTTCACCTTATTATATCCACCAACCCAAAGCTATTATGTCATACACTTCCTGAGCTCAACTAATTCACATTTTGCAAGACCAACTTGAAAGGCCCTAAAATCCTATAAATATTCTCCACACAATATTAAGACTCTCAAAGCAGTATTTTCTTTATACAGCTAGTCAAATAAACTTTGCTTTGCTTGATCATAAAGTTTTTCTACTGGTCTTTTTGAATAGTAAGCATTTGACATATACCTATTCTACACCTGGAAGAAGACAGGAAACCAAATATTTCTGAATAGTGCTAAAGGCAATCATAGTATTGAGATGTCAGGTAGTGTGATAGGCATTCAAGACACAGAGTTGACTAAGGCCCATGTTTTGCCACAGTGTAGTTGCTCCATAATGTTTGTTAAATGAATGAATGGAATGTAGAAAGGAAGACAAGCATGTCTTAATCTTTTAATACAATATGAATACAATGATAATAGAGTTAGCAAAATAGATGATAAAGATATATAGAAACTCACTGCCATGTTGTACCTGGGCTTAATTTTTTCTGATTCTCTTGTTTCCCAGATATGGGAATGAGAGTACCCCACAAAGAGGTTGATGGTTTCCCCTTGTCATAGTCCCAAACACATCACTTTGTAAGAATTGAAGAACTTCAGTAAGAAAACCTAGTCTAGAAGAGAATAATGTATTTGATGGTTTCTCAAATTTTAGTCTCTGCCCTACCTATTAAACCCACGAAGACATAATGCTTTGTTCAAATCACCTTTCAACAACTGATACAGTATAGATGTACAATAAATATTTTTCTAATGAATGAATGAATGTCAACCCCATTCATTCTGGTGCCACACATTGTGCTCACACTATATGCAAAACTGTGTGCCAGTGTTAGAGACCCAAAGATGAATAACATACAGTCTTTGGAAGCATCTTTATACAAGTAGTCAAGTCTAGTGGCACCTGGGTGGCTCATTCAGTTAAGCCTTGACCTCTTGGCTTCAGCTCAGGTCATGACCTCACGGTGGTGCATCCAGCTGGGCATTGGGTTTCCCAACCAGCATGGAGTTGCTTCTCCCTCTCCCTTCCCTCTGCTTCTCATCCCCTCAGCAAAGGCTCTCTCAAATAAAACAAAATATTAAAATAAAACAGTCTGAATCAGAGGAGAAACCACTATGGCTTCTAGGAGGCGTGGAATAGCTGAGATTTCCCGTAACCCCAAGAGGCTAACTAAGCACATCCTCTAAATAATTCTATGATACACAACACAATATGATGGACAGAGTTCTAAACTTAGAATATGTTTCCAATGCCAGTTCTCACCCTGATCCTCTGTGTGAATATTGGCAAGTCTCTATGCACCCCAATCTTGGTTTCCTGGGCTACACAAAATGAAAGATGATGCATTTACATTATAAATGTGGAACAAGCATGCAAATGTGTAATACTTAGAAAATAGCTTAGCATCATTTGCACTTAAAACTAGTAAAGAAGCACCTGGGTGGCACAGTCAGTTAAGCTTCTATCTTCAATGATTTCAGGGTCAGGTTCCTGCTCAGTGGGAAATCTCCTTCTCCCTCTGCCTCTGCTCTCCCCGACTTGTGCTCTCTCTCTCTCTTAATTTAATAAAACCTTAAAAAAGAAAAAAAAAAAAAAACCTAGTAAACTGTTTTTGTGTCCCCCTTTCCTATCTCTTCATCTCTTATTTGTGGTCCTTTAGTATCCTCTGGCATTTTCTATTCTGCAGTGAACTGTAATCCTCTGTTGATTTGTTGTGTACTTCCTTTTGCAACTTCTCTGTAGATAAGGCTATTTTATTCATCTTTATATCTCACATATTCAGTAAAGAGCCTGATTTATAGTAGATGGTCAATAAATGTTTGAAAATGAAAGAGTATGTATAAGTATATAGATACTAAGTGAATGAATAAATGAATGAACTGTGAAATTAATAATTGTCAACAAAATTTTCCGTTAAATTGTTAAAATCAAAGGGTCGCTGACTCCTCTCCTCTGTGAAACTTTTTTGAAGCTAAAGATATAACTGATGTAGAGCAAAGAATGAAAATCAGCACTGTTGTCTCAAATTTCTTTCATAATAAGAATTACTTGGATTATTTCTTGATCATAGATCTTCCCAGACCTTTGCCTTGAAGATTATAATTTTTCACTTTGGAATATCCTCAAGGAATTTGTATTTCTACCAAGCTCTCCTAGGCAATACATAACATGAAGAAGATTTGGTAAATACTGATCTGGATGAAAGGTAGTAAGAGTTACAGCAAACTTTATGTTGCATGTAATAGGTTTAGATTATTTTACCCTTTTAATTTCCTTCATTAATTCATACATGTGGATTCATTTAATCTTCACAACAACCCTAACAAGAAATTATTATTATTACCTCTAGTTCACAGATGAATGAAAATGGGGTACTGACCAGTTTAGTAACTTACCCCCATGACAGAGCTACATGTGGAAGAACTGTGATTTGAAATTTGGCCATCTGAATTCTGAGTCTGTACTCATTAAACATTCTTGATTACTTCTGCCTTAGCAAAGCAAACCTCATATTCGTACAGTGCTACACAATTTAAAATATGTTATTTTAACCACTGCTGAGAGCAAGTGATGCTCACAGAGACACATTAAGAGAATTTCCAGAGTGAGCACCAGTTTAGGGTGTGGATTTGGTAGCACATATTGGAGAGCATCATGTAGTTACCAGGCTTTTTGGAAAAACTATTGTATTAGTGTTCTATTGCTGCTGTATCAAATTACCACAAACTTAGTGGCTGAAAAGCCCTGGAAAATGTTTTGTCTTATAGTTCTGGAGATATAAGTCCAAAACGAGTCTTATAACCCTATAATCAAAGTGTCAGCACAGCCAATTCCTTTTGGAACCTGTAGGGGAGAATTCCTTTTTTGCCTCCTCCAAATTCTAGAGGCTACTAGCATAACTTATATTGTGGCTGGTGCACTTAACTCTCTAGATCTGTTGTCATATTGCTTTCTCCTCATTTGTTCCTCTTTCTTCCCTCTGTAAGAACCCTTATGATTACATCAGATCAACTAGACAATCCAGAACAGTCATCCCCATTTCAAAATCCTTAAATCACATTTACAAAGTGTTTTTGCCACGTAAGGTGATATATTCATGGGTTCTGGGATTTGAGTATCTTTGGTGGCCATTTTTCAGCCTAGCACACCAAGAACAACACAAGAGGCTACCATGAAATAATAATAATAATAATAAAATAAATTTTTAAAAGTTTCTTAATCTAGATGTCAATTGATCAAACCATCCCCTGTAAATACACATGAAGAATAGTAACACCCAACTAACACCAGTCAGCAACAGTTTTTTTCTTTCTTACACTGCAACCATCCTGTTATCCCAAGGTTAAATTATCTGGGAACTGGGTACTCAAAGCTGAATCAAACTAGTTTTGGAAGCCTAAATATAACTAATGAAACTAAATTTCAGACCTAAATCGAACTAATTTTTACATTCCAGAAGAGTCCACTGGGACTTTACATAAAAACTCAGAAGAAATCACCCAAAATATAAAGTCATAAAAAATTTACTTAGCAAGCTTTTACAGGTGCAGGTCAGGTCCAATTGAAAGATTCTACCTCCCAAGACAGGAGTGTTCATATAATACACAGAAAGTTCTATAGAGGGCTTTCTTGTATTTTAATGATGAGCGTTCTTCTCCTGTTGAAAATTCTGCAGCAACAAGTTTTAGGAAAAGACTAAACAATAAAGAGGGTCCTAGAGGTCACAAAGGACTAAAATCCGTAATAATTTGCAAGTCTCTATCACATAATAGGAAAAAAGATGTTGCCTGAAACCATTTCGTTTCAAATGATCTCAGTGATATTGATCAAATTGAGAGCATGCCAAATAGAAACATGTTTTCTTATTAATTCCTAAATTGCTTCTCTCATTTTTGCAAATTTAAGTTAATGCATTAACAAGAAGAAAATGTTACTTAAACTAGAAACAAATATGAATTGGCTAACCAGATGCAGGTTGCTAAATACCGTCATCTTCAGACTAAATTTTCTAGGCTTTGTTCCTATTTTATGGAGCCAAGAAGAAAATGTTGAATTTTCCTATTACAAAGATCAGAATAAGCACCACTTCAGGTTTTGGATTTTGCAGTGCATGATGGGACAGCACTGAACATCCCTGGATGACTTGTGAGCAGTGAAATTAAGTTGTTTGCAAAGTTGTCTTTTGGATCAAGGCAAATGAAGTGATCTGAAACTAATGGAAGCTTGGCTTAGGTCCTGGAACATTACTCTGAATGGCTTAGAGGTATCACTTGAAGCAAATCACTTAATATTTTGTACTTGAATCTCTCCATTTGTGCAAGACAGATATTATATACCTGCTTTGTCTTTACCTTCCAAGAATACTTGAGAGACTTGTAAGATTTCTTTTTATTTTTAAGGCATTCCAATAGAAAATTGAACCTATAGGAAATAAACAGAATCTCTTCATATCATATTCAATATAAGTTAAAAATACTTTTTACTTTTATATTGACTAATATCATTCTGAGGAATTTATATTGAAGAATTAACAAAGATAGAACATGCCATAGTCAAAGAACAAAGATGTTCTTTTATGTATCATATAATAAATACATGAAAGCAATCAAATTGTCCAACTATCTGTTGACATTTGAGTCAACAGATAATAGAAATGTGTTTGATGAACACTTTGATTATAGGTAACAATAATGAGATCTGTGTCACCATTGAAAATTATGTAGTATCACATGAAGTAAAAATGAACCCTTTTTACTAATATCCAAATTATGTTTTTCATATGGATGAATACTGGATAAGCTAGGCAGAACTCAAAATGAATGATGTGTTTGGATAGAGATCTGAGTGGTATTTATTTATCCATTAATTTATCCCATTTCTTAAATATCCCATAATGTTATATAGCCCTTAAACTTTTTAAATATTTAAATTAAGACTTTAAAACAAAAGAAATAAAAACTCATGTAGGAACATGCTAGAACATTTCCCAAATTTTTGCTCTTGCTGTCCTGTTTTTTCTTTTCCATTCCCTGGACTCAGCCAATATCACTGTCTTCACTGGAAGCTTCTCTGTAACTCTCGGGACTGTTTAAAGGTTTATCATTCACAGTGTTCTGATAGTGGAAGAACTCTATAGAGGCCTGCAGGCTCTATCTAGCTGTCTCCTTTCCTGGCTGCCCTTGGGTCATCCATACCACGGGCTGTAAAATGCCGACAAGAAAATTAATGGAGCATCCGTCTATACCCTGATTCCTTCCTGCCTCTGGGGAACCACTAGAAGGGCAAGGAAAATGTGCAGAAATCTCATGGGAATGAAAAGACATGAAGACAGCTGGTGGATCTGGCAAACCCATGTCCCTGCAAAAGCCTGTCATTCAGAAATAATGTGACCCTGTTCTCTATGAATATGTATTTTAGTAGACCAAAAGTGGAGGGAGCCTCTCACTCTGTGAATGCAGCTATTTTAAAAAAGAGTGAACTGGGCGTTGTGCTCAGAATTCTATCTGCATGCATGATCTCATTGAATTCTCATAACAACCCAAGGGACAGAAAACATAATCCATATTTAACAATGAGCAAAATGGGGACCTAAAAGAGCTAATGACTTTCCCAATGGCACAGTCTTAACTTGGGAGTACCTCAAGCTTCTACAATTTCAGTCAGTGTCAGAAGACAGTATAACCAGGATTATGCAGAGAATATAGCAAAACAAAACATATTTCCCCTCCATATGAAGAGATCCACATCATGCCACTGGAGCTATAATGGAAATGATTCAGTGTTCTGGAGCCTTCACATTAGCTGCTTCTGTCAATTAGACACCCTTAAAGAAATCAAGTTTTCCTAACTAGTGAATGTTGACATCTCATTTTGCTTCTTCAGACACCTCAAATAACATTCCTGAGGCAAGAGAAAGCGTATCATGTGTAAGACCTCATCTGTGGATATTTTATTGCATGATGTTGTATCGTAGAGTATGTGTGAGCAATAAATGTTCACAATGGTAAGTTTCTTCTATAACCTAGCATCCCATTTGTATTCTTGATTTTCATGTGCCTTCTCAAAGGCACATACAGTTCATTTTTTATTTCAGTTTCTGGATATTCATTTTCTTTTAACATCTTTTACCACTTTGGCCAGACCACTCTGGTGAGATAGGAGAATTTAGGTAGTGGCTAAATATGCCAAATGTGGTTCTAGACACATATTTTTGCAGTCTTTATGAATAGGTAATGGTATTTCCATTAGTACTTTTGGAAAGACTAAGGTTTAGTGATTCACCTAATAAGATCACACTACTAGTAATTTGGTAGAACCAAGACTCTGAGATAGAGATCTAAAGTCTTTTACAAATGCACCCATATCCTCAACTACCTCATGAACAGTAATATTGCCCAGATCTCACTTCCCTTGCTGGTCTTGATATGGTGCATGGGTTCTTAGCTATAAGCAATGGAAACTGACTCTGATGAATTAAATTTATTTTAAAGGACATTAGATAACTCAAAGAATTACTAGTAGGGCAGCAGACTGAGACATGGAAAAACAACTAGAACAAGAACCACCCCTAAGACCATAGCCATAATCAGGCCACAGAACTAGGCCTGAAAAGATAGTATTGCTGCCACTATTATCCACTTGATGCCACAGCTTGAAACTTGCCTATCACCACTGGCTCCAGCTAAGCACCAGATATCGCCTTTGTCCATGGTCATTACTGCCCTGGAAACTCGGGATTGCCTCTTCTACTGCAGCCTTCCACCAACATGGGTTCTTTAGTGCCTCTCTTTCTTTGCCTGGCATTTCCTAATTCAAAATTAAAGTGGGGTTGAGGGGTGTCTGATTTGTTGAGCTTGTGTCCCATATCTGTACTCTAATCCCAGGTGGGACTGCCATATTGAGCATCTGATTTTCTCAGCTTCTGTCATTATAGGTACACCGTCACTGCTTTTTACCAAACTCAAAAATGCTGTCACTACCAGCTCTCCCACTGTCCCCGATAAATGTCAACTTCACATCTCAGTTTGTTTCTCATTCTTTTGGCTCCAGAATTTAAGTTTCCCATTAAAATATAAAGAGGATCACCTATAGAGGATAACACATTGCTATGAATAGGACAGGTCCTTAGATCCTTATAGTTTATATGATTATCTCAAGTTTATAACAAAGTTCTAAAGAGATGGGATATTGAAAAAAACGCTAATTTAGGTTTAAGGGTATGAAAAGAGTACAGGAAGAGAAGAATTACTAGAGGAAGGTAAAACCGTTTTTTGTTTCTGTACAGTTGTTTGTTTTGCTCATGTGGAAAGTGAAGATGGGAGAGTGACTGAAAGGGAAAAATGCAACGAGTATAGAAAGTCACTTGAATGACAAATGGGCATTCATTCATTCATTCATTCTCTGAGCCACCAAATATTTTGGAGTTGCTGTGCTGCCAGGCACAGCACTAAGTTCTGGGAATAGGAAAATGTGTAAACCCTACTCACTTTTTCTGTTTCTTCATGTATCAGGTGCTCAGTACTTGCAGATATTTTCCCGTCAGGGACTAATTCTCAGCAAACTAAACTTTCCCACTTTCTTCTAAAATATCTACCTGGCATGAAATGAAACTAAATTCCACCAGTTCGGTCTGTGTTTAATATTCTGAAATCATAATTTGAGCCATAAATTCTGCTCCTTTCAAGCGATTGCTGTCTGGGGATTCTCCTTGCAGCCTTGAGTTTGGAAGGACTCGGAGCCTTTCCTGGCCATCATGAGCTTGTTTAAGTGACCCTGAGCAAATGAGTTAAGCATCTGTGGGACTTAGTTTCTTCATCTCTGAAAGACGGATAAAAATACCAGCCACCTGTTGTGAAGATCAGGGAGCTAATATGTCTCAGAAGCTTTCAAATCTCTGGCTCTAAGCCTTTTGCTATCTGCGTATTAAGAACAAAGACAAGTCCTCAATGCTTTCACCCAAATGCTGCATTCAAAAGAACAAAAAAATACAATATTTGAGTTCTATAAGACTTGAAGGTTATTTTGTGTTAGTTTGAATTTCAAACTGTTTTTCTCTGTTGTAGTCTTGGCACTGCCATTTTTTAAGTACAGCACTTCATTTGCATAGTAATTACAAAGTTTAACAAATAGCATTAATGTCTGAAAGAAAGAGGTACACTCCATTTAAATTACTGACAGTATTACATTGCACATTTTTAACCGCAATTTAAAAAAAAAAAAAGGAAAGCTATTCCATCGTAATGTGCTGTAAAGATTCCCAGAGCTCAGCAATATTTGTGCTTTAAGGAGGTAAAATCTCTTCCTGTGCTCTTTAGTGACTTCTAAAACCCTATTCATAAATACTGATTAGGCACTATTTCACTATAGGACACAGTGCTGTTGGCACAACTCCCTATTCAGGGCCAAATTGGAAATGTTAGTATTGTAAATTAGGGCAAATGTCTTAGTTGTACTGTACATGAAAGATCATCTTTAATAAATAGATGCTAATGTAGCACTTGGATCACTTATAGCTGTAAATGTCAGCCCTTGGTCTTAGTTCCAGGAAGTTAAAAAAAAAAAAAAAAGGAATGTGTGCAATTTAAATTCAAAAAGAATAATAAAGAGCAAACATGTAATATCTTTTGTTTCCTGAAATAATGGTGAATTTGAACAGAAGCACACTGCTTAATAGTGGTTTAAGGGAAAGGGAGAGGAAAAATAGAAAGACAAGGTCTTTAATTCTTCCTACTTACGTCTCTCTAATATTTGTTTTGCTTTGTTTTTGTCTAGCCCTGCTCCTTTGGGCATTCTAGGCTATGTATTTGTAACTAGTTTCCTTTTCTGCTTAATTATTTGTCCATACTTCCTTTGAGCAAACTTAGTTCCTGAAGAAGCAAAGCATCCTTGGTGAATGAGTCCTGACTTACCATCCTACCTCTCCGCTCACATGCTTTTATATCAAGCCAAGGTGTGTGCACACACACATACCCACGGGAACCCACAAACTCATGGGTGAACTGGACATAAGGAAATTTAGTTTGGAAAACTTGGCCGGGGGGGGCAAGTGATTGTGGTGTTATTTTTGTGTTTGGCCAAGGATAAAACAATTTATTAATTTTTAAAAAGAATTTATTTATTTATTTGTGAGAGGGAGAGAACCCAAGCAGGAGGGGGTGGCAGGCAGAGCAGGCAGAGGAAGAAGCATGCTCCCTGCTGAGCAGGGAGCCAGATGCGGAACTCGATCCCAGGATTCTGGTATCATGAACTGAGCTGAAGGCAGCCGCTTAACCGACTATGCCACCCAGCCATCCCAAAACAACTTACTTTTAATTGTAAAACTTACCTTTGAAGAATATATGAGAGTTTCAAAGAAAAAGAGACTGTGTGTAAATTATATGAAATAAATATTAAGAAATTCAACCAGGTTTGGTACCTATTCAAATATCGTAATCTACCTATTTATTATCATGGAAGTTAGGCTGGTTCAGTTTTCTGACTTGAGACAGTAGAATATAATAGAGAAATTACTTATTCCTCATTTCCAGCCAACAGCTAGCAACTAGTCAGACCTCTAAAAGCCATTTAAATTTCTCAAGTCTCACTTTCTTCCTCAGTCAACCAGTGATAAGTGCACCTCTCTCATAGATTCATTGATCTCATAGATTGAAAAGACTCAGTGCAGTTTCTGACATCTAAAGGGAGCCCAATAAATGGAGGACATTGGCAATCACTATTTATAATGGAGTCATTTTGAATCTTAGTCCTTAAGGGTTTGATATTTTATTCATAGCTTTAAGCTGAAACACTGAGCTCTTTTTCCATGATTGATCCCTGTCTTCATGAAAAGTTACGTCTTGTTTTTGGTATATCCTTAGTGTTATTATTCTACACATGTAATAGATGTTTTTTGTTTTTGTGTTCTGTCACTGACATACTCTGGAAGCTTCAGGAAAGCATTACATTTTTTGCAGTCTTTATTTTCCAGAACTTACTACTGTAGTCGTAGTTGTCATTGTAAAAATCATGATATTTTCATTAAAAATAAAGTACTTTGTGTTATAATTTTATCTTTATAGTCAAAATTGTATTGTTTATCATGGGAAGACATCTATAACAGACATTTAAAGCATTATGCTAAAGAAGCTCTTCTGCTCTGTGCATCCAATAATAACCCTATCTTGGGTAAACTCCAAGAGGAGCCTGGTGTAGTCTTCATTATAGTTAACTGTTTTAGTGAGAGTTTTGTGATTTTTTGATCCCTTACTCTGTGCCAGGCATGATTCTATGTCTTCCAAAAGACTTCTAATCTTTACCACGGCCATTCAATAAAACAACTATATTCCCATTTTAATATTAGTAAGGGAGAACTCTATAAGTTTATATAACTCTCAAGGTCACATGGATAATATCGTCCTCACCTGGATTCAAATCTAGGCCTTTGTCTCTAATCCTATTTCACTGTACCAATCTATGTTCTAATGTTAAAATTGTAGGGGTGATTTGCTTAGTAATATTGATTATTCAGGTAGAACATATCCTTCAGTGTGAAAGAAATATAATTCCTTTTTGGTAGCTAATTCAGAGGTTATTTCTAAATGCATAAAAAATTTTTGTTTTTTGTTTTGGGGTGCCTGGGTGGTATAGTCAGTTAAGTGTCCAGTTCGTGGTTGTAGCTCAGGTCATGATCTCAGGCTCATGGGATGGAGCCCTGTGTTAGGCTCCATGCTCAGTAGGGAGTCTGCTTAATTTTCTTTCTTCCTCTCTCTGCCCCTGTACCCATGCTTGTGCTTTTTCCTCTCTCTTTCTCTCTCTCTTTCTCTCAACTAAATAAATAAATCTTTAAAAAAAAACTTTTGTTGTTGTTGAAGTGTCCTTTGTAAGCAACGCAAATCTGAAAAGAATGGATTGGCTGTTTCATGATTCAGCTCCAAGAAATAATAATGCCAGATAGATTCTCTAGGTGAATTGAGTTAAGGGATCCTAAAGAAGTTCATAGGACATGAAGTTAAGTGGAATCTGGTGTTATCTTGTGACACAGTTTCCGGACAGGTAAGGCAGCAACAGCCATGTAACCATGTGGGCCAGAAGAATGTGTGACATATTATGGGTCCTGGCTGGAAGCCATAGAATGGTATATGCCTGACTTTATATAAGAATAGTTCAAAAACAAGCAAGTTAGCCATGGGCAGGGTGAGTGCTAAGGACAAAGTCTATTCTTAGTGAGAGGATCAAGGATTTGATGTTGCTAATACCAGTACTGATGCCAGCATCAGTATTAGGCTTCATGGTGGCTCAAATGGGAGGAATTGTTGGATACTGAGGTACTGTTTTGAATTCATGAAAGTCTTTGGGGAGCACAGTGTTTTCAATTACATAGCATTATTTAGTTTTCCACAACAGGACAAGATAAAATTAATAAATATTATAGATTAAACATTAATTTGGCAGAAGGTTATGGTGGGTTCTAAGCAAAAATGATTACAAATAGCACAATATTAAACTAACCTATGTGAGTTTCAAAAGAATATTGTAATAAATAGAAGTATCATTTATGAGGGACTCGGAGATTTTGAAAGGTGCTGTTACATAATATCAATATTATTTGTTTGATAAATTTCTGCAAAGGCCTTAAATTGAATATTTACACATTTGTAAGAGCAAGCAGTATTCAATGAGTGTTCGTCCGCAAAAAGAAATGAATACTCCTATGAGCTTAATAAGCACTGTTGATTGCTTAATTAATGTCAATTGTTCACACGTTATCATTCTTTTCTTATAAGAACATAAATGTTCTCGGGTTTTTCTTTCATCTACATCTCCATGGAATATCTCATCAAAGGGATTATGACATTCCCTTTGGTCCAGGGACAAGCTTGTGAAGGAATGGATTTGTTTTCCATGCTAGAGGAGGAGGGTAGTATTTTTATTACCCTTTCAATATTCTTTTCTCCCTCCATGGGTGAATCTCTCTCTTTCCTCAAGACAGGGACAATAAATCACATTAATCTGAATATTACTGGCAGCTGTGTTGCAACTACCAGATGAGTCATCCTCAGTATAAAGTTATTCCCAAGGAAAGCTAAGTATACAAATGGAAAACACTTGTGTCTTGATGACATCATTTAACTGTAGAACATTATACATCTGACTCCACCTCACCTTTTATTGCTTAAACCAGTTTGCATGTGTGGTTTCTGTCGCTTACAGCCAAAAAGATCCTAATACACATGTTTTCTGCTATGTATTGAAGATTTTAAGAAAAAAAAATGGAGTTTCAGCTCCCAAGGAGCTTATAACTATAAGGAAGCAAAAAGGTATATACATTATTACATTCAGATAAAATAGTCACTGTAGGATATAAATATATACACACACACATATATAATATACATGTCTAATTTTCATATAGAGAAATCATATAAAATATATACATAATTATAAAACAATGTGATAAATATTAATGAAGATGTTTACTGTGCTTAGACAGCAAAAACTCTCAACTATCACCTTGCAGGTAGAGTATGAAAGACACTACCAGAGTACATGATCACATCATGGCTTGCTCAATTTCAGACATAAAACACGTTTAGTGGCTTCAGTAAGCACCAGCAACAGTGAATATGGAAACATGACCCCCATGAACATTACCTCCCTCACACTCAAGAGTCTGAATAGGTTATCATTGAATAGAAAGGTAAATTATTCCTCATAAAGCTCTGCTGTGAAATATATAAGTACCTCTATAAATTTTAATTTAAATTATTTTCATATTTCATTTTTATTTAAAAATACCCTTGTTCTGGAGCGCCTGGGTGGATCAGCTGGTTAAGCGTCTGCCTTCGGCTCGAGTCATGATCCCAGGGTCCTGGGATCAAGCCCATCATCAGGCTCTCTGCTCTGCAGGAGCCTGCTTCTCCCTCTCCTTCTGCCTGCAGCTCTGCCTACTTGTGCTCTCTCTCTGTCAAATAAATAAATAAAAGCTTTTTAAAAAATAATAAAAATAATAAAATACCTTTGTTCCTGCAAGAAAAGCATATACACCACAATTTACAGGAGTGTTGTGGTTACAAATCTGTGTTGAGGGAGGAAATAGTCATGGAAGTCTCTGTAGAGTTATTAGTTTGGGGTTCAAGGCAACATCGCACCATAATTTAAGAAGCATTAGTCAATATTAACAGATATTTATTGAGCACTTACCCTATGGCAGACACTGTTCTTGGCTCTGGAGAAGTAGCTCTGAATAAAAGAGAAAAAACTTATTCCATATGTGGCTCCTATTTAGTAGGGTTGAGAGAGTCAGATAATAAAAGAAGTGGATTATATGATACATTACAGTGATCAGTGCTGTAGAGAAAACATAAAGTGAAGTGAGGTAAGGAGTGTTTGAACTGGTGTGGGGAAGGGAGATTGTAATTTTAGATGGGGTGGTCAAGGAAAAGCTCACCGAAAAGGTTTTATGAAAGGAAAGACACCTAAGAAAGAGCATTCCAGATAGACGAGCTGGCAACAGAGAGTCCTTGAAGCTAGACCATATCTTGCGGGTACAAAGGACAGCAACAGCAAAGAGCATCTGGAGAGAGTAAGCAAGAGAACCAGAGGAAACGTAATGGCTCCCTAAATCAAGTAAGGTCTCAGGGGCCTTTGCAAGTTCTTTGACTTTTTTACTCTGAAATGGAGGCCATCAGAGGTTTTGAGCTAGAATAAAGACACCGAAGCTAGGTTTTAGTAGGATCATTTGGCAACAGATTTAAGTCTAAATGGTAGAACATGATGTATTTAGAAAGCACGTAATCCAGAGTGGCTAAAGGGTATTCTGTGGTTGTGCTGCAATGGGTGCCAGGGATGTAGGAGCTGGATTATGATGGACCTTGTCTCTTTGATGATAGACCTTGTCTCTTTGATGATAGATTTTAGGAACAGGAATAACATGTTAACATTTATATCTCAGAAAGCATGATTTTATGGCAGTATTTCCCTCTCTTAGAGATAAATAAGAGCGAGGCAGAGGAAATGGTTAAGGGGCTCTGATTGTCATGATTTGGTTTAGCTACAAATTAAGAAGATGTAACGTAACAGTAACAAACAAAAGGAAGTATAAACATTGTCTGTCAAAGGTTATCAAAATTGTTCCTCATCTGACAAAATCTAGACATTTTCTATTATTGTTGTTCTATCATCATCAACACTGGGTATTTATGTTTTGGTCTAAGATAGTTGTTCCATTTCCATCTATCACATGTGTATTCTAGCAGCAGAAAGAAAGAAAAGGAGAAAAGCATGTCACCCTGCTGCCTGACACGTCGTGAAATTTGCTCATACCATTGCTCATACCAATCGTGTCCTGTTGGCCAGAATTTAGCCTCAAGATGGCCGCAGCTAGCTGTAAAAAAGACTAAGATATGCAGTTAGCATTCTGGGAAGTCATATATCATGCTAAAATCCAGGATTTCTATTGCTCCTGAGACAGAAAGGAAGAAGGGTAGCAGGGCGACGACCTGACTGCGGCAGAGACAACTGCCGTAGTCCAGGTTAGAAGCATCAATGCCTGATCTCAGCTGCTGGCTCGATAGACAGGGGAGAGCAACAGATTTAAGAGATGGAGAAATCAGAGATGCCTGGGTGGCTTAGTCATTAAGCATCTGCCTTCCGTGCAGGTCATGAGCCCAGAGTCCTGGGATCCAGCCCCGCATCCGGCTCCCTGCTCAGTGGGAAGCCTGCTTCTCCATCTCCCATTCCCCCTATTTGTGTTCCTTCTCTCTATGTGTCTCTCTCTGATAAATAAATAAAAACTTTAAAAAATAATAAATAAAAGAGAAATCAACCAGACTTGGTGAACAAGTGCTACTGCACTCTTGATTCAATGGATGATGAAGAGATATGCCTAATCTAAGATTTCTGGCTTAGAAATTGATTTTATGACAGGCTCATTAAGTGAGGTAGGAATTCCTGAAAAGGAACAGATGTGTGCAAAATACAAGTTTGGTTTCATACAGGTTGTATTTTTAATTCTTTATGAAAGTCAATGTCTGGCAGAAATCCTTATTTTTACATTGTATTTCCTTTCTTTTTTTTTTAAGAAGAATATAAACCACAGGACACATATTCTTTAAAGTATAATAGTACTATTTGAATGCCTGAACTCCTTTGTCCTTTAGCCCGGGAAATTGCTCTAGGAAATACATTTATATTTATTTAAGAGCTACCTGTTATTTTATTTTGACCCTTCTGCCATTTGCTAGCATATAAGCATAGGTTACTAACTTATTCTAACCACTTTTATTTTATTTTGGAGGGGAATAATGTTAATAAAATATCTTAAAGCCTAACCTCTCTTCTTTTACATCTCCTGTGGTAATTATCCATTCAGGAAGACTCACCTCTAGAAAGAAGGCTCTTTCTGAAATCAATACAAGAGCAAATGCAAACATTTGTGTAATAGCATTTCTGCCATTGCTCTCTGTCAACAGAGATGCTTAAACCATAAATGCCAATTAGTTTTAGAGGGTTTAGGATTTCACCCTTGTAAGTAGGAGCCAGCAGCATGTAACTGGCTTCTGAACCTGCTCTCCATTTGCCCCTTCGCCTTCTCAGATCCAGTCTTTCCAGAGACCTTACCACAAACATGGAACATCCTAAAAAAATAAATTCTGAAAAATACAAAAACTTGATCTGAATCAAAGTGGTTAAAAACTGGAGGGATATTACAAAGTCTTAGATAAATGATGAAGACCAATTGTTGGTCCATTAGATCTCCTCACTGGAGAGCACAATGCTGCTACAATTACTACTACTACTCTGAGTTTTTTCTTGTGACGTGAACAGTCATTGCATTGAAGTGAGTATACAGACAGCAAAAAAAAGTTTTGTTTTGTTTTTAAAGATTTTATTTATTTATTTGACTAGAGAGAGAGATCACAAGTGGGCAGGGAGGCAGGCAGAGAGAAAGGAAGGGAAGTAGGCTCCATGCTGAGCAGAGAGCCTGATGCAGGGCTTGATCCCAGGACCCTGGGATCATGACCTGCACCGAAGGCTAATGCTTAACCCACTGAGCCACCCAGGCATCCCTCAAAATAAAGTTAAATTTAAAAATAACATATTATATATTATTTTAGCCCTGTTTTTGGTGATTTTCATTCTCTTGATGCTTTTCTGATAATTTCTCCCTTCTTGCCCTATCCTTCTCCCTGTTTTTCTTAGACACATCATATATCCAACCATTTCTTATACTCCACTGGTTTTCTCAGTTTTAATGCCCACCCAAATCTTGAAGCACATGCTTTGTCTCATTGTAGCCATAGTCGACCAACTCCTTTCCCATTCTGAGTTCAGTCATATGTCCAGAGCCTCTGATCCTTTTTCCTGCTACTTCTGGGGCCCAGTGAATGCAACACTGCATGATACAACCCTAAAATGTAGAGGAGTTTACATCCTAGGGGAAAAATTTGGAAAAGGAGTTGGGAACAGAGGTAAGGGACAGAATGGATGAGATCTAGGCAGACAAATTTTCTTACTCTTCCTGCTCAGGAAATGGTTATTCTGGCTTTGTGTCTTATGGCTCATTGTAAAATGGTGGCTGGTGTGGTAGGATACCTTCATGCTTTGTTTTTGTTTTCTCCTGCCTCAGCTTCCTCTTTTCCTTCATTCTTACTGCTTTAGGATTGAAGCTTTCCCTCAAAAAATATTATAGTTAATTCCTTAGTCTTTGTTTTCCAGAAAGGAAGACATTAATTTTTATAGTCTCCACCCTCATGCACCAAGTATCTTCTTTGAATGTCTAGACGAAGGCAGTCAGGCAGTTCTTTATATTTGTTTAATTCTTCAGGCTTGTTCTTGCCATTCTTTGTGCTAACAACCAGCTAATTTGGAAGCAGCACAGCATAGTGGTTTATAGAACAAATTTTGAAGTCAAACAGATACTCTTTACTGTGACATTTACTGCTTGTTTGCATTTTGAGGAAACTATTCAAATTTTAGGAGCATCTGTTTCATGAATAAATTGGTGATAATAATATCAATGTCACAAGATTTTTGTGAGGATTAAATAAATGATGTTTAGAAGTCCTTAACAGACCACCCAACCTGTAATTAATATTAATAAATGTTCTAACTCTTCTCGTGTTCTTCTCAGCAGTGATTCTTAACCAATGACAGTGGGTCATTTGGGGGTCTTACTGCGTCTACAAACCATTTGCCCATTCTTGTTTGCTATAGGGCTATTTCCCAAATTGCCACCTTAGCAACAGAATGAAAAGGAGCAGTACTTGAATACCCCATAGCCAAGTGTTTATACTGCTAACCATGGAAACAGGGAGCTATTTTACCTTTGTTAGCTTTACCCTTCTTGTATGTAAATGAGAACAGCACGATATTATGAGGATTAAATAGATAACATTGATCCCAATACCTGTGCACGTGATCATGGCATTGTAGTGATCCTTTTTTCCTTCAGTTTTTTAATATTCCACCTTGCCCTGAAGCTCTTAATCTCTATAGGTAAGACTTACGTATAGGATTTCATTTTAGTACTTTGGTAACTGGTATTCCATGGATATCAAACTTGGAAACATATGTTTATGGTGTTTTTTAAGTTCCACAGTTCTATGGTAAGGCACTAGTATTTTTATATAATAATATATAGATATAAGCAAACAAAATCAGGAATTAGGTTACTTGATATATTTTTATGTGGTTTTACTATAGCAGTTTTCAAAAATTCGGTGTCATAAATCTATTTTCATTCATGAATGTTTGATATTCATATGAAAGGATATCATTGCCCATGATTTTAAAACACAAATTACGTGTTTGTGGTATGCTGGAAAATGGGCACAAATAAATTGCTGCATAACTACTGAATGTCGCTATTTAGGATTGCCCTTAGTGTAAAAGAGAAGAAAAAATGTAGGGGTGGGGGGAATCCCAAAGAAAATTAATAAAGGAAAAAATAAAAAATAAAAGGAAAGCACTTAAAGGAGCATTATTACTACTGTTGTTCCTCCCAAGGCTGAAACGTGGTATTCACCAATCACTACAGCTTCCTTCAAGTACATTCGCCAGAGAGGAGAATAATAAATTTAGTACTAGCTTGTTTCTCATATTGAGTTACTTACTGATGTTAGTAGCAGTGGAATTACCGTGCTCAAATGAGCACATTTATGTGCACCTGTGTAATTTAAGTGAGGCGTTAAATCACAAAAATGTAAACAACAGTGTGTGCTATTTGTCAGAAACTTCCTGGGAAAATTGTCAACCAGGATTTCACTGCTGTTCTAAGAAGTGGTATGCCTTGCAGGGAGCAGCCTGCCTGCTCCAGTACCTCCCTGAGAGGCCTCGCCCTGACTCTCTGCTAGGATGCAAGGCCCATTGCCTCCTGTCCAGTGTGCTGCCTCAGGTCCTCTGTATGGACAGAGAGACGTAATATATTATTTAGTTTACCCAGTTAAGATCCACTTCTTTTTTTTCCTCCACAGCCGTTCCCAACTTGTTTTTCTTTGTTCAAAAATCAAATAATTGGCAAGAAATGTTTATAGCATACACATTGAAGCTTTGTCTATACTTGTGATTTAATTTGATCTTCTAGACAAAGCTCAACAGTCTCAACACTATTTGGATACATTAGTAAGGAGTGAGTGGTCATCAAAGAGATCTGTTCCTCTCGAGTGGTACTGTTAGGTAGCAGGTTACTATGAAACATATATATAATTTTAAATTTTCTTGTAGCTATAGTTCAAAACAGTTAAAAAATAGGTAGGCAATATTTCATACTTTTGGAACATCTCAATGAAGACCACACTCACTTTAATTGCTTAATAGCCTCATATGCCTAGTGGCTACCATACTGGAAAGCACAGCTCTACGACCAAATACGATGTAAGCTTAAGTGGTGTAGAATTCTGTGAAAGACTGTAGGATATTTCTGAATGATGGCAGACAACCACAATCTTAAGAAATAATTTGAAATGTTTGGAACAGATATTTATTTAAAATTTCAGTATTCCAGATGCAGAATTGGATTTTGAGGTATGTGGATGGAAAGACAGTTGTAATATTTAGCAGATTACTTGCTTTAAGTTTTAAAGTTAATGATTTATCAAGATGACAGATAAAGAGGCAATCAGGCTGAGCTGTGGAAAATAATTCATGTCACTGAATTTGCAACTCAATGATATCAGGGTTAAAATTAGAACTGAATTGAATTAAATTTTCCTGGTTATCTTCCATACACCATCCTTATGGGAATATAAAGATGGATGAGGAAGATGAAATTCTTGCTCTTGAAGGACTCAAAATCAAGTGGGTAGAGGGCATGATCTATTTGGAAAAAGATAATTTAAAAACAAAACAAAACCCAACTAAGTCTAGAAAGATTTAGTTCAGGAATATTGTTAGTTTTTAAAAAACAGTAAGATGATTGTAGGGAAAATTCCATTTCCCCATTTTTCAGCATTTAAAAATTTTTTTTTGGTATGGAGACAAAAATATTTAATTTGGGGATGCCTGTTTTAATAAATAACTTGATATATAACAAAGATGTATCCAAAAATGCTTTTTCTACCTAGGTTTGTTTTTAAATTCACAAGTTTGGAAGGTGATTTGCTTTATAAATTATACTATCTCCTCACAATGGAAACAAAGAAGTTCAAAGGGTCCTTAAAAACATAGAAAATGGGGATGATATTTTGTGATTAAAATAGGACACAAAATTATAGATATATTATTATTTTAAATATATAAATATTACTTGTAATATATATTCAAGTCAAATTATTAGTAGTTTCTCAGTCATTTATTTCAATTTTTTCTTTTCCTTTTCTTTTTACTTTTCAACTGTTATAAAAGAGTAATTTTCATTTCATAATAAAGTCAGTGAGTCTTATCACAAGGAAAAATAAAACACTGGATTTGAATTCATAAAAATAAAAACTTTTATTAATCAGTAAATGTCAGGGGGAAAAAAGACAAAATGTCTGAAAGAATTGTATGTGGCAAATATGATAAGAAATTAATGCCCCACTATACAAATTTTCACACAAATAGATTAAAAATAAGTATTACAAGCAAATAGTCAAAGCAAAGGAAAATAACACACACATGAAAGAAGCAACCTCACTAACAATCAAAGGAATTGGAATTTAGCCATGAGATACCATTTTCAAGTATTAGAAAAAGTATTTTTGAATAGTAAGTACTATTATTTTAAAGCACTTAATGTAACATTCAATTTTATAAATTTTCTGGGATGTAATTGTGCAATACTACTCATAATTCTAAAGAAATCTTGTCTTCATTATAAAAAAATAGTAAGATATTTGTACGAATATTTAAATGTGAAGGTATTTATTTTCAAGTTTACCATTTTTTCTTAAAATATTTAAATGTTAAAAAATGAGGCGCCTGGGTGGCTCAGTAGGTTGAGTGTCTATGTTCAGCTCAGGTCATGATCCCAGGTTCCTGGGATGGAGCCCTGCATGGGATTCCCTGCTCATTGGGGAGCCTGCTTCTCCCTCTCCCTCTGCCCTCCACCCTCCTGTTCTCTCTCTTGCTGGCTCTCTCTCTCAAATAAATAAATGAAATCTTTTAAAAAAATAAATGTTAAAAATATTATAATGGCAAAGTAAATAATGGAATATAAAAATAAACATCATTATCCAGTCATCAAAAATTATGTTTTCAAAGAATGTAAGAAGCTTCTACTCTTAGTAAACAACAGAAAAAAAAAAAAAAAAAAACACCCAAACTCCTCTTTATTCACAATTAAGTTAGCAGCAATGACTAACCAGATTTCAAAAGAAGTGATCCAAAAGTATCAAAACTGTAAAATAGCCATTACCACATTGGGTTGATTTGCCAAGCTTCTATAAAATGATACCTCTTTTATTTTTCATTAATGTTTTAAATCAGTTGAAACTTAATCTAATACTTTATAAAAGACTCTAAAGCTAATAATAAGTTTTTAAAAGTCGTTCTGAGGGTTTCTTGAAAGCAAAAAGGCTGAAAGAAACATATCAGGTAAGAAATTCATATCCATCCTGGTATGCTAAAACTGGCTAAAATAATATATGGAAAACAGTATGACAACAAATTGAAATGTAGTAAAAACTGCTTGAAGATATAGAGCATCACTGCTAAAGATTTAAAAAAAGCAAGTCTTAAATTATGTAAGTTGAGGTTTGTTATATGGATAGATTAAAGAAATTTCTACATGCCCTGTATTACATTAGATTTTCATTCTCTTTCAGTTATAGCACATATAAACTACTTTTTGTAATAGCCCAAAGAAAAATACCAATTCACCAGTAAATAATAATTTAATGAAAACACTAAGTTATGATAAAACTGTGAAGTAGCTGTTTCTACTGGACACCCACAACCTGTAATATTTTGCAGATTTAAAACTTCAGTTGAATTCATCCAGTTATTATTTCCTAATAGCAAACTTGGGAGCAGAGAAGTTTAAGAAAGAAACAAAAACTACTACAAAATTTCATGGATGTAATTTGATGTTTTAAATACAGCTGAATTTTTTTTAATTTATTATGAAATACAATGTGATCATAAAAATTATATCACAGATAAATGTTTAGATTATAAAACAATAAAAATCTTAAGAGAGGGGCACCTTCGTGACTTACTCCATTAAGTGTCTGCTTCCCACTCACGTCATGATCCCGGAATCGAGTCCTGCATCCGGCTCCCTGCTCAGTGGGGAGTCTACTTCTCCCTCTGCCCTTTACTCAGCTTGTGCTCTCTCTCACTTTCTCTCTCTCATAAATAAATAAAATCCTAAAAAAAAAAAAAGTCTTAAGAGAGTTGCTGACCTTAAGAATGAGGTCAAGTATTCCAAATTTTCTGCAATTAAAAACACTGCCAGTAATATACTAGCCACCTAGCAGATATTTTTGAAAACAAAACAAAACACTAAAGGGTCCATTTAAGATAAAGACAATGCCTTAAAAATACCAAATACTTAAAAATACCAAGTACTTAATGCTCTTTGAAAGATGATTTTAAAGACTAGTGTTTCAAAATGTACCCATCATTACATGATTTGTTGCCCAAAATAATTTACTAGTCTTACCTATTTTTTTTTTAAGATTTTATTACTTATTTGACAGACAGAGATCATAAGTAGGCAGAGAGGCCGGCAGAAAGAGAGAGAGGGAAGCAGGCTCCCCACTGAGCAGAGAGCCCAATGTGGGGCTTGATCCCATGACCCGAGCCAAAGGCAGAGGCTTTAACCCACTGAACCACCCAGGCACCCTTAGTCTTACATACACTTAATCATACTTTGAAAATTGGATATCTGATTTTTCAAATATTTGATATTATTTAAAATAAATAATTTTTGTGAGTCATGAACCTACTTATTACATGTATGAAAAATGACAACTATGGTTTTATTAAAAGCAAAACTATTTTCTTTAAAAAAATGGAAATTTAGTTTCCCTCAATAATTGTATAATTGGCAAATAAGTTTGAATTGTGAGTATCATGATTTAGAAATGTAGCCAGCGAACAATTCTTCCACCTGGATCTACTTTTCTTCATAAAATACATATTTTAGCTATGATAGCTATTAAAATATTTAAATAAATTGAACTCAGAACCAAGCCATTGATTGCTGTATGAGAAAGTGCTGAACAAATATTTCATTATTATTTAACATTACTGCTATTATCATTAGTAATATATTAAAAACAATATTGTAGAGACAAAACAAATATTGTTTCATCCTTTCTAAATTCTGAGTTTCTATTATCAACTCCTTTACAATTTTTTTAAAGGTTTTATTTATATGTTTACAGAGAGTGAGATAGAGTACATGTGAGCTGGGGAAGGGTACAGGGAGAGGGAGAGAGAGAATCTCAAGCAGATTCTGTGCTAGAGCCCATCAGGGACTCAGTTTCCTAACCCTGAGACCATGACCCGAGCTGGAATCAAGAGTCAGATGTTCAACTGACTGAGCCACCCAGGGACCCCTCAAATGCTTTAGTATTTTTAATACATCAGTGTATGGTGTATGTGTGTGTATATACACTGGTGTATTTTTAACATTTCATACTGTATAAGAACTATTCTAATCTGAGGGTAGTCATCAGCTTGTCCTAGTACAATCGCCACTGAATTTACAGAATTTTGAGGCTAAAAAGCCTCATAAAAATAAAGATTTTGCTTTTGCTGGTCATTGTTCTCTACCATGTATATTACCGTCACGGACCTATAGATGATTTGGATAAAAGGTTGACTTTACATTACTCCATTAATCCTTATTGTATGAAAAGTTAGGATATAAAACATATATATTATATGATCTTAGTTATGGAACTCTATGGAACTTGTATGAGTCATACAAACATTGGGAGGAAACATACTAAATGTTAATGGTATTTATCAGTGGATTATAAAATTTTATTTTTAATTTCAGTGTTATTGAGTTATAATTGACATGAAATTGTAAGATACTTAAAGTGTATATTGATCATGGTGACTTGATATACACTGTGGAAGGATATCTCCTATCTAGTTAATTAACACATTCATCACTTCACATATTTTATTAATTTATTTATTGGTAAGAACATTTAAGTTGTACTCTGTCAGAAAATTTCAATTATACAGTACAATGTTATCTGTAATTACTATGTTTTATTCATCTTTTAAAAAAGATTTTATTTATTTATTTGAGAGAGAGAGAGAGAGAGACCAAAATTGGGGTGGGGGTGCAGGGAGAGAAAAGCAGTCTCCCTACTGAGCAGAGAGCCAGATGAGGGACTTTATCCCAGGACCCCGGGATCATGACCTGAGCTGAAGGCAGATGCTTAACCAACTGAGCCACCCAGGTGCCCCAATCATATTCATCGTATAACTGAGAGTTTGTACTCTTTTACCAATCTCTCCCTATTCGCCCCCACCCCAACCAGCCCTAACAACATATTTCTACTTTCTGTTTCTATGAGTTTGACTTAGTTTTTCCCCCCATCAAATTGCACACATAAGTGAAACCCCGCAGTATTTGACTCTGGATTATTTCACTTAGCATAATGACCTCAAGGTTTATCTATGTTGTGAATCACAGAATTTCCTTTTTGTCATAATGTTCCATTGTATATATTTAACACATATTTATTCTAGGACTGTTGTGTTTTCAAGTCTTACAATCAAGTTTTAATCTCTTTGAGTTTATTTTTATGTATGGTGTAAGATAGTGATTCATTTTCCTTCTCTTGCATGCAGCTGTCCAGTGTTCCCAACACCATTTATGGAAAAGACAATCCTTTCTCCATTGTATGTTCTTAGCTCCTTTGTCATCAATTAATTGACTATAAATGCATGGGTTTATTTTTGCACTATCTATTCTTGTCCACTGATCTGTCAGTTTTTATGCCAATACCATACCATTTTGATTGTGATAGCTTTGTAATAGTTTGAAGTCAGGATGTGGGATGCCTCCAGCTTAGTTCTTTGTCAAGATTGCTTTGGCTACGCAGAGTCTTGTGGTTTCATACAAATTTTAGAATTTTTTTTTTTTTTTTTACTTCATGATATATGCTATTGGAATTTTGATCAGAATTTCAACAAATCTGTCGATTGCTTTGGGTAGTATGCACATTTTAACAATATTAATTCTTCTATTCTGTGAGTGTGGGGTATCTTTCCATTTATTTGTATCTTCTTTAATTTCTTTCATTAATGTCTTACGGTTTTCAGTATAAAGATATTTTGCCTTCTTGGGGCACCTGGGTGGCTCAGTGGGTTAAGCCTCTGCCTTCGGCTCAGGGTCCTGGGATTGAGCCCCACATCTGGGGGGGTCTCTGCTCAGCGGTGAGCCTGCTTCCTCCTCTCTCTCTGCCTGCCTCTCTGCCTACTTGTGATCTCTCTCTGTCAAGTAAATAAATAAAATCTTTGAGGAAAAAAAGATATTTTGTCTTCTCAGTTAAATTTTTTTTCCCCTAGGCATTTTTTATTACTTTTGATGCAATTATAAATAGGACTATTTTCTTAATTTCTCTTTCTGATAGCTCATTATTAGTATGTACAAATGCAACTGAATTTATATTTTTTATCCTGCAACTTTACTGAATTCATTTATTCTAATAGTTTTTTTTTGAAATAGTTATTAAAATATGTATTAATGTTTACTTAAATATGCTACTTTTAAAATATTTACTATTCAGTAAAAAATTATTTTAAAAATATTTATTAAGAATAACATATATTTATTGTCATGTCATGTGCAAATAGAGATTTACTTTTTCCTTTCCAATTTGAGTGCCTTTATTTATTTATTTATTTTACATAATTGATCTGATTAGGTCTTCTAATACTACATCGAATATAAGTCGAGTGCGCATCCTTGCCTTGTTCTTGATCTTAGAGGAAAACTTTCCACTTTTCACCATTTAGTATGATGGTTACTCTAGTGGATTGTAGAATTAATGGTGACATCTATTGGTATTTATACAGCTTGGCCACATTTATTAAATTCTCTATACTAAGAAATTAAGCTGCATATTAGGAAAGGTAATTAATTCAATTATTTCCAGTATTTATCATCCTATAATAATATAGACATGGTCTCACCCTCATTTATGTAAAGGCAAAGAAATCTATAGATTGAAAGTATTGGTTATCTGCTGGCTGTCTACTCACAATGGAGGAGTACTCCCTGGGCAATGAAACTTTTGTTTTTTGTTTTGTTTTTGCTTTTCAAAATTGTGTCATGTGTTCAGAAATGATAATGACTTAGACCCTTCAGTCATGAATGTTCAAGTCACTGCACTGAGCAAGGAAACATGACCAGCTGAGGTGGGTGCTGAGGGTAAAGGGAATATGAAATGAATTGGAAGAAAACAGTTATAAACACTGGATGCAACCATTGGACCAGTTTCAGAAAAGAGGGCTATAATAGGTACAAGTATTTCTTCCATACTTTTAAATGAACATGTTTGAATATGTGTTAACCAAGTACTGTGTTTTCCCCTCTCTTGTCCTTTTATCATTCACCTCAATGTTTAAGTCACAGGAAATCAAAAGAGAAGAGTATCATCCAGAGACTTCATATCCTTTTCTGGGGAATATTTTTGATAGAATATTTTTTGATAGAATACAGGATATTTGTATCATTTTAGGCAGAAGTATGACTCTTTAACTATCTTATTGAAAGAGCAATTATGATTTTAAGATATGTGTATGGGTGCTAAGTTGGCAAGGGGTGAACTGTGATGGCTTCTATTGTGTCTAATTTACTACTATGTACTACGCTTCCTGGATTTCGCTTCATAGTGTGTTCCCAGTTCCTGTGTTCCCTGGGAGGGATATTCTCTTAAGAGTTGGAAGACAGAAGGAAAGGAGCCATTTTGTGGCATGCGTATACCTTCTCATATTTATCCAATCAAATAGTAATTTAGTTGCTGCTGTGAAGTGATTGTGCAGATGTGATTAAAGTCTTTCATCAATTGACTTTAATCAAAAAAGAGATTATCATGGGTGGGTCTGATTTAATCAGTTGGAAAGTCTTTAAAAGAGGGCTTAGGCCTTTCTTGAGTTGATAATACTTCCTGTGGACAGTAAGTTTTAGCTTGAAATTCTCCCATGCCTGTGAACTTCCCTTCCTCATTGTCTGCCCTAAAGACTTCACGCAGTTGTATTGTATTGTGTATATAGCATATACATGTCCTCCTGATTGTGCTTTCTGCTTCTCAGGTTGAATCCTGACTGATACAAGCAACATTCAGAAAGGTTTCTAGTAGTCGAGTGGTTCCTTTGCTGTTCTGTAGATAACAAATATAACAGTATCAACAGCATAAAGCACATTAGCCCAGGTTTTCTTTTCTTTCCTCTTCTCCCCTCCCCTCCCCTGCCTCCCTCCCTATCTCTTTCTCTTTCTTTCTTTCTTTCTTTCTTTCTTTCTTTCTTTCTTAATCTTTCAATCTCATAGGCTCAAATGCCATAGGTTCTTTATGGATTTATCTAAGCTTCAACACAGATTTAATTCATTGTTTCTGTAACAAAGTAGTATCTAGTCTTACTCAGAAATATTATTATCTCTAGTTATTATTTAGATTCTACAGTACAGACTTCTGTTTCATTGTGTGAATTTAGGAAGGAATTTACTTACTGAGAATTATAAAGAAAAATTTAACATAATAGAGCAAAATAGTAATTTGATTATATACTTATATCTCCATTTTCTCCAGGCCTGGTAACTACAAATGTTGCTTTCAAGGTCCCTCCGACAGTATCAACCTATTAATCATCTTATTCTATTTTATTCTGCTATGCAGACTGTGCAAGAGGGATTTGAGCTAGAATGATTTAGTGACCTCTCTCAAATGGCTAAGATGGGAGCCAGGAAAAAAAAAAAATTCAGCAAGCTTAATAGGAAGAGGGCAGATTACCCTTAACTGCTTTTCCATCAAGAGATACTGTTTTTTTAGTTGCCTTGTAATGTAAGTAACAAGCAAAATGAGACAAGATAGAATAGTTGACTAATACTGAAAGAAGACATTTTATTTTAATCACCTTTTGACAAAAGCAGCACATGGCTTCCATTTACAAAGAAACATACTTTTAAAAAATAACATAAAGGTAATCTTTAGAGCTAGTATCCAACTGAAATAGTCAAGAATTCTGTTTAACTTCACCTAACTAGGTATTTTCAGAATTCAGACCAGAACCCAGGACTCAGCTGGCCAGTGTTCTGGCACTGTTTTGGCTTTCCTTTTACCGGGATATTTGGCTTTCCTTTTACCGGGATATTTGACTGATAGGTCTCTACTTCCCATGTATTAGGCGCAGTTTTGATGGTGTGTAGTGCCTGGTGTATGTCTTGTATGAAAATCCCAAATTGTACAAGCATTAACTGTGGTCGATTGCCTAAGCCTACCACTAAGAGTTGTATGAATAAATATGTTAAAATAAAGATCTTCATCAGCTAGTTTGCCCAAAAGCCCTAGAATCCCCAAACAAGGAAGCACTTCTATCATCCATCCTTGCTGCTTTTCTTAGACCAACCAGAATGAGAAGCCTCTGCATTTCTTCTACTTTCCTTTCTCTGATATGAAACAAATGGGTATTCTAGATACAGTCCTAAGACTCTCCTTAACACTTTGTTAGACTCTAGTTCAACTCTAGTTGAAGAGTCATAGTTGCCTCCTCCCCGCTCTGCAAGAAAAATATATTTAAAAACAATGTTTGTGACCTTTGCAGCAGAGAAAGACTGTAATTATATCATCTAAACTACATAATTATGACCTCTTCAAAAGTGTAAAATTTCTGCTTCTTCAGATAAGTTGAAAGTGCCATAATTTATGGGTGTGGATATTCATTACAATTTAGGGTAGCAAATATATTAACATGCAAAAATATTCATGTCCAATATGAAATACGTATTTGGATTATTCTAAATCCATGTTATAGCATGAACAAATATATACATATTAGTAATCCAAATATACATATATATTTACATATATATACAAAAATATACATATATAGTTGATTCTCATTATTCCTAGTAACTATGTTTTATAAGTCACTGTAAACACTGAATTAGCTACTACTAAACTGTTGTTCCTATGAGAAATAAGTACATTTCATGTATATATATATATAGATATATATATATACACATATGTGTATGAAGAGTTACATATATAGCTCAATAAATAATAAACTTAAACCCTAAAAACAGCTCATCCTGGTAGGTTCAATTTTTCTTTAAAAGAGAAAATTAGGTTCAGGGGGTTTAGAGACTGAGGGTGTCCTACTGATAGGTGCCAGAGGTGGGGTTTGAATCCTGTCCAGCCATCCCCAGAGCTAGAGCTCTGTGTACTACTACATTGCACTGACCCCTACTTTTTCCATCTTCAGGTCATCTTTGTATGAGAGCAGGCTCTGTTCCATCTCAGCTGGGAATTTGGGCCTTGGCTAATTCAAATTTTTTATCACTGGTCTGCACATGCCCACGAATGACTGAACGGACTACCAGTATTGATTTGGGGGTTACAAATAAATTTTAGCAAGTAGACAAATTCACAGAAATGAAATCCATGAGTGATAAGGATCAAATAAATATGGTCAGTAAGCCCAAGTCAGTAAACCTGTATTTATATATAACTGACTCAGTGAACCCTAAGTCAATAAAGTATGCTTTGCAAGATGTAAACACATACAGATGTCATAGCATAGATATGAGGTTATGGATAAATATATTAGCTATTTACCTTTCATTAACTTAAGTGGAAATACACTAGTTATAAAATAATGTTGTAATAGAAAAACTAATCTTGTGTTCTTTGCTTTAGGGACTAAATTAAATATCATTAAAGGCATTCAGATGTTTTAAAATGTGTTTTTAAAAATCTAAATAAAAACTGGTACTGAACTATCCCTTTTGGAGCATTCACATTAAATCCCAGAGTGGATAATCAGAAGTCATTAACTTCATGTTACACAAAAGGAACTCAAAAAGTTAAAGAGGAAAGATACTGTAATTATTTAACAGAATATTTTTACTTTCAATAGCATGGATTTCTTTGTACATTCCTGATACATTGTTCAAATAGTTTATTTTATGTCTATGTGACACAATGAGTGTGTCTGTGCATGTGTATGTGTGTCTTCCTCTACCAAGGAAAGGCAGAATTTTAAAAAAGGAAAATGAATAAGAAAAAAGCAAAAATTCCACAAGTGGCATTTCTACAATACATTTAATTTTTATTCTAATGTTCTAAGCAATCTATGGAGATGACTGCTTTTCGCAAAAGCAATTTCCTTTTTGGCCTGATGAAAATTCCTATATGCTCAAATTCATTTCAAACTTCAAAGGACAGAACAGCCTTGGCGTTGGCGTGGTTCTTGCAAGCAGTTGGGTAAATTGACTACATAATGAGTCCTTGGCTGTCCCTAACCAAAACTTTGTTGGACAGGTTCATTTACAATCCTCAAACAGAATGACCTTCCGTCTGGCTTAATGGCCCCTGGATTGTTGCAAATGCGACCTGACATTTCCTTATGGGTGAGTTATTAAATTATAGCACAGAACACAATAACATAATTTGGTTTCAGAGCCTAAGTGAAAGTGATAGTCCAGCAGATTAAGATGTAAAATTCCTTTGCAAAATTAAGTTATTTATAATCTGATGCATACCCCCTTGTTTTATCTGCCATATAATATAATTATTTTCCACAGTACAGTAGCCGCAGATACTGGCAATGCTGACAGAACAGAAACAGCATTTGAAGAGGGGGAAGGACTTCAGCAGGCAGGTAGCTGACTTTTATGGCTAGCTTTTGAAAGTGAAACCACTTGCAGATTTTGCTTTTTTTTTTTTCCTCCCCTAATGGAATTGATCCATTAAGTAGCACTTCTCTCTTCCACCTAATAGTATTAGACATACTTAATTCTATGAGCTACAATTCCTTAATTCATCGTGAAATATCTGCTTTGAGATGACTAATACCAATATACTCTGAATTTGGGGGGTTCACCTATTTAGTTTTTTCCAGCCGTTATGATTGAGTGAAAAGTAAACCAATGTTTCATTTGTTAACTCCATCAGACACTTGAATTATTATCACTAATTCTCTAACAGGATACATTTCAAAGACCAGTAAAGCTGAAAGAACAACATATTTCTACAATAACTCATAGATAATGTAAATTTTCAGTTTTCCCTTAGTTTTTTGTTGTTTCGTTTGGGTTTGGGGTTTTTTGGTTTTGTTTTTTTGGTTGTTGTTGTTTATCCATTAGAAAAAGAAAGATTCAAAGGTAAGATTTGTTTGGACAACTAGAATTTCCATTCTAGTAAATACATTGCTATGTTATAATTCAGAGTCAAGGATACTATTCCATAATTGGGTCAGTATCTTTCCTAGAATTCCCTAATTTTTCAAAGTGTTTTTTTTTCTTTTCCAAGATTTTATTTATTTCTTCATTTTGAGAGAGAAAGAGGAAAAAAACAGAAGTGGGCGGGGGATGCCTGCTTGACTCAGTCTGTTAAGCATCTTCCTTTGGCTCAGGTCATGATCCCAGCGTCCTGTGATCGAGCCCCACATAGGGCTCCCTGCTTGGTGAGGAGCCTGCTTCTCCCTCTCCCTCTGCCTGCCGCTCCCCCTGCTTGTGCTCTTTCTTTCTGTCAAATAAATAAATAAAATTTTTTTAAAACAAACAAAACTCTGTCAAATAAATAAATAAAATCTTTAAAAACAAACAAACACAAACACACGTAAAAGCAGGGGAGTGGCAAAGGGAGAGGGAAAAGCTGGCTCCCCTCTGAGCACAGAGCCCAGTGCGGGGTTGAATCCCAGGACCAACGGTTCATGACCTGAGCCAAAGGCACACACTTAACTGACTGAGACAGCTAGGTGCCCCCCAAGTATATTTCTTTATTGTGCTCTCTGTTGTGTGCTGTTTATTAGCCCTCAACCCAGCTTTGGTTGAACATTTATTCAGCAACTTTTTTGAACACCTACTAGTCAGTCACTATGCTAGGTTTTATGAAAGCAAAGATAGAAATGGAAATAATAGTAATGTTGGCTAAAATGTGATAAAATACAGATATGTTAGGACAGAAGCTGATGTTAATCACATATGAACCCCAAGTGCCTAACATATATCCAAAACATAGTAGGAGTGCAGACATCTTTGGAAAAGAGCTTACTATACGGTTCACATATGTATTCTCATTTAACCCTTTAAATATATCCACCCTGCTAGGTAGATAATAGCATTTCTCCTTCCTTACTCCAGAAGAGGAACATGAAAGACAAACATGTTTAATCATTTCCCAAGGTCATGGACCTAATAATGGCCAGCCATATCTTGAGGCCAGAGAGACTGGTTTCATGTTCTTTGAGCAATTGTTCTGTTGTCTGTCTCTGCCCCCAGGAAGCTCACCCACATGTGTGAACTTATCTACAATAAAGATGCTCAAATTAAGCTTAATTGGTGATCTTTGCACATTTTTTAGGGCATTTTTTAATATTTTGTTCTTATCATCCAGATCCATGATATAAATTACATTGTATATATGGCATGGAATTTCAACTCCCCTTAACAATCAATTTGTGTCAATGAGAGCTGGCAACTTTATTTGAAGGAATATCATTCTCATGTCACCGGTTTTATCAACAGTTAATTTCCTCACATTCTGTTTTCCACACTACATCATTTATAGTTGTAAATCCAGGATTAAGTCTAGTTGTAAATCCAAGATTAAGGCTAACCTCCTGCATTAAACCGTCCTTCATTTAACAGGATTTGCCAGTTCATGTTTCTCTTAGTCTAACCAGGCTGTGGCTATACATATATCCAAATAACCTCATGTCAGAAGGCAAACATCAAACTCATGTGAAGTCATGTCTTCATGACTCCAAATGAATTTTTTTTCCCTTCTAAGTTGTTGAGTAACAACATTTCTACTGATTACCTGTCCTTTCATTTTATACCTGTGTGTTGTTTTATTTTGGAAGGCATGGAGATTTGAACTCAATGACTAAACTTCATGAAGTTATCATATACTTTCAGTAAGTACAGAAACCAGATTTTCTCTCTACTGGTAACATTTCCATGTGTTTTTTTCCTAGACTTAGTGGGATTCATGGACTGTTCAGTAAATGCTATAGTCATTTCCGTATCTTGGTATTTAATACTTGCAAGTCATTTTCCATACTAAAACCAAGACTGTGTTTGTAATTCGTTAGGGACACTACAAGGAAGTTACTAGAATCACTATTTTGAAATTGAAGAAACCGCCGTCAGAAAGTTCACAAAACATGACCAGGATCAGTCATCTAATAGAGTAGATTTCCACTTTGCCTCTTTAAGATGAATGATTAAGCCAAGACTATACAGTATTACCCTCTTGTCATGCAGTTAGTATGAGCTAAATCCTCTACCACTTCCCCATCCTGCATACATCCCCTGGACATCATGTATGCTCCAGCCAAATGAGCAGAGTTGGTTCAAAGCTGCTTTTCTGCCCCAGGAACTCTGTTCACTTGCCTTTCCTCTGTCACAGTCCCTACCCCTTCCTCCTTCTTATACCTCCACAGAGGAAGTCCCACTAGCCCCTAAAGGTCAAGTTCAAATACTAGCCTTTGATAATTTTTTTTTAAGATTTTATTTATTTGACAGAGATCACAAGCAGGCAGAGAAGCAGGCAGAGACATAGGAGGAAGCAGGCTCCCTGCTGAGCAGAGAGCCTGATGCGGGGCTCGATCCCAGGATCCTGGGATCGTGACTGAGCCGAAGGCAGAGGCTTTAACCCACTGAGCCACCCAGGCACCCCTAGCCTTTGATATTTTAAGCTGAATGTGAGTGTTCTGTGTGCTGCACACCTGTAACCACAATTTGTCCCTAACAGAAGTGACCACATACTGTCTTATATTGTAGTCTTCCCTCTTTACAACTTTGTTCACCTCCTAAGTTCTAAGTCCCCTAAGACAGGGGAAATATTTGTATCCTTCCTCACTTACCACGTGCTCACTCTCTCATAAATGCACACACAGTGGTTGTGTTAGTAAACTGGCTCTCGAAAAAGGAAGAAATACAGTCATTTGTTGTGTTTGCCTATGTTAGTGACACAAAGACTCCTCCCTGACTGATTTCGAGCTACTAACAGTTTAACAATAAGCTTGCAAAATTTCTCAATGTTTTAAAAATTGACTCTTGCTAGTTTTAGGAGCTGGCTCATATATCCACATTCACATTTATTAGCTTAGTTCCATGTACACAATCAACAGTTGATGGTAAGCAAGAAAGAGGGCAAGCAAGAAGTACCATACAGAAAGGTAGGAAGGCAGGAACCTAAGTAGGAAAATCTCTGTTTTTCAGGTTTCCTATATTAGTAATAAGGGAGGACATTAATAATATTAGTCTTCTTGCCAGTTATTCTCAAAACTTCTCCTCGTATCCCTCCCTCCTTCCCTCTCTCCCTCCTGCTCTTCCTCTCTCTCTCTCTCTCTCCCTCCCTCTCTGTCACAACTGTTTTTACTTTCCTTGGCCCCTCTCATTCTCTCAAAATTATCACAGCAGGAGGAGGAAACCCATGGGAGTAAAATTGGATACATCAAGCATTAGCATCGTCCACCATTCACAATGGCCCCTTCAACAGCCCGTTCTGCCGTGCTTCCCTCAATCCAGGCCTGTAAACTCAGGTCTTAACGAGTTCAGGCATTTTACCTTTCCAGGAGAGGACCCATTTTGTCACTTTCCACTGGCAGTTACCCTGCCCTTGATGTATTTGCAGTTAATGGCCCTTCGGAGAATTCTTGAAATGGAATTACTAAAATCTTCATTTGGCTTTTGCTCAAGCTCTTGCCATTGGGCAGATAGAAGTTCAGGAACATGATATTCAATTCCGTCTGGACCAGCCTGCTAGCTAGGAGGCGGCTGTAACATTTATTTAGTTATTCAGTTGCTTTATAAAATTGCATCCCTGATGAAAATGCCTTAGGGAATAAACCAAAGAATTAGCACATTAATTATAAATAAAGCATTATAGAACAACAGCGATTAACAGCTCAAACTAGTTTTTTAGTGCTATCATTCATGCTGGGCCACTAATAAAAAAAATAACAAGAATGAGAAAAGACAATATAACCACTAAATTGTATGTGTCTGTTTACCTACCCACCTACCTACCTACCTACCTCCCTATCTAAGATCTATAGTCATATTTCCTTGGGAGTTTTTATCCTGATTCTACCACAAGCCACCTCTGAAATACTAGCCAATTAATTTAAACTCTCCAATTTCTATATGCTCACCTGCAAGGGTGATGTCTGTTGTACCAGTGATAGTGCTGCTAATTTCTGGCTTTACATCACTCCCAGTATTTGTTTCAGTTGGCATTTTCCCTAGTTTGTAATAAAAATGGCATACTACGAAAATCACATACAACTATCTATTTCCTTTGAGATGGAAATAGCCTAACCTGCAGCATAAGACATGGAGGCTAAGTAAACATGAACTTTATGAGAGTAAAATTTTCAAAATGAAGTAAAGATTAGGTTCATAGAAAAAGATACAGAAGAGAATTATAGAATCGCTCTAATTCTTAGAGATTATTATCTATGTTTTATGCTTTTGTTTATTGGTTCCCTTCTAGACCCTCATTCCAAATATCATCTATTCCTGCCCTTCCTCCAAGGCCTTCTACAAAGATACTTCCTATAGGACTACATAATACCAGCTTCTCAGAGAGACCTACTCTGACCAGCCTCCTAGAATAGGCTTTGAGATTTATATTACCTTTTAATACTTTACCACAGTGTGTGACTATATTATTTTCTTGTTCCACTTTTTAAATTATTTTTGGTACTTCTGTGTACACACACAATTTAAGTGTGTAAAGATTGCTTTATATCCCTAGAACCTAACATCATCCATGGTATAATAACTACTGGTTGACTGGATGAAAAACAGAATCTAATATATGACCATCTCATTTTAGAAACAAGAAAGTCATTTGCTCTAATGGAAGCAAAGAGTACATCATTCTACATATAGGTCATACTGATGCATCCAAATAAATTAATATACTGGCTAAGAAAGATCCTAGCTGTCTGTGTCTCTCAAAATTTTAAATATTCAAATAAATGTAATTTCTAATCATTGTCTCAATTTCACTCTTACATATGATTTAGAAAAAATCATGGTGCTCTATTTAGGTTCCACAATTAATCTTTCCTTGAGAATAATACAAGGGTAATTTTTATAGCCCTATTGTGATTTGCAACACCTACATGTCTTCAAACCTCAAATAATAGTAAAAATAATTCCTTTGTATTTGGTTATGTGCTAAATTTAGGAAAAGTTAATTATGTATATTAAATCAATGTATATTTCACTTAAATTCAGTATTCTTTTTCTTGAGGTTAAATGGCCTTCCTGCTTTGAGGGTGGGGTAATATTAAAAAAAAAAAAAAAAGACTTGGCTTCCACTTTTGCATTTTCAAATGGAAAGGATATCTCAGTCACTTGTAACACATCTTAATTGCTTCATTATATTTTTATAGAGCACCTGAATTGCTTGGAAGCAGCTTAATTAAAATGGTGCTTGTTTTATAGTTAACGGAAATGCAAAAAGGACATATCCTGCAGCACGATCAATCATACATATATTTTTTTTACTGCAGTCTCAAAAACAGTGTAGACTGAGCACATTAATAAAGCACTGAAACATTTGAGCACCCTCAGAATTTAGACGCCTGCATCTTCTTGGACCTCAGCTTTTCATAAACTTTAACATGTCCTTTCCCTGAATCTGCTACATCACTTAATGAATGGCTGGCTGTAATATATTTTGTGGTCTGACTGTACATTACCAATTCTGTACATTAGGAGAAAAAGGGAATTTTCAACAAAGCAGCAGTTACCATTAGGCACAATTTCGCACCGCATGCGTACTTAGTTTCCCTAGTATTTTCCATAGAAATTATCAGGAAACTAAAAGTCACAGTTTTGAGTCCTAATTCAGTGGTAGGCATGCTGTGTGGTCTTCATTAAATCACTTAATTTGTCTGTGCTTATTTCCTTTTTCCAAATAAAATGGTTTCTTTCCTAGAACTACATGAGCAAATAAACTTTGTGTGTAAGGCCATTACAGGTAGAAGGGGTAGAGGTATAGACGTTGAGAGGGTTTGTGTGGAGAAAATGTGCTTGCAGAACCTGAGGGAAGCAACTGCATGGCAGACCCTACAGCTTTCTGAAATGACAGAGTAGCTCTCCATAGGACTCTTGCAACATTGTTGGTCTGACCTGCCGCTGACATTTTTCTCCATTACAATCACAAGCACATTAAGAATTTCCAAGTTCTTAAAGGTCTATGTCAGAACCTGCTTCAGTTCTATTCTGTGAGTGGAAAATTTGGCAATTTTTAGAAGCTCTGAACTTGCTCTGATATTTATGCAAACCTGTAATAAAGCACTCAGTCATTCATTTTTCATTCATTCAATAACTATTAACTGAATATTTACTATGATTCTGGCAGAGTTGAGGTCAGCTTTTATTGTTTTTTGACATCAGAGCTCACTTATCAAATATAAATATAAGATATGTACAATGTGATCCACAGAGCAGGAAAGAGATTTTGAATCTCTTTAAAATCTGTATTTTAAAATGTGTATATTTGGGAGGGAAAATTCGTAAGCAAAATTTCTGGTCAATACAGTATTATGTTAAATTTTCTGCTATAAATAAGGTGATCCAGTTCTGATTTATTAAAAATGCCAGTGCACAAGGAGACTCATAGAGTTACGTAAATATCAGAGCCAAAAAGGAAACAACTCTCCTTTCCTGGAACTAGTATTGAATTTTAAAATATAGTAGTTAAAATTGACAGTATCCACTCCCCTAAACACACACACACACACACACACACACACACACACACACATTCTAGAAATAATTCAGTTAGAGAAGAAAGAACAGAAGTAGAATACTCTAAGCTTAGGATTAAAAATCACACGTTCCTTTGACTAGAATAATCTACCATAATGGAAAAATATTTCTCTCATTGAATAAATAACAGCTCTGGCATAGTGGGTTGAATGGTAGACGCCAAAAATATATATCTACATCTCAGTGACCTCAGTTAAAAAAAGTCACCTCATTTCAATAAAGTCTTTGCAGATACAATTAAGGTTATCTAGTTGAGATTATCTATATCTACGGACAGGAGAAACTCACAGGGAGAAAGAGAAGAAGGCCATGTCAAGAAAGAGTAGAAGATTGGAGGTGAACAGTCCCAAGTCAAGAATGAACAGCTGCGGCCACCAGAAGCTGACTAATTCAAAGAATTCTCCTCTCAAGCTTTCAAGGGTGGGTGGCCTTGCCAATACATTGATCTTAGATTTCTGGCTTTCAGAACTGTATGGGAACAAATTTCTGTTGTTGATAAGCAACCAAGGATGTGATCCTTGTTATGGCAGTCCTAGGAAACTAATACATCTGACAAACACTTTATTTTTTCATCTGACCCACTACTCAAGGAAACGAATAGTATGAACCAATAATAACTTCATTGTAACTTGATTGGCATTACTGAATTTGTCTAGAGATGTCTAGGTGTTTCCAGGAAATCTCAAATTCATACAGGATGGGATCATTTTTTTTCCAGTTAATTTGCCTTTTAAGCTTCTTCATTTTGTAAAATACACCGCTCAGTGTTATTTAACTAAACCTATCATTGTTCTTCTGTAAAGTTCTTGTCTTTGCTATCCATCTTAGAAATATACCAGCAGTCCGGGAAAGAATTATTAAATTTCGTTTTCTTCTAGTTCTTGTGGTTTCTGCTTAAACTCTCAAGCCTATTCCCTACACCACCATTTCTGTTGTACTTGTCCAAAAGGGATTTTTATTACTATTCTGCTCTTGTTCCCTTATATTTGTCCTTTGAATTTGTTAACTTCCCTCACTGATCCAGTTGCCACATTATTTTTATCTTTCTTATCTGTTATTTTAAGTTATTTTTCTTATTTTAAATTTTATTGAGAATACTAAGCATAATGTCTAGCTTTCCATTTCAGTTTTTACTCCAATATAAATTTTTCATTTGGTTCTTGCATTATGGTCACCTTCTTATTGCAGAATCATTTATTAATTCTATGTTAATGTTTTATTCTGTTAACTGTCATTGAATAAGGGGAAAAAGCTATTTGGGTCTAAATACCCTGAGTAGATTTTTCATGTATCTCCACATTTTATTTGCAAAAGCAGTAGTCAACTGCTAAATACATTATACAGCCATTCAGTTATCTCAATAACTCTATAAATTAGATAATGGAAATTATTCTCCATTTTTGTTAGATGAGGAAACTGAAGTACACAGGGTTCAAAGATTTATTAGAAGCCCCACACGTTGAGACCACATCAAAGATGGGTTGACTTCAGGAAGTTAGCTAATCACATGCTATGTACCTTGGTGTTTCCTTAATAGATGGAAGACCCGGTAATGAAGAAGTATATTACCAGTTCCATTCTTTGGAAGTCTGATGTAGAGAGAAACAAACTAGTGAGCATCCACACAGAAAAAACTGCCCCTTCATGTTCTGGAATTCTTAACAATGAAACCCTATCTTTAGGATACTAAAAACCATCTCACATTACCTCTATCTAGGTACGACATTCGTTTAACAGCTCCCTTTGTTTTAATCTTTTCATTCCAGAACCAGGCCTAATTTACTTTTCATAACCAAACTGTTTATCAAAGCAATTTTCTTAAAAAAGACATTGTTTTTCCTCTTTCAACCCTAGCTGTCATATGATTTTATCTTACTCAGCAATGAAAGAACCCAATTCCAACCGCAGCCATCAAGAATGTAAGAAATGACTGCACCAGCTTTTACATTTGTCTTTTCCTTCTTCTCCTATATATAGTTGTTTTTGTATTCCAATATTCATTTCTGTTGGAGCCCACAGCAGGAGTAGTGAGATGTGTATGTTTACATTGTTGTCATATCTAGAATTTTCAACAGTCTGTCTTTTTGAACTACCATTTCACTAGCACCGGCAGCTTTCCTTTGAAATCTGACACTCTGCAAGATATGCATAACTTTGAAGTTCATGAACAAAACTTTACTGATCACCGCGTCCCTCATTCTCCCCAGCTAAGGGACCATTTAGCTCTTTCATGTCTGCCTGTAGACTTGGAGGAATATTTGCATAACTATTTATGTATCAATTTCTCAATCTTTACAGAGGATTCCTAAGGATTTTCTGTGTCTTATTGCTGTCGTATTCTCTCTAACCTACATGGTTTGACGAATGAATGGATAGTGGAAGGAATGAATATTGCTCGAAGCCATCCTGCTATTTGGCCTCATTTGTTCAAGCTTTGTACCTGAAATACTTTTCCCTCAATAACTTCCTTGAAGAACTGTCCATCTTTCGAGGTTAGTGCAAAGGTTTTCTTCTATATTCCGTGATACGTAACTTGACTGAGCATAAGAGTTACGATGATTTCTGAAGGGGAAAAAATTCTCAAGCCCTTCTGAAGGTACCAAATGAGAACATCCAAGAAAACGTGGGGAATCTCTGCTTTTTACAAACATACCAATGAGTCTTGTGATCAAACACTTTTGAGAAAAGTTGAATTGCGGGGCACCTGGGTGGCTCAGCGGGTTAAAGCCTCTGCCTTCGGCTCGGGTCATGATCCCAAGGTCCTGGGATCGAGCCCCACGTCGGGCTCTCTGCTCAGCAGGGAGTCTGCTTCTCCCTCTCTCTCTCTCTGCCTGCCTCTCTGCCTACTTGTGATCTCTGTCTGTCGAATAAATAAATAACATTTAAAAAAAAAAGTTGAATTGCATGAAATCTATAAATGCCAACGAAAAATATTCTTCTCCAATAGTTTTGTGCCTTTTTTAGGATACTTCTAGCATTCTGCTTCACAACAGATTTTTAGGGGCACCTGGTGGCTCAATTGGTTAAGCATCTAACTTTTGATGTCTCAGGTCATGATCTCAGCATCCTAAGATTGAGCCCTGAGTCAGGCTCCTTGACTCAGTATGGAGTTGGCTTGGGATTCTCTCCCTTTCCCTTTGCCCCTCACCTGCTCTCTCTTTCTCTAAAAATAAGTAAATAAAATCTTAATTAATTATTAATTTATTAAGTAAAATGCACTTTTAGGGGGTACCTGGTTGACTTATTTGGTTAAGGGTCTGACTCTTGATTTTGGCTCAGGGTCATGAGATGAAGCGCTGTGGCAAGCTCCATGCTCAGCAGGGAGTCTGCTTGAGATTCTCTCTCTCCCTTTTCCTCTCCCAAGCATGCTGTCTCTCTCTCAAATAAATAAAACCTTTAAAAAAATGTACTTTTATGTATAAAGTCTAACTCTACTATGAAATTGTACCCCTTAAGAGTTAGAAATGTGTTTGGGTCAGATTTTGGATTCACCATAATAGAGCCCAGTGTCCTTTGAATAATGATTGTTGAGTGGCATCATTGCATACACTTACACAGTCTTCTCTCCACACTCAACTCAAAGAGATACAAAAGCTACAATTTTCTTAAAAGACAAGTTTTAATTAAATGTACGATAACCTCATTTATTCATCATTTCTAATATATAAAACATATTAACATAACGCTTACTATAAATTAAAACCCAATGACATTTTGTTGCAAAAATTAAGGAGCATGGTATATTTAGTAATCATTTCTAATGTTAAATCATTATTTACAATTTTTTTCTTGACTTCTCTTAATAGTCAGGAGACACCCAATTATAAATTGACCTCTTAGAATACGTTAATTAAATAACTGAGATGGGTGATGCCTAAGAATGGGTTTTAAAAAAGGACCTCAAATGAAGGAAATAATCAAAGAGATTGAAACACAAGCACAAGTTGAGAAAAACATGGATCTTCTAAGGAACTGAAGTTGACACCTAGCAAATGAAACATACTGTTGACTAAATGCAAAACATAACACACCAGCTAGGATGGCCAGATAAGCAGAACCACGGCAGCACAGTAAAAATGCAAAGGAATGAGATCTTCAAACAAAAACTCTTCTCATCAGGTTCACTGACAATTAAGAAGAGTCTATTTTGACAATGGAGAAAAGAAAACAAAGGGAACCCTGTGACAGTGATTTTCACACCAACATGTATGTGTGTGTACTCCTGTGATGATGAGTTCAGGCCATATTATTAAAATGATAAGAGTGATTTATATCAAGGAGGGTTTTTTAAAATAAATCTTTAAATATTTTTTAATTTATTTTTTACTGAGGTTTTGTATTTTAAAGTTTTATTGTTATTATTATTATTGTTATTGTAGGTTTTGAACTTCATTTATGTTTCTTTTTCTTTATGTAAATTTCAAACACATAACAAACCAATGTAGCATAGTTACTAAAGCCCCAAATTCTGGGGACCTTCAGCAAGCAGTCTACTCTGTCTATCCCTCAATTTTCCCTCTGTGGAAGGATAATATTAATACCTAGCTCACAGTTAAATCAATTAAAGTGCTCACTTTCACAAAGGACTTAAGAAGTGATACCCAATCATGGTAGCAGCTACAAGCAGTTGAAGAATAATGTATCAAGAAAATCTTAACTATCTAGTTTAAACATAAGGGAAATTTGTTCTCACTAGGCAATGTAATCGTTCCCCAAAGATGTCTTTGTTCTAATCCTAAAAACTTATAAATATGCTATTTACATGGCCAAAGGGAATTCAGGTTGCAAATTGAATTAAGGTTGCTAATCCCAACTGACTCTGAGATGAGATTATTCTGGATCACCCAGGCAGGCCCAATTTTATCACAGGGATTCTTTTAAGTGAAGGAAGAAAGCTGGAGAATCAGGGTGATCATCAGTGAAAATGGAAGTGGGAGTTGGAATGGTGTGATTGCTGACTTTGACGGGGAAAGGGGGCCACAAGCCAAAGACTATAGTCAGTCTCTGGAAACTGGAAAGGGTAAAGAAATAGATCAACCCCCCTCTTACCTTCATAAAGTCAGGTAGCCTTGACAACACCTTGATGTTAGCCCACTGACACCCATTTTAGATTCTGATCTCCAGGAGTATAAAATACCAAACATTTGTCCTGTAAAACCACTACGTTTGTGGTAATTTGTTATAATAGCCATAGAAAACAATGTATCCCTCAATAGCACCCATGACAGTGAGTCTCCAAGATTGCTTAAACTAGCAGCTAGGCAACGTTAAGAACTCACACCTCTTCCATCCTTTGCTTTGTCATCATCACTGTAAGGCCAGCAGCCTTGGGAGACATAAAATGGCGTTACCAGCTTCCAACTATTTGACAACTTTCAGAACTACCCAGTAAAATCTAAGGGCACATAGCTTATATGTCTTCCTTATAATTTTTTTTTGAACCTTGCCAGTTTATTTTTGGTATTTTTTTAAATTAACATATAGTGTATTACTTGTTTCAGGGGTACGGGTCTGTGATTCATCAGTCTTATACAAGTCACAGCACTCACCATAGCACATATCCTTCCCAGTGTCCGTCACCCAGCCACCCCCCCCCCCCCCTCCCCCTCCCCTCCAGCAACCCTGTTTGTTTCCTGAGAACAAAAGTCTTTTAAGGTATTTTTGGTATCTTTGTCATAAATTTAATTTTATTAAATATATCACTCTTTCTCTTTGTAATTTGCATTCTATTTTGGCCTTATTTGCAGTTCTCTATCACCAAGATCATTCCTCTAAAAACTGCTGTTGTTGTTGTTGTTGTTTATTCCTTTGGTCATATTTTTAAATACTTGGATTTAATTCCATATGGTGTGAGGAACAGATCTACTTTTTTGATATATACCTAAGTTTCTTAATGTTACTAATTAACTAATTATACAGCAATCCCCTTTCTCAGTGCCTTATAGAGTACTACCTCTGACTTATTTAAAGATCCCTTTGAGATGTCTCTTTTTGTGCTCTCCAGTCTGCTGTCTATTCAAAGGGTTTATTCCTGCATATTATACATAATTTTCATTGCTATGACTTTGTAAATATTCTTTGTTTATGGTAGGGCAATTTCTTTCTCTGTATTCTTTTTAAGGATTTTCAGCACAATTCATTTCAAGTGCATTTTAGAATTAATGTGTCAAGTTCCATAAAATAGTCTCTTGAAACTTTGTGTAGAGTTGCATTGTGCGTGCAGATTAATTTAGAACTACGTGTTATCTTTACATTTTTTTATGTGGAAACATTGTTTATTTTTCTACTTGTTCAGGTTCAATTCTACTTTATATCATTCCAAAAAAAGTTTATAGTTATTTCCATAGTTTGCATTTATTTTAACACATTTATTTCTAACTACCTTATGGTTCTTGCATGCCCTTGAAATTTTTTGAATCAATTTTAATTTTCTTTCCAGTTTAGATTGGTTATTGAAAGAATATGAGAACACTACTTGTATTTGTATCTAGTAAACTTGATTTCTGTTATAAATTCTAAAGCAAATTTCTTGAATTTTATACATAAAGAATGACAGGTTTTCAATTCATCTTCCATCTGTCTGATCCTTACCTCTCTTACTACTGTCTATGGGTTTATCATTCAGATAATGACTTCAGTGGATATATTAGGAGTAAAAATAGAAAATTTGTCTTGATATTTTGATTTATAAGGGAAATTCTATGATTTCCCTATTAAATATGCTATTTCCTCATTTTGATTAACATCCATTATCAGCTTAAGGAGGCTTCTATTTCCAGGGTTTTTATTTTTTTATTTTTTTTAAGATTTTATTTATTTATTTTGAGAGAGAAAGAGCAAGAAAGAGAGAGACAGAACACAAATGGATGGGAGGGGCAAAAATAGAAGGAGAGGCAGACTCCCTGCTGAGCAGAGAACTGGATCTGGGACTGGAGCCCAGGACCCTGGGATCATAACCTTAGCTGAAGGCAGATGCTTAACCAACTGAACCACCCAGGCTCCCAGGCTGAAGTTTCAGGGAAAGAAGCTGTGAGGTATCAGTTAAGCTTCTTTCAGAGCACATTTGTGGCAGCTTTTGTTTTAACTTAAGTCCCTCAATTACCTGGGAATAGCATACAATAAAATCATTTCTGTATATTGAAGAGGATTATCCTCCCCAATATCAAATAGTTTTCTGGGCTTGTTTCTGGAAGATAAGAAGATACAAACATTTGCAAAACCTAGAAGTATCACTCAAAAGGAGTGGGTTTATCCTGTTTTAAAAGGACTGCCCCAGTGGCTTTGGGGGAATCTGGAGCAGTGCTGGAATCATTTAGCAGTTAGTAAGTATACCTCTTACTGCATCTGTTTCTGTTTGTTTTTTTTAATCTTTTTATTTTTATTTATTTATTTTTAACATATTATTTTTAACATATAATGTATTATTAGCCCCAGGGGTACAGGTCTGTGGATCTCCAGGTGTACACACTTCACAGCACTCACCATAGCACCCTCCCCAATGTCCATAACCCCACCACCCTCTTCCCTCCCCCCTTCCCCTTGGCAACCCTCGGTTTGTTTTGTGAGATTTAAGAATCTCTTCTAGTTTGTCTCCCTCCTGATCCCATCTTGTTTCATTTATTCTTTTCCTACCCCCCAAACCCCCCACATTGCATCTCCACTTCCTCATATCAGGGAGATCATACGATAGTTGTCTTTCTCTGATTGACTTATTTCGCTAAGCATAATACCCTCTAGTTCCATCCATGTCATTGCAAATGGCAAGATTTCATTTCTTTTGATGGCTGCATAGTATTCCACTCAATATATGTGTATATATATACCACATCTTCTTTATCCATTCATCTGTTGATGAACATCTAGGTTCTTTCCATAGTTTGGCTATTGTGGACATTGATACTGCATCTGTTTTTAAGAGGGACAATGTGTAGCAGAAATTGCAGTAACCACAGTAGAGAATGTGGTTTCCTCTTTTTGAATTTAATGTTAATGCCAGGAGTTTTTCAACAATGAGGCATTTGGAAACAAGAATATCTCTTTGTGGGGCACTTGGGTGGCTCAGTGGGTTAAGCCTCTGCCTTCGGCTCAGGTCATGGTCTCAGGGTCCTGGGATGGAGCCCCACATTGGGCTCTCTGCTCAGCAGGGAGCCTGCTTTCCTCTCTCTCTCTCTCTCTCTCTGCCTGCTTCTCTGCTTACTTGTGCTCTCTCTCTCTGTCAAATAAATAAAATCTTTAAAAGAAATACTATCTCTTTGTGATGCTTAAGTCTCTGGGATCCCAGAACAACTTCTGGTGGAGAAATGGGACTGAGAGATTTTGAAGACCATTGAGTGTTTAAATAATTGATTCAAATTTCAAAATGAGATAAGACCTTTATATGACAAGTTGTGAAGTAGTACATAGTGGTTAGAAATAAATGCTCTTCCAGATATATCAGAAAAGAAAGGAGTCCTTCCTTTCAGTGTACACCAGGAAAAGATGAGTATGACAGCAGAGCATGAAATAAGAACAATTACAATCACAGACTCATACTTGAATAGCACTTTAGACATTATGAGAGACTGTCATAATTTAATCTGTCAAGTGTTTTTATGAGTTGCTTTGAATGGGTACCTATGCATTAAGTTCAGAGATATGTTTTACCTAAGGCCACATGCTAGTCAACTTCTGCCAAGTAACTATGCAAGCCCCATAATGGGTAATAGAGAAAGCCACTTTGTAGTGGTCCAAAATTAAAAGGGGGTGAGATTATCTCTAATCCATCACAGAAGGACATTGGAAAATGTCTCCTGTTGGGGTACCTGTGTGGCTCTGTTGGTTTAGTATCAGACTCTTGATTTCAGCTCAGATCATGATCTCAGCATGGGTCAGCTCCGTGTCCAGCATGGAGCCTGCTTAAGATAAAATTCTCTCTCTCCCTTTCCTTCTGCCACTACCCCACCCCATGCACACGTGCACATGCTCTCTTTCTCTCTGTCTCTCAAAATAAATAATAAATAATTAAACAAAATTTTTTAAAAGAAAATGTCTCCTGTAAAGTTGGGAAGAAAATGAAAGCATAGAGGAGAAATAAATATAAGAACAATAAGAAACTAGATAAGCACAATCTTTAGATAAAATGTTTGGCCCCTTGAAGATTGTATAGAATACATAAAACCTAGTATTGGGCCATATGTAGT